>NC_044982.1:94923528-95239121 GCF_008728515.1 Papio anubis
ATTAGATTCTACTTTTGGCCTAAAAAAAAAAAAAAAAAAAAAAAAAAAAAAAGCTTTTCTTTGGGAAAAAAATATTTTTGGTCCAATTTATATCTTAGGTTTACCATGGAGGCTTTAGTTTAAAGTTGTTCTTATTGGAGATTCTTGATTGGCTGGAAGCCCCTGTGCTGTGCTTGTAAGAAGTGGCTGAATAACAGTGGAATGATACCAATAGTAGTACTGGGGAATACATTTAAGCATCATGTTCATTGTTTTGCATTTATTATGTCACTGCCAATGACTCCAGGCCATATACCAGACACACTAAAGGAGCCTTTCCTAAAATACAGATTTCCAGGCCACAGCCCATACCTCAGAACCTAGTGTAAAATTCTGTATTTAAAAAAATATTTTATTAGTGATTCTAGTGCATAGAAATACAGCAAAAGTGTAAAAACTCCCAGGGGTGATAACTACTACCAATGACCGGAGTAAGAAAAGTCATTTCCCAAGGTCATTTAGGAAGTGGTAAAATTGTAGACTGGAACTCAATCCATCCTGGTCTCAGAGCTTGAAAACATAACCCGTATTTTGTGTGAAAATGGTCCAAGAGCGCAGACCAATCCTGTGGGATGCTGAGGGTCGCTACCTGTGTACTCTGACTCAGTGGGTCTGAGAAAAGGCCCAGGAATCTACATTTTACAGAGCCCTCTGTTACCCTACATGATTTTGATGCAGGTGACCTGAGAACCATATTTTTGTAAAACTGCTCTACTTTCTCCAATCTAAAGAAAAAAATGCAAACATGCTTTCTCCTAATTACTTGGCCTATTTCTTAGCTTACCTAGTCAAATCAGCTGTTTCCACTGACATGTCATGAGACCCTTTTTGTTTTTCCATTTCTCAATCTTTCTTATCTTCCTATGAGCAGATTACCAAATAATAGATCTGTTAATTCTGGAGTCTAGCGTTCTGAGACCTTCATGTTTCCTTTTTTTCTTTTTTTTTTTTTTTTCGAGACAGAGTCTCACACTGTCACCCAGGCTGGAGTGCAATGGTGCAATCTTTGCTCACTGCAACCTCCCCCTCCCGGGTTCAAGCAATTATCCTGCCTCAGCCTCCTGAGTAGGTGGGACTACAGGCATGTGTGACCATGCCCGGCTACTTTTTTTTTTTTTTTTTTGCATTTTTAGTAGAGATGGGGTTTCACCATATTGGCCATCATTCCCACTCTGTACTAGATCCAATCTTCTCACTTTAGTAGAAATTTCTGTTCACAATTTTTCTTAGGATCTCTACATGTTTACCTAATCTGTGCCCTCCCTAAGTCATTTTCTAGCACTCTTGCTCCCATTTGCTAAGATGACTACACTGGCCTTATTCTGTACGTATTACACGTGGAGAGTTCTCAGGCAATTTATTTAAAAGGTCTTTCCATGCACAAAGGGAAACTTCTCCCTTATGTGAGAGGCTGTATGAGGAAGTGGAAGGTGTTGGGCGTGCACTTATCATGACTATTAAGAACCGAGCCATGGAGTGGACCTGACAATGTGAGAATTCTAACTTTGCCAGGCAGTAGCCACAGCATCTTAAACAAGTTACTTAATCTTTTGGGGATCTCAATGTCATTATCCATAAAATGAAGATAGTATCAGGACTACAACAAGAATTAAATGACAACACATGTAAATGTCAATTAGAATTACATTTAAAGTCAGACAGACTTAGATTTGAATTCTCCTCTGCCACATGCTTGAAGTTAACCTCAGCAAGTCTAGGGTGATAAAATAAATTTAAAATTGTCTACCTCATGGGGTGTGGTGGGGAGTGAGTGCAAATGCTAATGTTTAGAAAATTCCCAGAACATTTCCTGGCACATAGGAAATGCTTCATAAAAGTTAGTTATTATCCTCAGCTCCACTCCCAGAGGCCTGTTCAAAGAATCCACATTGCTAACAAGCCCAGATCATGTTAACTCATAGAACCCCTGATGTTCCAGGTACCTACAGTGAGTGCCACAGAGAATGGGCTCAATACAAGGGGGGAAGCCTGAAGAGTCTTCATCTTCATCTAAAGGGCTGACTACGGGGGTTCCAGAAAAACTCTGCATACCCTGTAGTCACATTACAGGAAGTTTTTCCTTTTAAATTCAGGAAACTGCATATAACACGTTTCAGAAAAATGACCCTCAACCATGTCTGTCTCCACTCTCATGTTCCCACTGAGGTTGCAGATGCACAGTGCCTGTGTCCACCCCACTGCATATCATTCTTTAGGCTGAGTCTGTTAGCTGTGGTCTCAGAATCCTTCTTAACATGGCATGCACGTTGAAACCTTATTTGCTCTCTCTTCAAGAAAAGATCCCTGAGCTGAGCTTAAACTTCATTCCATCACATACCCTGCTCTGAGCCTGTCATCTCAGAGCAGTGACTCTTGAATTTTTTTGGCTTCACATCTATCATATCTGTAGTGATTTTATCACAGTTACTATTAACTTTGCCTCAGCCCAAAGGGCTCCACAGGTCCAGATGAACCAGAAGTATTTTTCCCCTTTATTTTCTTCAAACCTTTTTCTAAGAATAGTAACAAAACCAGAAAGCCCTGGAGCCTTCATCCTCATTTATTTTACTGCCTGGATATAATTTAAGGAGATGCACTAAAAATGTCAAAAGTGAACAAATTGAAAAGAGTGTTTCAATCCTCCAGGCATGAGACAAACTCTCCAGGAAACGAATCTTTAAAATATTTGGAACTGACCAAAGGTTAATTTTAAACCCTTATGTGAAAAGTGATGATTTTTGTCCTCATCTGCTGGGTACAATACTGCACACTGAGGTACCGTGGGAAGACTGTCCCTCTTTTCTGTTCCCACCACCCAAGGCAGGGTCCCCCACAGCAGAGGCATCTCTGCTTCCTGTTTGCACCATTTCAAGGAATGGCGCTCCCATCTCTTTAAGCTGCCGCTCTTCCAGCTGGGCGGGGCTGATTAGGAAGATGCAGTTCCTGACCACTGATGCTTTGCTATGCTAAGCTGGAAAATGTCTCCCTCTGCCCTTGAGAAGGGGGTCTGAATGTTTTGTGAGACTAACACCCCAGCAACATCTCTGTGTGTTGTTTCACGCTGCTGTCTCCTGTTTCCCTTGAATTTTTCACCAGACCCTGGATTTCTTTTTCACTTCCTGTTCTGAGCCATTGCTGGGCACTCATTTCCCACCAGCTGTGTTCCAGCTGCTGCATTCTACACTAGAGGTGGTGCCCTGCACCTGGCGGGTGAGTCATTCCCCTTCTGCCTGCTAGCACAGTGCATTAAGCCTTCCGGGTCTTTGTTTGGAAAGCAGCTCTATAAATGTCAAGTATTACTAACTGTCCAGGAGAGAGGTGGGAAAACCAAAGGGCTTGGGAAGACTGAAGAATTGAGTAAAACCTTGTTTGTTTGTTTACTTTTTTTTTCCTCCTGTTCTTTTCTTTCTCATCTGCCACTCTACTTTGGATTTCCAGACTAGCCAAAGGATTGAAATGACCATCCCCATAAATATGTAAATTGACACAAATCTGGAAATACTAATCATTTCAAAATAAAACCGAGATCAGTAGTGTTGCTCACATTTGTAATAACTTTGGCACATAAGATAGAAATGTAGGCAAATCAGGCTTATTATCTTATCCATAAAAAGCTTTCAGTCTAATACAACGAAAGACAATATGCACAATAAGTGTGTGTCGATGAGAGATCGGGAAATAGTTGTTTCCTCGGAGACAGCAAAGTGTGCCGGGGCGTAGGTATCCCATCTTGGTAGCTACTGGGGCTGTTTTTACAACCTTTTAACTCAGCTTGTTTTTTGTCTCACTCCTTCTGATATATCCTCTCATTAGCAGGCCGAGTGATCTTTCTTAGATGCCAGTCTTATCAGCCTTTTTCTTATTGCTTTTGTTAAAATCCTTAGAGACGATTGTGGAAAGAGCAAAGGCAACCCACTCAAGTGTAAGAGAAAATCTTCCTAAATTCATCCTTTCAATAGCTAAAAAATTACCCCTCACAAGCCTTTTTTAAAAAAACTGTGATAACTTACCTACTATTGTTTTGAATGGTGTGGTATGATAAAGATGTATATCCCAAGGTAGAAATTTTTCAAGAAACTATTTATATAATGACCCACTCTTAAATAAGATTTTTGACTTTTGGAAGAGATTTTGTTAGTGTATACATCTCCAAAGATCTATTGTCATTGATTAATATCCAGGATATCAAGCTTAGAAAATGTTATTTTCCTGATGTGTTGACTTTCTTAGGATGTAAATACTCAGCACACCAAACCCAAGTCAGTATTAGCAAGTAGAAGCTTACAAAGTGAAAGACATCAAATGAGCACTTGATTATTTAGTTTATTTAGCTGAGTCTTACAACCCATTGGGGCTCTTTCCTCTCATTGAGTTAGACAAAACTCTTTGGGGGTTCTTGCTGGATTCAAAGCCTACTGAATTATGAGCAGGCTCAGGCTTCTCCCAAAGGGAAAACTGTCCATTAAACTAAGAATTATTTCCCTCATACTAATGTCAAAATGTATTTTCAAAACTGATTCCAATAAATGCCATACTCTGAGGTATGATTCATAGTTGAATAAGAACTTATATTACATAGGCTTATCATATTAGTTTCCTACTGCTGATGTAACAAATCACACAAATGTAGTGGCTTAACACAGCACTAACTTACTATCTAACAATTACGGAGGTCAGTTTCAAAATGGGTCTCACTGGGCTAAAATTAAAGTGTCAACAGAGCTGTGTCCCTTTTGGAAGCTCTTTGGGATAATCTGTTTCCTTGTCTTTCCCAGCTTTAAGAAGCTACCTGCATTCCTTGGCTTGTGGCCCCTTCCTCCATCCTCAAAGTTGGCAATTTTGGATGGAGTCGTTTTTCCATGCTGCCATCTCTCTGGGTCTTGTTTCTGATTTCCTCTTTCACTTTAGGGATCCTTGTGATTACACTGGGTCTACTGGGATAATTCAGGATAATCTTTCTATATTAAGGTCAGCAAAATAGCACTCTTAATTCCACCTGCAACCTTAAATCCTCTTTGTCATAGAAGGGAACATATTCAACATACACTGAAAAGGATTTTTCTTAAAAAAGAAAGAGGCTTTATTTCATCGAGCAGTTTGCTTATGAGGAGATGCAGCCTTCCACATAAAACCAAAGTGTGTTCTGAGAGAACAAAAAGAGGGGGTGTCTTTTACAGAGAGAGTTCCCACCCAGGTTTCCACTCTGGTCCACCATGCAAATGAAGGATGCAAGCTTGTTTAGTTCAGATTGGTTGATGCTTGTTTTGTTCTGATTGGTTGAAGCAGGTCACAGTCTATTAGTTAGGTCCAGGTGATGAGATGGGGCTTTTTGGCTGCCACTGATTCAGGTGACATAAACAGGAACAGACAGGTATAAAAGTCCCAAAGTTACAAGAGCGTGTGGTTTCTTCAGGAGCCAGAGTATGTGTGTGACCTCTAGTCAGAAATTGGCTGCTTGGCTCCATTTTAAATTCAGGCCCAGTTAGTCACTCAGGATCCATCTTGTGGGGTGGGCTCTTTCAGCTTTGCACACTGGGCCTACTGGTATGACCCAGAATAATTTTCCTATACGAAGGTCAGTTAACGCAGTCTTACTTCTACCTGCAGTCCTTTGCCATGTAAGGGAACACATTCCTAGGTTTCAGGCATTGAGATATAGACTGCTTTGGAGTCAATATTCTGCCTATTATGTGTAGTAATAGACATTTGGGGTTTTAATGCAACGAGTTGGTGGGGGAAAGTGAATATTTAAGCGAAATTCAACAAAAAATGAGAAGGAAGACTTTAATGCTCTATGAAGTCTCAGATCCTATTCTGGGAGCTATGCCGTTGGATGTTTATGAGCAAGCACCTACTCAGTATCAGACACTATCAAATCTGCAAGTGTTAAAAAACAAATAGGAAAGTCCCCAGCTGCCCTCCGGTAGCTTGCCACTGGGAGAGAAAGGCAAGCATATTCACAGCATAAGAGGCAGATACTGACTGCTATGGTGCAGAGAAAAAACTGTTTCATCCTGGAGATGACATTTGGAAAGACTAAAACAATCAAGACCCCTCCCCCCGCCCCGGAGGCTTGCCGCCACAAAGATATGATAGTCTTAACCAACTAAAATGAATTTTCCTCATATTGACACATTTAAACATTTACAAGACCCTCTGACCACATTCCTATGCCTTCTCCTAGAGCCTAGGAAGGGGCCAATGTGAGAACACTGAAGTGTAAGGTTCATTTGTTTCTTCTCTGACAGTTGGACTTTGTTCTGCTGATTAGATCAACTCCCACAAATGTCTTCATCCCTTGAACAGAGTGTCTCACATAAAGCAAGCTATATTTTTATTTCTCTCATAAGCCTGAGATGTAGGGACTTTCAGGGTTAGCACAAAGCATGGGTTTCCCTAAATACGTTTACACCATTAAGGTCAATTTCAAAAGACTACCATAGGCAGCCTGACAAGAGAAAAGAAGTTAGAAGATGACAGCCTGGAGCTTGAGGTTGGGAGAATGGAAGTCTAAAAGCAAGCCTCATCTTGCAGTCTACTTTGTGACTCTATACCTCAGATCTCGTTTTGGATATCATGGCATAGGCTGCTAATTTCCCTCCAGAATCCATTGTTCTGACCTTTTTATAATACAAGCTTCCTCCTATAAACAACGTGTGACTTTTATCAGAGCACTTGGCTTTCAGGCTGAACTAACATTTCACAGCCTCCCTTGCAGCTAGATGTATGATCAAGTTCTTGCCAATGGAATGTGAGCAGAAGTGATATGTCTAATTTTAGTGTAATTTCCTTTAAAGATATTTCTTGTTTTCTACTTTTTCTCCCTTTCATTTCCTTTTGGTGAAGAAATGAAGAGAATCAGAGTAGCCAGCTTGGATTCTGATATGAAAGCCATGCATTTAGGATAAAAAGGCTATTCCATCAGCCCTGGAAACATCACTCGCTGGTGAACTCTTAGGTGAAGGTGAGAGAGAAAAATAAACTATTTTATTTAATCCACTGAATTTTGAAGGCTGTTTGTTACAACTACTTAGACTGACATTTAACATAGTAAAATAAGTAGTTAAAGAACCATCTTCATTGAGGGAAATGTTCTCCCTCCAACAATGAATACATTATTGCCCAGACACTTTCTGAAAAATGACCCATAACCCAGGTTGAAATCATCCAGAAAGTTCACTTGTGTTTCTGTGCCCTGGCCTGGCCTTTGTAGTCCCTAACTACAGAAAGTAGCTGCCCTTTCAGCAACATCTTTTGAATGTGAAGAAAATATGAGCATGATTATTTCATTCCTGTTGTGTCCTCTTTGCAAATATGTAAGACTGAGTGCTTTGCCTGTGAAATTCTTACAGTGGGGACCTCTGCACTTTTCTCCTATTCACCTGCTTTTTCATTCAAACTTGTAGTGGGAGAAAACCTGTCAGTGTGTGTGGGTGACAAGAGTGAGTGAGAACTGGATGTATGGTCTGAGGTTACAGGAAAAGGTTGTTTATGTAGCCCCATTGGTACTCAGGAGATTGCAAAATGAAGCATTAAATTCAAATTTTCTGACTCACTATCCCCTTGACAGAAGGACTTCAGAAAACACAGGTGTGCAGTCTACTGAGATGGTGGTTTCCTTTACAGTGGATTTCTGTGGAAATAAACTTTGACATTCTATCCCAGGGGTTGCTTCTCAGAGAGACCCCTCGGGTGATGTGTATTTTGGAAACCTCGACAGGAATTTGTATTTAGGCGAGATTCACCTTTCGTAGCGTCACTTACTCCTGGTTTTCCTCCTCCCTCCCTGGATGGTGCTTCCTGGCTGCACCCCCCCTCCCTTTCTTTTCCTCTGGCTCCTTCTTTTCTTCTGACTCCTAAGTGGTGACTGCTCCTGGATTAACCCTGCGTTACCATCTCTTAACTATAAACTTGTCCCATGGGTGTAAATATCATCTAGGTTCCAGTGACTTCCAAATTTCCACCCCTGACGTCCCCCTGGAACCCTGGACTTAGACACGGCAAGTGCTTATGTGGCTTTATGCTTGTGTGACATCTAGAACTTACCATGAAAAAACACAAAGGAAAACAGCACAGACTTCTGCCTCTTCCCCAAAGTGCTCCACATCCCATGTGTTAATGAAGGAAATTTCAGTTAATATTAAGATGTAAAAACCCCCAAATATATGATGGCTATAACACAGTCACACACAATAAAAGTGTATTTCTCACTCATTTCGAATTAAAAATGGGTATCCCTGATCAGCAGGGGCTCTTCTCCCTGTGGCATTTCAGGGACCTGAGTTCTATAGCTGTTGTTCTACTATCTTGAACATATCGTTTCCAAGATCACCATTCACATCCCAATTAGTGCTCAAGAGAGCATGGAGGATCATCCATGAGAGTGGCCCATGGACAGTTTTAGAGGTGACACACGTCACTTTTTATTACATTTTACAGCTAAACTTCACACCAAACTGCGAGAGAGTCTAAGAATGAAGAGAAAACTGCTTTGGCAAACAACTACCTAGTCTCTGACACAGTCCACCCTTTTGGTCAGCCAATATCCAGCTCTGCCTGGTCTTCTTACACAAAGCCCAGGCAAAGTCCAGGATTGCTAACTATTGTACAAACCTGTTGGCTGGGCCTAGATGGAAGCTTTCAACCCCATTTCAAGTCAGCTGGCTTATCCAACCCTGCAAGGTCTGTGATCTCTCAGTTCTTTCTATAAACAGGCCTCTGCTTGCAAACAGCCAATTCTTGCCTGAGCTCATCTCTTTCTTGTAATACTTCATGAAAGGCAGCCAATAGTAACCAATGCATAATTTTTTCCAGCCAACTGGCCCAAAGGTCAGTAGACCTTTTTACCAAATGTTTTGCAATGTATAGCATGAATCTCCATCTTTTTCCTCTTTGTTGTCAGGTTCCTCAATGCCCAACCATTATGTCAATGCCTTTTACCTTAATTTTTTTCTTATGGCAACATTTTCTTCTGGAATAATTTCTGTAGTGTAGCAAATGCCCCTAAACTATGTAAAACAGTTTGAAGACACTAACTTTTTTTCTATTTTCATCATTTGTGCCTCGGTCTACTCAATAGTCTCCCTGCTTAAAACTCCCCCAGTGATTTTCTGTTGGATTTAAAATACAGTCTAAACTCTTTACCATGGATTACAACCTTCTCTGTTAACGAGTTGTAACCTGCATTTCCAGCCTCCTCTGGCACCACTTTTGTCCTACCCACTATACCACATTTTCTTTGGGACATTTTCTGCTTCTTGAACTTGCCCAGCTCCAGGCTGTTTGCTGGTCCCTTTGCCTGTGATGATCTGCCTTCCTAACATCACTTGAACTGCAAAAAAAATAAAATAAAACAAAAAAACAAAATCCTGTGTGTTATTTACATCTAGAGGTTTAAATGTAATCTCCTTAAATAGACTTTCTCTGACTTCATACGCCCTATTTTAATTCTCTGCATAGCACTTATTACTATCTGATTTCTTCTTCTCTCTTTCTCCTTCCTTCCTTCTTTATTTTTTCTGTCTTTCCATCCTTCTTTCCTTCGTCCTTCTTTCCCCTCCCTCCCTCCCTCCCTCCCTCCCTCCCTCCCTCCCTTCCTTCCTTCCTTCCTTCCTTCCTTCCTTCCTTCCTTCCTTCCTTCCTTCTCTCTCCTATTAGGATAGAAGCTCCATGAGACCAAAAATCTGTTCAATTTTATTGCATGACTGTTACATCAAAACAATTAACAATGCCTAAGCCTTTGTAATTGCCTAATAAATATTTGTTAGCTGAGTGAATGAACTCATCTTCTCAAGGAATTTATAGTACTAAATTTTACAACGAATCCAAAAAAGTCTAAAACTGGAAGATACTTTATTGATAATTAAATATATTCAATTCCCCAATTTCATACATAAATAATTGAGTAACAGAAGTTGCAAGTTCTGGGGATATCTGAAACATCATCTCTTCTACCAGTAAGTTTTATGATTATAAATTGTATGATCCAAGTATATAGCTAGTTTATCTTGGATACTAAGAATTACCATATTTTTATTCATTTGCAGTCAGTGACCAAGTGACCTAGGTTACAATGGTCACTGTGTACCAGGCATTCTCTTTGCTCTAATGGGTTCGTCAATGCAATCAGAGATAAATTTATATATCACAATGGTAACTCTCAGAGGGTTTCCCTCAATAATTTGATTCTAAGGGGAGACAGATCTTTTTCCATGCTGTTGAACATTAAGCTTTGCAGCTAATAAACCAGAGGTAGACAAACTACAGCCCATGAACTCAGCCTGGTCTACCACCTATGTTTGTCAATAAATGTGTTTGTTTCTTTGTTTGTTTTGAGATGGAGTCTTGCTCTGTTGCCAGGCTGGAGTGCAGTGGCGCAATCTCTGCTCACTGAAACCTCCACCTCCCAGATTCAAGCGATTCTCCTGCCTCAGCCTTCCGAGTAGCTGGGACTATAAGTGCCCACCACCACACCCAGCTAATTTTTGTATTTTTAGTAGAGATGGGGTTTCACCATGTTGGCCAGGCTGGTCTCGATCTCTTGACCTCAAGATCCGCCCACCTTGGCCTCCCAAAGTGCTGGGATTACAGTCATGAGCCACCATGCCAGTCCGTCAATGAAGTTTTAAGGAGCTCAATAATATCCATTTATGTGCTATCTATGGCTGCTTTTATACTACAATGACAGAGTCAAGTAGTTGCATCAGAGATGGAATATCGCTTGAAGCCTAAAATATTTACTATCTGGCCCTTTACAATGAAGCCTGTCAACTCCTGTAGTAAGCTATTTTCTCTGCAACCTCTCCTTCCACCCCCTATCCCACAAACCACCTTCTTCAGTTTCTTAAAATGTAGGACTTTCTCACTGAGAAAGCTTTAAAATACATACTACCTATTATCTAACTGTAGAGCAAGTGTGCTTCCTTTTTAAATTGTAATACAATTTTAGAATTGAATTGTATCTAAGGCAAAGTGTTCTACTCTTTCTTTGAAGGAGGTTTCTGGCATGTAAAAATGTCTCAAGATATCAACAAAATAATATTCAGAAAAGTAGAGATTCAATGATAGGTCATGGGTAACCATCTACAGGTTGTATTTCCTATTTATACTTAATTTTTCCTTCAGTAATAGAAGTTATGGGTTTTAGCTGGTCATGTAGACACCTGCTGAAATTGTATTTTTCCAACCTCTTTTGAAGCTTAGTGTGGCCACATCCTTATGTTGTAACCAACGATGTGCATACAGAGGGGATGTGAACAATTTCTGGACCTGTTTTCACCTTTCCCTTTCTACTTCTCACTGACAGGAATGCATGTACGGTGGTGGAATCTGGCCAGTCACCTTAGACTATGAGATCAAAGCTTCATATCAGGTTGACAGAACAAGAGAGAAAGTGTGGGGAGCCCACCACTGGGCAGTTGTCACGCTGGTTGAAACTGTTGACCCTTAGACTAACAGGGTGAATTAGTTCGTTCTCACATTGCTATAAAGAAGTATCTGAGACCAGGTAATTTATAAAAAAAAAAAAAAGGTTTAATTAGCCCATGACTCCTCAGGCTGTACAGGAAGCGTGGTGGCTGCTGGAGAGACCTCAGGAAACTTTCAATCATGGTGGAAGGTGAAGGAGAGGCAGGCGAGCTTTACATGGCCAGAGCAGGAGGAAGAGGGTCGGGGGAGATGCTACACACTTTTAAATGACCATATCTCACAAAAACTCACCACTATATAGTACCAAGGGGAGGAGGTACTAAATCATTAGAAACTGCCCCCATCATCCAATCACCTCCCACAAGGCCCCACCTCCAACACTGGGGATTACAATTCTACCTGAGATTTGGGCAGGGACACAGATCTAAACCATATCTTACTGTGACAGGAAAATAAATGATTATTTAAGGCACTGTTTTTTTTTTTTTTTTCCACTCTTTGTTCCCATACATGAATCTGTATGCTATCACTGATAATAATGATAGTATTAATAATTCTCATTCATTTATAAAGCACTGAATAGTGTATAAAGTACTCCATATTGAATGTAAGCATCTTACACATTTTACAGGAAGAAACCTGGATTTAGAGAGGAAAGTGCCCAGAACACTGCATGATCTGGATAGAACTTGTGATTAATTCCAAAGCAGAGCATGGGGCAGATACGCTGCAATCCTAAACCAAAGAAAACAAGAAAAAGAAGATACAGGCAGTTTGGCAACTTTTGGGATTTTGATTTTATTTTTGGTCACTGTTCATTTCATTAGCATTCCCAACATCCCACTTTTGAATTGAAGAAAACAAGGCTAACAGCAACCGAGTTGCTGGGGAGATGCATTCACTCAGCAGGTGTGAGTGAGATTTATTATACATCTAATTTTTGCTTACTCCTAAGATTGTAACCTTTGCATTCAGTCCTGGCACTTCCACATTGTCAGTTTTCTGCTATGTCAATACCCTCTAAAGTGTTTTGAAAACTCTTTCTTAGTTTTTCTTCCTGAGAAAGTTCAAAGTCAGTTACCTCAGCGTTCTCCAGGTCAGAGGTTGATGTGGCCACTCTGACTCAACCCCTATGTCTTTGGATTACACAGTCATCAAGCCATGATGTCTTTTATTAAGAATTAATTCTAACTAACCTGATTCTTAAAGAGATAAACAACATAATCTCATATAAATGTGGAAATTATAGTAATTAATCAAAGATGGGAGGTAGATTTTTGTTAATCTTATCTTCTAGAATGGGAAAGACAGGAGAAGAGAGGTCAATAAACTTTCTCAAGTTTACAAAGGAAGCCTGTAGTCAGAGCCCCTGTTCAGATCAAAGTCATTGTGCTCCTGGTGATAGATTGCTACTTTATGAGCCACATCTTCTGATATCCACATTCCTGTGTAGTTTCCTTCTATGTTGATTCTGGGTGTGGTCATACAATTAGCTTTGTGTAATGTTAATTGTCATAGTCCATTTGTATTGCTGTGAAAATACCTGAGGCTGGGTAATTTATAAAGAAAAGAGGTTTATTTGGCTCATGGTTCTGCAGGCTTCCCAAGAAGGATGGGGCCAGCATCTGCTTCCAGTGAGGGCTTCAGGAAACTTCCACTAACAGTGGAAGTTGAGGAGGAGCCAGCATGTGCAGAGATTTTATAGCAAGAGAGGAAGCAAGAGAGAGCATTGGGAAGTGCCAGGCTCTTTTTAACAACTGGCTTTTGTGAAAATTAAAAGAGTGAGAACTCACTCACTACCTCCAGTACGACACAAAACTGTGAAGGATCTGCCTCCATGACTCAATCACCACCCATTAGGCTCCTACATCCAACATTGAGATTAAATGTCAGCATGAAGTTTGGAGGGGACAAACACCCAAACTATAGCACTAATGTAAAGTAAGCTGGGACTTGATAAGTGTTTGCACATTGTGTCATGTTTTTATGGATTGTTAGCTCTTGGAACAGTCTCTCTCTCAGAACCCAGCCACCATGCTGAGAGAAGCCCACCTTACCATATTGGGAGGCTATGTGGGGGAAAATCTAGACACAGGGTGACAGCCCCAACAGAGCACCCACGTGACAGCCAGCACTAACTTGCCATGTGCACGAGACATCTAAGGTGGATCTCCTGGCCACAATCAAACTGTCCCATCTGATACCACGAGAGACACTTTTAATGGCAAAATCTCCAATTACTTTTGCACCAACCTAATAGTATCTTATGTACCATTTACAAAGGTATGCTCTTGTAGAATTGATCAGCTGACTAAGGTCTATAGTATATGCCACAGGGACAAATTTATCTTTTTAAAGTTCAAACTCTATGTGATCCTAGACTTTGTGACCAGGTCATATAAACATCATCCACTGATAACTAAGGCAAAAGATGCATAAGTTATTCCAGAAACAGAAAGAAAGAGAAACCAGTATTGCCAGTGAAACTTTTGGCTTCCTCATTGCATACCATGACCCCCTGAAACTTTGGAGCTGGAAAATATGAAAAGTAAAATTGGTGACATCTCTTAAAAAGCATTTTTTCCCCTAAATTACTCCTGCCCTGTCAATTCCATTATGGCATGATTCAGCTCTCACAATATGCAAATTATTTTCTCATCCTCTCTGCAGTGCTGCTGATAGAGGAACACTTTGGGAATGAAATCCTGGAAGAGGTGTGAGATTCATCAAGGGGATAAAGATGTTGCTGGAGAATGGTGTAGTATTTGTGGACAGAGATGCCGGGGTGTCTCAGGAAGGAGTAGGAAGTCATCAGTGATAGTGTGGGGAAAGTTTGTAATTCCCTTTGCAAAGAGCCCCTTCTCTTTTTAAATTCTTTGTATTTAGAGAAGTGCCCTCTCCCTTTACCAGAGAAGTTTAGGAAGGAAATGCAGCAAAGTCAAAATAGTCAATGCACACCTCACAGTGTGAAATGCAAGGTAATGATTGACATATGACAGCCCTCACATGTCAGTTTCCCCTCTGTGATACTGACTTGCAACCTGTGAAGGAGATCCTACTTAAGATGCTCATGGATCAGAGCAAAAAGAAAAAAAAATGTGTGTGATGTTTTCTTTGAAGAAGAGAACTTTAGTTCAACTTCTATGGCAGGCAAGAAGAAAGCAGGAAGTCGAACATTAAATGTTGAAACGTTGATGACAGCCTGGGGTGAGTCTAAAAAATGCAGCACATCTGGAGAGCTTATTCTAACTATTAGCTGGTTTGTCTGATTCCTCCTCCTTTGTTCCTCACCACTTTATGAGCAGGTTTGAATCTGCTCTACCTTTATTAGGTTAAACCTAGGCACATCTTGTTTGTTTGCACGTGTTCACTGTTTTATTCTGGGTTTGGAGGGGAGTTAGATATCTTACTGGAAAGTTTGTGCTGAAATTTGCTGAGGTCATCTGAGACCCAGAGTGAGGAAGGCACATGGATACTGTTTCTCCTAAAGAGGCTTTGGAGGAGACTTCTGCTTCTTGTGCCAAATAGTCCAATGTGTCAGTGACTGATTTGGGAAGAAACATTAAAAGGATATTTCCCAGTGTTTTGGAAGACCCAAGAATTTGAGACCAACCTGGGCAACATAGTGAGATTCCATCTCTAAAAAAAAAAAAAAAACAAAAACCACAAAAGTTCACTAGGCATAGTGCCACATGCCTATAGTCTCAGCTACTTGGTGGCTAAGGTGGAGGATCGTTTGAACCCAGGAGTTTGAAGCTGCAGTGAGCCATGATCACACAACTGCACTCCAGCCTGGGTGACAGAGCAAGACCCTGACTCTTAAAAACAAAAACAAAAGAATACCACTAGTTACTGAATTCAAATAGGTTCACAGAACATGAATTCAGCATAGTGTAACACATGCTTGGAGGGAGAAGTGATGTGGCAATTTCTAGGGCTACTACTTTTTTCAACTTGCAAGAAAGCAGCTTACAAATTGTAATTTAATCTAAAATACAGAATTCTGAGTCTTTGTCAGTTCATGTTGGATTAGTATTTCATTGCAGTAAATTTCAAAGTAAATCGAACTCAATTTAATATGTCTTTATTGAGTACCTACCAAGTACTTAGCACTAGGATCAGCTCAAGGAATACAAGGACGGATGTATCGCAACCCCAAGATCAGAGGTTTTTCTGGCTTTACATGTAAGTCCAGATGAGGCATGTTAATATTGAACTGGATTGTGACTCTACCTGCATTCACCAGACTGTATCTAGTGTAAAATTCCTTTCAATCATGTATTTCTGTGTAATCCCATGAGATGGTTCACCTGAGCTTAGGAGCAAGTCTATGCCCAGGCTTCAATGGCATCCTCCTGCCTACCATTGCCCCTGCTGCAAAAGACTCTAGCACCTTCCTGATGCTGTCACTGCTACCCTCATGGGCAGCACCATCAATGCCCTACACCTCAGCATACCAGTGTGTCCCAGGCACTGTGGCCAAGTAGAAGAACGTAGGAGAATGCCTCCCTTGTGTTTAGAGAGGGTTCTAAGTAGGACGATTTATGCCTCAACAATTAAATAGAACATCATCACTAGGTTTTACTTTTTGCACTGCTCCATCATCCTCTTACCACCATTCTCTCCTACTCCGTGACCCAATATGGATCCTCAAGGCCAGACTAATGACGTATTAATCCACCAGAAACCACATTGTATTCAGAATCACTAATTCCCTCCAGCAACTCAGCTCTGAAACTGATCTCTTCCTGCCAAGCTGTTCCTTCCCTTTGAAAAGGTTTCCCTCAATGTTCCTCTATCCCAGTTCTTGAATGAACGTATTCCTGGCAGATCCACTGACCAGACTTTCAGATATGCTTAGACATGGGTAAGTTGCCTAGGCATGTTTGAATTGCTCATACACAGTAATGTGTACTTTATTTGGGTCCTGCATGGAGTCTTATGTAGCAGGACTCTTTCTAGCATCTACTTCTCTATGACCCCTGCCCCCCTTGTCAGATACCATTTCTCAATGCTTGTCCACATGCCTCTTACCTTCTGTCCAACTCTGTGGAGTTATGGAGGTGCCTGTCTGTGCTGTGTACTGTCTTACCTCTGTATATTTGCACATGATGCTTTCCTTGATCACATGTCTTCTCCTTCTGTACTTGACAAGCACTTGTTTATTCATACAGACTCTTCTGAAATTCTTCTTACTCTCTCATACTTGTTTCATCAGAGACAATCTGATTTTTGCTTTCATAGTACCTCGTGCCCACATTTATGTATCACTGAGGCCATTACAGTCTAAGTGTATTTTTACTTGCTTATACTCTTCTTTGAATTCTGAACTTCTCAAGGGCAAAAACAAACACAAAAAACCTGTCTTATTGTTTTATTCCCAATACCTGGCACAAAAGTTGACACGATGAAAATGTGGTCAATGGTTGTCAAATAGATTTCAAGATAGATGTTCATGTTTATATCAAAAAACAATAACAATAAATGTACCTGGAATCATTAGTGATACATGTTGAAAGAAATTGTCCCTCTCTCCTCTGGGAGCTGCATGAATGAACATGAATGTGGAAATGCACGTTTGGACTTTTGATTTTAACTCAGATAGAGGCTAATATCCAGAATCAGGGGCTTTATTCTAACACCCTCAAGGATGGCAGGGCAAAAATTGAACGTAGGTATCTGCCTTTTTAGACTATCTCCTCTTTGAAGCTCTATAAAAACTATGCAAATCCCTCTTAGCAAATTATATTTTATTGTTAACCACTTTGTGTAAATAAACTTAGAATAGAAGCAGACATGGGGTATGTTGAAATAATCACAAGAAACTTCATTGAAACCTCTTAGAGAAATGACCACAACCGGTGAAAAAACAAATAAAACCAACCACAAAAATGGTAAGTCAAAACAAAACAGAATAAAACAAGACAAACTGAAAGCAAAGCTTTAATGGCATTTTCACAGGAGCTAAGGTTTCACTAAGGCTGTCACTTATAATAATGTCAGATTATAATGGCTGTTGGGATTTTCCTTTTCCGATGGTAGGAATCTGAGGTTCTGGGAAACTCATTTCTCCAAGATACAGTCTAGAAAACATGGTGCTATCTTCAGTCTGGTTGGTGTTGGAAGTCAAATTTCCAAACCCAAACTCCCAAATACATTGACACTTACAGCTCTTAACAAAGGCTGGCTGTTCATTTTTACATATTTCTACACATTCCTCCTGTCTTCAAATGGTGTTATTTATATCAGTCAAATTTATATTCTCAAATCCCAGATGATGCAATTTTGCTCAAGTTCTTTAGATAATTCATTATATCATATGCCCTTTAAAAGAAAAACAAAGGCACATCAGTTGCTCATTTTGTTGCTGAACTTAAGTTGGAATAAGACAATTTTTTTTGCTAAATGTGTGAATCACGATATCTGTTAATCCTAAAACATGTTCTGCAAAAAAATGACATTCTGTATCTATGTAAAGAAATGGTGTCACATAAAGGATTACTTTATTTTTAACTTTTTATTATGGAAACTTTCCAACATACGTAAGAGAAGACATAGTAGTAAAAATAAATTTGCATATAACCATCAGCCAGCCTCAAGAATTATCAACTCATAACCAATCTAGTTTCATCTCTATCCCTGCTTACTATTCCCTTCACACATACATTATTTTGAAGCAAATCTGACATACGTTTCATGCATAAATATAGGTATGTATAAATACTTACTTTAAATATTATGAATTCAGTTTTTTTTTCAGTTCACCTAAACTTAAAGGAGAGAGAAAAGTTTTGGTCCAAATTACTTGAGTTAACTTGTTTACTTCCTGTCAATAATATAGGAAGTCTATTTCTATTTCAATTGATGTTTTCATTCCGTTTGATGTATCAACCAATATAAAAAAGAGTTCTATAATGAATAACAAACCTTATGTAATGCCTTAGTTTTCTTCATGTTGCTATAAAGGAATACCTGAGACTAGGTCGTTTATAAAGAAAAGAGGTTTATTTGACTATGGCTCTTCAGGCTGTTCAGCAAGCATGGCACCAGTATTTGCTTATGGTAGGGGCCACAGGAAGCTTCCACTAATGGTGCAATGCAAAAGGGAGCCTGCCTGTACAGAGATCACATGGCAAGAGGGAAAGAAAGAGAGAGAGGAGGGGGAGATGTCAAGTTCTTTTAACAACCAGTTCTCCTGAGAACTGTATTAGTCTGTTCTCACGCTACTAATAAAGACATACCAACTCTGGGTAATTTATAAAGAAGAAGATATTTAATGGACTCAGTTCCACATGACTGGGGAGGCCTCACAATCATGGTGGGAGGCGAAAGGCACTTCTTGCATGGCAGCAGACAAGAGAGAATGAGAGTCGAGCAAAAGGGGAAACCCCTTATAAAACCATCAGATCTCATGAGACTTATTTACTACCACAAGAAGAGTACAGGGGAAACCCTCCCATGATTCAGTTTTCTCCCACTGGGTCCCTCCCACAACATGTGGGAATTATGGGAGCTACAATTCAAGATGAGATTTGGGTGGGGACACAGCCAAACCATATCAGGAACGAATGGAGCAAGAACGCACTCACTCTCTCCTCCCCAGGGAGGGTATTAATCTATCCATGAAAGATCCTCCCCCATGACCCAAACATCCAAGCATTCTCCCCTGGCCCCCCAAATCTCATGTTCTTCTCACATTACAAAATACAATCATTCCTTCCTAATAGTTCCTAAAATTCTTAACTTGTTCTAGCATCAACCTAAAAGTCCAAAGTCCGATGTCTCATCTAAGACTCGAGGCAAATTTCTTATGGCTCTGAGCCTGTAAAATCAAAAACAAATTATTTACTTCCAAGATAACAGTTACACAAGCATTGAGTAAACATGTCCATTTCAACTTTAGGTCAGTTTTCTTGCCACTGTATCTAATTATTGGCTGTTAAAAGCAGTCACACCACTTCTTGATGGCTTTGCTGTTTAAAAATTTATTCCATCGTATACTCTAGGTCATCTCTCTTACTTTAGCCTTCCATGGAGCCCTAGTTTATAAACACAATGCAGCCAAGGTTTTTGCTATGATGTAACAATGTTAACCTTTGCTCCAGTTTCCAATAATTTCCTCATTTCCATCTAAAATCTCATCAGAATGGCCTTTACTATCTCTGTTTCTATCAGCATTTTGATTGCAACCAACCACTTAACCAGTTTCTAAAAAGTTTCAAACTTTCCCTCATCTTCCTGTGTTCTTCTGAGCCCTCCAAACTCTTCCAGACTCTGCTTCCACATTTTCAGGTATCTTTATAGCAACACCCCAATCCTCCATACACATTTTCTGTCCTAGTCTGTTTACTGTTGTTATAAAGGAATACCCGAGGCTGGGTAATTTGTAAAGAAAAGAGGTTTATTTAGCTCATGCTTCTACAGGCTCTGCAAAAGGTATGGCACTAGCATCTACTTCTGATGAGGACCTCAGGAAGCTTTCACGCATAATGGAAAGTGAAAGGGAGCCAGTGTGTGCAGAGATCACATGTCTAGAGAGGAAGCATGAGACAAGGGAGGGAGGTGCCAGATTCTTTTTAACAACCAGCTCTCATGGAAACTAATAGAGTGAGAACTCACTCACTTCCTCCTACCCCAAGGGAGGGCATTAATCTATTCATGAAGGATCCAGTCCCATGATTCAAACACCCCATCTTGGCCAGGTTGGTCTTGCGCTCCTGACCTTGTGATCCACCCGCCTCGGCCTTCCAAAGTGCTGGATTACAGGTGTGAGCCACCATGCCTGGCCTCCTTTTCTATTGTGAAATCTTTGCCTTTTTCTTAGACTTCTTATTAGTTTTCTCTACTTTATTTTCAAACATTCTATAAAATCTTAAAATTTTCATTTCCATATTTTCATTCTTGTTGGTTGAGAATTCCTTGAAAAATTATTTTCTTGATTCAAGTAATTTTCTCTTATCTCCCTGATCATATGTGTGGGAGTGCATGTATTTAATTTTTCATGCTACACATTGCCTTGTTCCTTCTGAGTTCTTTCTCTGTTTTTTGTTTGTTTTTTGTTCTTGTTTTGTTTTGTTTTTGTTTTTGTTTTGCCTTTTGATTTATTGTGGGGATTTCCACAAATAACAAGTGATCCACTATTCATTCCTAAATAAGAAGCGTTACTAACATGTTGAGTATAAGCCACATCCGTAGGAGGATTTGTGAAATGGTAAACTGAATTGCAGGCAAATTGAGCAGAGATCCAGAAGCTATTCTGGGGGCTGCCAGAATGCTAATATCCCTAGGTCTTCTCTCTTGGATCACTCTACTTAGCCAATTTAGAATGTATCAGCTTCTTCCCTTGGGGTTTTGAGCCTACACTTTGGAACTAAGTGGGAGAGGAGGATAAGGGGATTTACTGTTCCATAAATACATAATTGTTTACTGAATTCTCCTGTTTGTGATTCGAATGGCACTACCCCCCGCCCTCACCTGGGCATGGCATCTGGGCATACAGAACTTTAAAAGGCTTTTTTTCCTCAGAATAATCTTTATCTTTTGCTGTAGTTGAAGGAATGAGAGAAGAAAGGAGGAAACCTGGAATCTAGTTTCTTCTTGCAGGGAGTCTCAATTATTTTTTCTGCTTTTAAGATCCATTCCTCACTTTGCTTTCAGAGATACAGGGTGTTTCCAATTCCTAAGCTTTCTGCATTCCATTTCATTGATCATTTTGCTTATTTTTAGAAGTCCTTTTCTTTATAGCATTTAGGGCTCTTTATCTGTGGTCATCTTCTCATTGTTTTCTGTGTTCTTTTAGGTAGCTTTCTGTGTAGAAAAGAAATAGACACATGGTGATAGTTACCATATTTAAACAAAAATCTTTTTGATATATTTCCAAATCTCCATGTTATTTTATTATCTTATTCCTTTTCAAGTGTTCTCCGGTGTAGCGTACACTATTCATTTCTGCATCTTTCACATACTGATTTCTTAGTCACTTTTTCAAACTCGCTGTATTAGACCAATCAACTTGCTGCTCTCACAAGAGTTTGCTTCTGTGCTTTGCTTACGCTTTGTCTGTTGACTTCTGAGACGATTCAACATGGGTACTGCTTTTTATAAGCAGATTTTGGGGGAGTTAGTTTCCAGCTTGCTTCTTTTGGGGTCCTCCTTGTTTCTAAACCACTTTTTATGTTAGTTTTTAGCTAAGAGTCTTCTCCACGTTGTTAGAATTCCAGTTGCCTGCAGGGCCTCTACATTCACCTAAGCCTAGGCACATGGTTTAATTGCAGGGCATATGGCTGTTTGGAGAATGCAGATTTTGTGTACCGGACAACTTTTCCCAGATTCCAAGCTTTGTGCACAGAGTATGTTTTTAGCTGCCAGGCCCCTCCACTTCATCCAGCACAGGGTCTGGGGCTTTGACACCCAGAAAGTGGACAAGGGCGATATACACCAAGCTCCTAAGGCGCACATGTAGACTCCTTGCCTCCTCAATCACTGGGCTTCAACTCCGACTTACTGCTTGAGGTATGAATTTGCTCTTCTACGGCATCTGGACAGTATCTTTCCTGTGCTTTCAAACTCGGATACTTTTTTTCTCATATTTTATCTAGCTTTTTTGCATTGTGAAAGAGAGGAAGAACAAGAGGGAGGGAGAACCCAGAGCCCTCATTTTATAACTATTGAGCTACTCAGTGTGTGTGCTGCACGCATGTGTGTGTACATACACACACAATTTCTTTCCGTGCTTTGAGGCATTTCACCTGGTGGCTCCTAAGCCTAAAGAAGCTTTAAGACAACTCACAGGTTTTTTAAGTGGGAGGGAGAAAGTACTTTCACTTCAGGGTCAAGTGATCACATCAAGGCACCCTGAGCACAAGAGAAAGTGGGCATGCCTGTTACTAACACAAATAGAGGCTCACAGAAGTTCCCCTAACAATATACCTTCCTCCTAGGCTACTCACACTATGAAATCCTGCTCAGACTGAGTCTTCTTTTATTTCTGAAGGCAGCTACTTTTAATCTGATGTCTCTCACTAGATAGACTTTAGGGGGTCTGTAAAAGTCCTGAAATGTTATGCCAAACTATATGGATATGGGATTTATTTCAGGTGAAATAGTCTAGAGTGTTTATCTTCTGATAGTATACAAATCATCGTAGTGATGAAATATACTTAGGCTTATTTATCATTTTTATGCTTTGATTTTTCAAACATCTCAAGAGGGGTAGTGAGCTCCCAGGGACAGGAACAGGAGGATCTGCTGCCTCTTTATCCTCATTCTAACACAGGATCTGGCACTGCTTCAATGAATAGTAAGTATCTGTTGAATGAATGCATGAAAAGAAAAGTGGTAGAGTGCTAGAAAGTGGCACTGCTTCGAAAGGGGTATGTTGGATGGAGTGGCCCAGAGAGGAAACTCAATGACTGGGATTTTAGAGATAAATCCATTTGTCTTTACAATATGTCACTTGACTGAAAACAGTTAACCAAAGAACAAAAGAAAATTAATTATTAAAATCCCTAGCTGAGTAACTTTTCATAAATATTTCGAAAACATAAACAATGACAAAACATCTATGCTCTTATGCAGTAGAGGTAATAGAGATTAATACAGATCTAAATTGTGTGCTATTGGGCATCAGAGTAGGAAAAGAAGCCAGAGATATTCCACACATGGCCTCCTCTATTAACCCATTTAAAAATAATGGGGCAAAAAATTTGATCATAATTTTCAGATCAACTTCCCACCAGGCCTCCAGGGAGCCTCCAATTTTATCCCATCTCCATTATGCTTTGTAGAAAGACACATGACTTCTTTGTCTCTCAAAATAAGAACCAGGCTTCTTGGACAGATGATGCAAGAAGGCAATTATGGGCACACCAATTGCTTCCACAGCTTGGAAGAGAAGTCCCTGATACACAAACATGCTGCTCTGCTCTTCAAAAAGCCTCTCAATCTGGAAGGAAGATCACTTGAGCCCAGGTGTTCAAGGCTGCAGTGGGTTACGCTGTTGCCACTGCACTCCATCCTGGGTGACAGACTGAGATTCTGTCTCAATCAATCAATCAATCAATCAATGCCTCTCAATTTGGACTGTGATTGCATAAGCCCTTTCCCCATCTCCAACAGATTTTATAGGTAGAAGGGAAGGGACATTTGAACAGATATTGGGACAAATTGAAGCAGGATTTTTGAGAAAATGCAGTTATAACTTTAGTATAATATCCTCCCTGCCAATCTAGTGGGGGCACAGTAAAAATAGATGAAGTGGCCTGCGCAGTGCTAAGTGGCTTCAGTCCCTCGTGTTTTTTCAAATATTTATACCAGGTTTCCAGAGCAGTGTCTGCTGCCAATCACAGCGGTTCACTGAGGAGGAACTCTGAAAGAGAAAGTAAATTATACGCTAATTATCTTAGTTGGAGATAGGGGGGGAAACGAATGCATGGCAGGGAGGGTCAAGGGAATATATTAATAAATAAGTAAATTTCCTAAAAAGTAAAATATGTCTTTTGAAAGCTTCCAGACTAGATTATCTGTAGAGATTTCTAGAATGCCCCTACCCATGTGGAATATTCTACCATTTCTCTAACATCCTTATTTCCTATAGTAAATTCATAAAACAGAAGTTCATCTCTGAAATGAAGTCAGCATTCAGAGCAAAGAAACCCCAAAGCTGCTTAAAATTGTCCGGAACTTTGGAAACACACCCAGAACTACTCAGGAAAATACAAGTCATTGTTCCCATCTTGCCGGTTTTGCAAAATGGCTCATGTTCCTCCAGCATCTTAAATTATCTTTCCAGTAAGGGTGCTGGTCAAGTAGTACAAGTCAAAGACAAAGGGCTGGTCACAAGCACATTTTGAAACAGGTTAAGCTTGCTTCCGGAGTAGTCTCTTTTTTCTGTGGAGCTCTGACCTCACTGGGTTCCTGAGCCTCTGCTTTCCATAACCTAACTGGTAGCCTTGTCTTCCTCTCCTTCAGTCCCACTCCAGCTCACCAAACCTGGGCTGCCTTGGGCCAATCTCACATTCACAACAACATTAGTGATGTATATTTCTAGGGTTCAGTGATACTTACATTTCTGCATTTAAGATTTCAGACTCTTTGGGAGGCCAAAGTGGGTGGATCACTTGAGGTCAGGAGTTCTGAGACCAGCCTGGCCAACACGGCGAAACCCAGTCTCTACTAAAAATACAAAAACTAGCCGATTGTGCTGGCGTGCACCTGTAAGGTGCATGTGAGGCTGAAGCATAATAATTGCTTGAACCTGGGAAATGGAGGTTGGAGTGAGCTGAAATCACATCGATGCACTTCAGCGTGGGTGATAGGGTGAGACTCTGTTTCAAAATAAAATAGAATAAAATAAAATAAAGATCTCAGACTCTATTTGGCTCCCAACCCTTCAATCAATTATAATTTATTAGTTCTGTGATCTTGGGGGTAACCACAAAGCTTCAATAAGTCACGTTTTCTTACCTGCAAAATGCAGATTATAACTATATTTCTGGAAATTACCTCGAAAATTAATTGCACAAATGTGTGAGGTATGAAATGTTGTTCTAATGCATGGTCAATACTCAATAAATATGAGAGGTCTTCAAGAAGTTCATGGAAAATGTGTATTATGGAAAAAACTATCCATTGGCCCAAAAATTTTTGCACCAAAATAATCTCATTCTTAAATAGGACCTAGATTGAGGCACTAAGAAGGATAAGACATCACTTTGAAAAGAGCTTCTCTCAGAGCAATGTGCATTCGGCTATAATTGAAGTAAGAACAAACATCATATTTATGATGAAGCATGGGTGAAGAATGGTGAAATAATTGATGCTTTAAAAAAAGTTTATGGGACAATGTCCCAAAGAAACCAACAGTTTACAAATGAATAACTTGTTTTAAGAAGGGACAAGACCACTTTGGGAGGCCGAGACGGGCGGATCACAAGGTCAGGAGATTGAGACCATCCTGGCTAACACAGTGAAACCCCGTCTCTACTAAAAAAATTCAAAAAACTAGCCGGGCGAGGTGGCGGGCGCCTGTAGTCCCAGCTACTCAGGAGGCTGAGGCAGGAGAATGGTGTAAACCCAGGAGGCGGAGCTTGCAGTGAGTTAAGATCAGGCCACTGCACTCCAGCCTGGGTGACAGAGTGAGACTCCGTCTCAAAAAAAAAAAAAAAAAAAAAAGGAAGGGACAAAACAATGTTAAAGATGAAGCCTGCAGCGGCAAACCATCCACAACAATTTTTGAGGAAAAAAATGAATCTTGTTCATGCCTGAATTGAGGAGAAACAATGATTAACAGCAGAAACATTAGCCAAGGCCACAGACATCTCGATTGGTTCAGGTTACACAATTCTGACTGAAAAATTAAAGTTGAGCAAACTTTCCATTCAGTGAGTGCCAAAACCATGCACCCAGATGAGCTGCAGACAAGAGCAGAGCTTTCAATGGAAGTTTTAAGCAAGCAGGATCAAGATCCTGGAGGATTTCTTTGAAGAATTGTAGCAGGAGATGGAATATGGCTTTACCAGTATGATCCTGAACACTAAGCACAATCAGAGCAATGGCTACCAAGAGGTAGAAGTGGCCCAGCCATAGCAAAAATGGACCAGTCAAGAGCAAAGGTCATGGCAACCATTTTGTGGGATGCTCAAAGCATTTTGCTTGTTGACTTTCTGGAGGGCCAAAGAATGATAGCATCTCCTTATTATGAGAATGTTTTGAGAAAGCCAAAGTTTTAGCAAAAAATGTCTAAGAAAGCTTCATCAGAGGATCCTTCATGACCACAACAATGCTCCTGCTCATTTCTCCCACCAAAAAAGGGCAATTTTGTGAGAGTTTCTATGGGAAATCATAAGGCAGCCACCTTACAGTCTGATTTGGCTCCTTCTGACTTCTTTTGGTTTCCTAATCTTAAAAATATCTTTAAAGGGAACTCATTTTTCTTTAGTTAATTATGTTTAAAAGATTGCATTGACATGGTTAAATTCCCAGGACCTTCTGTGCTTTAGGAATGGACTAAGTGACTGGCATCATTGCTTACAAAAGTATCTTGAACTTGATGGCGTTTACATTGAAAACTAAAGTTTATATTTTTAATTTCATTATTCACTCAAATTTTCCACACAATTTTTGAAGGCCCTTTATAGTGCTATTATTACTATTATTATGGTCTAAATAATATTTAACCCAAATAAGAGATTTCATAATGATAGGTCCTTATAAATCATTAAGAGAAACAGGATGGAAAAAAATTTTGTCATAGGTTAACTCTGTTTTTCTATCTATCTATCTATCTATCTATCTATCTATCTATCTATCTTCATCATCATCATCATCATCATCATCTATATGTCTATATTTACAATAGGGGCACATGAGAAGATAATGGGTAAGATTTAAAGTTGAAAATGTCTCCATTTCTAGGGTGCATGATTTTCAGCAATATGAACATTACCTATATGAGCCATGGGGGTGCATTTATAGTATCTCCAATTTTAATGACTTTAGTCATTGAATTCATTTATTCACCACATCATTCAATCAATATTTAATGAGAGCCACTAAGTGCCAGGGCTTGGTTTAGATGATGGAGTCATAGGAAATAATAGCCTATGGTTCTTGACTTTAAGAAATTCATGGTTCCACTATGAAGCCAACAACTCAATAAAAAAATTCAAGATGAGTCCAGTATTAAATGAACTTGTTAATGCTTGTTAACATCTTTCTGTGTAGAATCTGACCCACTCCCAATGGCCTCACAAATAATTCTTGAGAAGATATTCTTGTTAAGTGGCTCAGTCTCCCCAAAGGGATGTTAACAAAACATTTCTCACTGGGGCCTATGACTACTCGTAGTAGCCCCACACACATCTGTAAGGAATAAAGGATCATTCAAGAGAATTGTTTAAAAAGCACATAGACTATGAATTCTAACAGTTTTCTAAAACCTATTCTTTATTTGAGCCTGATCAACAGAGAATGAGGAATATGGACTCCATCACTGTCATTATCAATAAGTTCTAAACCTTAATATTTGTTCTTGCTCTGGTATCACTGGCCCTCACTTAAGGATGTGATTTTAAAAATCCTAGCAAAACCGTTATTAGATCAATTAAAAAATATACTGAGGTTGCACCTTGGACTATTCTCTTTTTGCTACAATTTCAGTATTGTATCATGCCTTTCAGTGTGCAAACATCCATCTTTAAAAAAATAAATATGCTCCCTTGTTACATATCACTCTCCAGATCTAGTACTCTTTCTAGCATCTTTTAACCAACTCCATCCCATACAGTCTGGCTTTTAGTCCTACCACTAAATGGAAAGACATGATTTAAAGCATCAGTTAAATCATTTATGTTACTGACTCTCTTATGTTATGTATTCACTCACTCTCTTCCTCTTGAAACACCCTCTTGTCTCCACTCTTGGCCTTCCTGGTAGCTCTCTCCTCTTTTCCCTCCGTTGTTGGTCTCCATTGTTGGGGTTTGTCCCTCTACCTGACCTCTTTACTGATTGCTGGGGACTCAGTCCTTGATCTCTTCTAATGTTACCCTTCTCACTAGGTGATCTCATCTATTCCCATGGATTTAAGCCCTGTATTCAATGATTTCTTTTAAAAAAACTAAATGTATGTCTGCAACTTGGAATTCTCTCCGAACTTTAGATACTTATCTCACTCCCTTGCACACACCATCAACATTTAAATGGCTCTTGAATGTCTCACACTTAAGCAGCTCTAAAATAATTATTTATTTCCCCTTTATCAGATATACGTATTTTTAAACATCCTGGCTTCCCTGTCTTAGTAAATGATTCCACCATTTTCTTCATTACCCAAACCGTAAACCCAGTAGTTACTCTTGATTCCTTCTTTTCTCTCCATTTTATTCCTAATTTATCAGGCGTATTTTATGGACTCTACTTCCAACACACAGGGCACATTGGTCTACTCCTTCGACTCTTCAATGCCAGCAGAGGGGTCAGAACTCATCGCCTCCCAAATGGAGTCCCACAACTGCACGCTGCTTCCAATCGGCTTCTTCTTAATACACTCCCTACAAAGCAGATGTGTTCTTAAAAGAATTGAATCTTATCACTGTTACCAAGTGAAGAATGACTCGGTTTATCAACTTAGAAAAAAGAGCTTGATGACTCATAAAGGGTTACAGCCTGCAGGGTGGTCATTCTGACAGGCTGGGACACATAGCCTCCAGCCAGAAGGCAAAAACAGACACTTTGAGGGAGAGGAAATGGGGAGAAATTTATGCTGAGTGGGGTAGCCAAATACACATATTCAAAAAGCTGGGAGGAGTCATGAATATTTATGAAAGGAGAAATATGTGAATGTGCAATTCGGCTTCATGCCCCTTCGTGGGTCCCATGTTCAAAAAAATGGCAGCATTAGCATGATCTGAGAGTGGAGTTTTCTGGCCTCTGACATCAAAAGATGAAGCAGAGGACATTAAAACCCTTACTGCGCATTCTCCCTAGACTGCCTAGAGCCACTCACTGGTCTCTTATTATCAGGCAAAAAGGAGGGGCAGTGTCAAGCAGTTGGTTAGTATCAGTAGCGGAGCCTTTTGAAAGGGCTGGTTTCTGTTGGACCCTTAGGAGAGAAAGGCTAACCATTGTTAGAGAAGGAGGGGATATCAGGAGGCGGATCCCACCTACCATTTTGCCATGGCCTAGAAATCAGTTTTCAAGGTTACTCTAAGATGTCCTTGACCAGAGATTGTTCATTCAGTCAGTTGTGGGGCTTAGGATCTTATTTTTAGTTTACGCTCTACTCCCTAAATATTCTAATAGTTCCTGTCCTTCTGGCATAACCTCTGAGTATTTTATCTTGGCCTACAATGCTGTGAATGATTTCTCTTCAGCCTTATCTTGATCTATTCCAGTCTTTTAATTCCTCTGGCTGACCCAGTACTTTCCTGCCTTCAGCTTTTGCAGAAGCTCCTGTCTATTCCTGAAATGTTCTCACCCTGACTCTTCACATCTTTTGCGTATCAACTCAAATGCCACCTTTCATAGAGGCACTTCATCAGTACCTATCTAAAAAGAGCCCACGTTATTCCTTATTCCACCCATTCTTTATGTCTGAATCATTGTTCTGAACATTCAGTGGATTTTTTTTTTACTGATAACTCAATCTTTTCTTTCACTCTCGAAAATTGTTGTTTCTTTCATTATTTCCTTTCCTCAGTATTTCCTCAATATTTCTGTTCTTTCTGAAGTTTTATTGAATAGATATTATACTTCCTACACTTATCTTTCTTAACATTTAATTTTCCTCATGCTAGCACTTGGTGTTTTTTTTCTTTTTAATCTGTTTTGAGAAATTTTCTGGGCCCTATGTTTTAGACAAAAATTTAGTTTCTGGCAATTTCTATTTTACTGTTTTCTTATTTTTTTGTAACTATATTTTTAATAGTGTCAATAGCTTTTCCTTATTTTTAATTCTCTTTCATAACACTGTGTTCTTACTTTCTGTATTAAATAGTTTCTTAAACCTTTCTCTATTTTTTTTTCATTTTCAACTCTTATTTTAGGTTCGGGGGTACATATGCAGTATATGGTTACATTGCATGTCGCTAGAGTTTGGTGTACACATCACTTTGTCACCCAGGTAGTAAGCATACTCTCACACTCCCACAGCCCTCCACCTTCAAGTAGACCCCAGTGTCTGTTGTTTGCTTCTTGGTGGCCATGTGTTCTCAGTGTTTAGCTCCCACTTATAAGTGAGAATATGTTATATTTGGTTTTCTGTTCCTGCATTAATTTGCTTAGGATAATGGCCTCCAACTGCATCTATGTTGCTACAAAGGGCGTGATTTCATTTTTTATGACTGTACAGTAGTCCATGTTGTATATGTACCACATTTTCTTTACTCAGTCCACCATTGATGGGCATTGATTTCATGTCTCTGCTATTGTGAATTGTGCTACAGTGAATATGCAAGTGAATGTATCTTTTTGGTAGAACAATTTATTTTCCTTTGGGTATATACGCAGTAATGGAATTGCTGGGTCAAATGGTAATTCTGTTTTTTAAGTTTTTTGAGAAATCTCCAAACTGCTTTCCACAGTTGCTGAACAAATTAACATTCCCACTAGCAGAGAATGTGTTCCCTTTTCTCTGAAACCTTGCAACAGCTGTTATTTTTTAACTTTTTAATAATAACCATCCTGACGGGTGTGAGATGGTATCCCATTGTGGTTTTGATTTGCATTTCTTTAGTGATTAATGATGTTGAACATTTTTTCATATGTTTGTTGGCCATGTGTATGTCTTCTTTTAAGAAGTGTTTATTCATGTCATTTGGCTATTTTTTAGTAAGGTTATTTGGTTTTTGCTTGTTTTTTGTTGTTGTTGTTGTTGTTGTTTTTTAGATGGAGTCTCACTCTGTCTCCCAGGCTGGAGTGCAGTGACATAATCTCAGCTCACTGCAACCACTGCCTCCCAGGTTCAAGCGATTCTCCTGCCTCAGCCTCCCATGTAGCTGGGATTACAGGGTTCACCATGTTGGCCAGGCTGATCTCAAACTCCTGACCTCACGCAATCTACATACCTTGGCGTCCCAAACTGCTGGGATTACAGGCGTGAGCCTGTTTTTTGCTTGTTAATTTGCTTTAGTTCCTTATAGATTCTGGATACTAGACCTTTGGCTAATGCATAGATAGCAAATATTTTCTCCCATTCTATAGTTTGTCTGTTTACTCTACTTATAGTTTATTTTGCGGTGCACAAGCTCTTTAGTTTAATTAGGTCCTATTTGTCTATTTTTGTTCTCATTGCAATTGCTTTTAGAGACTTCATGAAATATTTGCCAAGGCCTATATCGAGAATGGTAGTTTCTAGATTTTCTTCTAGGTTTTTTGTAGTTTTTGACTTTACATTTAAGTCTTTAATCCATCTTGAGTTGATTTTCGTATGTGACATAAGGAAGGGGTCCAGTGTCAATCTTCTGCATATGACTAGCCAGTTATTCTAGCATCATTTATTGAATGGGGAGTTCTCTCCCCAATGCTTGTTATTGTCAACTTTGTCAAAGATCAGATTGTTGTAGGTGGGCTCTCTATTCTGTTCCCAATACCGTGGTGATTTGGTTACTGTAGCCTTGCAGTATAGTCTGAAGTTGAGTAGTGTGATGCTTCTGACTTTGTTCTTTTTTGCTTAGAATTACTTTGGCTCTTTGGGCTCTTTTTTGGTTCCGTATAAATTTTAGAATTGTTTTTCTAATCCTGTTAAAAGTGACAGTGGTAATTTGATAGGAATAGCATTGAATCAGTAAATTGCCTTGGGTAGTATGGCCATTTTAACAATATTGTTTCTTCCTATCTATGAACATGAAATGTTTTTTCCATTTGTTTGTGTCATCTCTAATTTCTTTCAGTGGTGTTTTGTGATTCTCATTGTGGAGACCTTTCATCTCCCTGGTTAGCTGTATGCCTAGGTATTTCATTCTTTTTGTGGCTACTGTGAATGGGATTGCATTCTTGATTTGGCTCTCAGCTTGAATGTTATTGGTAAATAGAAATGCTACTCATTTTTGTACATTAATTTTGTATCCTGAAACTTTATTAATGTTGTTTATCAGATCTAGGAGCCTTTGGGCAGAGACTATGGGGATTTTCTAGGGATAGAATAATATAATCTGTAAAAATTGTTAGTTTGACACCCTCTCTTTCTGTTTGGATGCCTTTCATTTCTCTTACCTGATTCCTGTGGCTAGGACTTCTAGAAGCAGAAATCTTCTGGATATAAGTGGTGATATGTTGGATAAGAGTGGTGAGAATGGGCATTCTCATCTTGTTTTAGTTCTCAAAGGGAATGCTTCCAGTTTTTGACCATTTAGTGTGATGTTGGCCATAGGTTTGTCATAGAAGGCTCTTATTATTTTGAGGTATGTCCCTTCAGTGCCTAGTTTGTTGAGGGTTTTTAATATGAAGGGATATTGAATTTTATCAGAAGCCTTTCCTGCATCTATTGAAATGATCACATGTTTTTCATTTTTAGTTCTGTTTATGTGATAAATCATATTTCTTAATTTGTTTACACTGAACCGATTTTGCATCCCAAGGATAAAACCTACTTTATCACAGTAGATTTGCTTTTGATGTACTGCTGGATTTGATTTGCTAGTATTTTGTTGAGTGTTTTTGTGTCTATGTTCATCAGGGATTGATACGGTTTGGCTTTGCTCCCACCCAAATCTCAACTTGAATTGCATCTCCCAGAATTTTCACGTGTTGTGGGAGGGACCTAGTGGGAGGTAATTGAATCACGGGGACTGGTCTTTCCCATGCTATTCTTGTGATAGTGAATAAGTCTCATGAGATCTGATGTGTTTATCAGGGGTTTCCACTTTTGCTTCTTCCTCATTCTCTCTTGCCACCACCATGTAAGAAGTGCCTTTCGTCCTCCACCATGATTGTGAAAACTTCCCCAGCCATGTGGAACTGTAAGTCTAATTAAACCTCTTTTTGTTCCCAGTTTCAGGTATGTCTTTATCAGCAGCATGAAAACAAACTAATACATGGATATTGGTATGAAGTTTTCTTTTTTCATTGTGTTTCTATCAAATTTTAGTATCAGAATAATGCTGGTCTCACAGAATGAGTTAGGGAGAAGTTCCTCCTCAATTTTTTGAAATAATTTCATTAATCTTGGTACCAGCTCTTCTTTATATATCTGGTAGAATTTGGCTGTGAAGCCATCTGGTCCAGAGCTTTTTCTGGTTGGTAGGTTTTTTAGTACCAATTCGATTTTGGAACTTGTTATTGATCTGTTTAGGATATCAGTTTCTTCCTGGTTCAATCTTGGAGGTTGTATGTTTCTAGGAATTTGTTCATCTCTTCTGGGTTTCTAGTTTGTGTGCATAGGGGATCATAAGAGTCTTGGAAATTTTTTTTTGCAGTTTTCTGGGGCTGTACACCTTTCTTTGGATACTGATTAGATTTTTGTTGTTGATAATTAGTTCTTCTCTAAGGACTCTTTTTCTTTTTATCTACATAAAATATTCTTGTGCAAGCTCTTGATTTTCCTCTAATGCTTTGTGACTTTTGGCTATTTGGGTGTGTTTAGAAGTAAAGAACTAGCTTAATTAGTATGCTAGATACAGTATTTTTTCTATCATATGTCTCCTAAATGGGCCCCTCTCCTGAATAGGAGAAATAAATGTGAGTTTTGTAGATTTTAATTGCATCTGTCAGAGAGGTTCACTTCTGCATTTTGTACATGGGCAGGAAATAGGCAGGTAGCTGAGAAGCAAGTAAATTGCCTGGGTAATGAGACTGACTCTCAGGTGGGAACATTTAATATGCATCTTTCTGGATGTCCAGATCTTATTTTAATTTAATCTGGATTCCCTTTTATGATCTTTAATTATCTAAAGACTTTCCCTGTTTCCCTCTTAGACTTCAACATCTATACTAGGAGTCTTCTCTAAGATAGTATTTCTAGTTATTTAGAAAATAGTTCATAGAATTCTATCTAGTGAGCAAATGCCTCTCCAGCTGCTCTGTATATGTCAGTGACAGAGAGGAGCTGGCTTACCTAGCTGATCTGGAAACAGTGCTTTAACCTTGAACTTGGATGATTGCCTCTAGCCCTCATTTACTGTGTGTATTTGTTAACCCCAGTGGGGTGTCCCTCAGACCTGTGTCGGAACTTCTCTTTGCAGCAGTCTTTACCTGTGGGTACTTGGAGTTGTGGATTTTTCTATGTTGGTTGTGCTCCCATTCAACCTCTTCTAATTTCTACTATTAAGAAATAGCGGCCAGGCGCGGTGGCTCAAGCCTGTAATCCCAGCACTTTGGGAGGCCGAGATGGGCGGATCACGAGGTCAGGAGATCGAGACCATCCCAGCTAACACAATGAAACCCCGTCTCTGCTAAAAAATACAAAAAACTAGCCGGGCGAGGTGGCGGGCGCCTGTAGTCCCAGCTACTCAGGAGGCTGAGGCAGGAGAATGGTGTAAACCTGGGAGGCGGAGCTTGCAGTGAGCTGAGATCCGGCCCCTGCACTCCAGCCTGGGCAACAGAGCGCGACTCCGCCTCAAAAAAAAAAAAAAAAAAAAAAAGCTCACAATTTCAGATCCACTAATAATATCCATTTCAGATCCACTAATAATATCCATTTGTGTTTTTAGCACAAATGTTTATCACATATTTTAAAGAATCTTTAACATCATTTATGTGGGAATTTGGGAGGGATGGGAAGTAAATAGATGAGCTCAATGCTATCATTATTTATTGGAAGTTCCTCCACATCTGCAGCATTTTTATCTCCTTTCCTAACGCTAACCATTTCTTTCTAGCCCTGGGGTCCAAGATTCTTGTTTCACAGGCCTATCTTACCATGTTTAGTACAGCCTTGTAAGTCATCATAATACATGTGGCATGGTGTAAGATATTAGTGAGTTAAATAAAATACATATGGGAAGCTCCAAGAGAGTCAGATATGAATGATCTGTGGGCAAAAGGGTCAGTGTGACTAGGTGGAGTCATGGATGGGCACAGAGGAGCCAACACAATAGTCTTCAGAGTAGGTAATTGAGCTCACTCTTGAAAGGAAAGAAGGGATTCAGGAAGGAGATGACCCCATGCAGAGAGGACAGAATTATCTGGGCATAAGGTGTTAAAGTATTACACAGGATGGGAGCCCAGTGTGCAGCGGATAAGACAGGATGCAAAATCAGGAGCCAGATCCTGAAAGGCTTGTGTGTATCAAGCTAAACAATTTGGAATTTACCCTACAGGCAGAAGTGACCCATTGAAGGATTTTAAATGTGGACATAACGTGATGAATAAATGCTAACATTTAGTCAGCTCTTAGGATGCACCAGGCAGTGCTCAAAGTTCATCCAGGGGTTAAGTCATTTAATCATCATGATGACCTCATAAGGCCAATGTGTGGAATATCCTCACTTTCTACTGAAGATAATGACTCCCAAACATAAGTTTCCTGAGGTGAGATTCTTCATCCATTCACAGATGGGCCCTGGGTTTCTAGCTCTGGGCCAGCATGATGAATGTATGCGGAATGAATGAATGAATGAGGCTCACAGGTTACACACACAGGGAGGACAGAGCTAGGACCTGAAGAGGGGTGGCCTTACCCCAAAGCCTACACATTTAACCACTATCATCATTTCTACGTTAAAAAGGTAAAAAAGATAATTCTGGGTAGGTGAAGAGATTGGAATGTGATCTGACTGGCAGGAGACTAACAATAAAATTACATGCATTGGAGTGTAACTCAAAGTATAATCACTGAATATTAATTTGAAAATGAGCATTGTGGAAAAAAGTAAATACTACATATTTACTTGTTCAATTTTTTGACTTTTTCCACTAGAATCTGCTCTCCATGAGGTCAAAGATTTTGTCTACTTTGACTTTTTCCACTAGAATCTGCTCTCCATGAGGTCAAAGATTTTGTCTACTTTGTTTATTGTTATAATCTTCAGCACCTCAAAGAATTTCAGGCATAGGATGGTTGATCAATAAATATTTGTCAACGAAATGAATGATTATGTAAGTTTGAAAATATTGTATATTGGATCTTCCTCTTGGTGATTTATAACCTATATTAGCATATTAATGGCAATTTAAAAACTTTGATTTTTTTAACCTAGTTTTTTAAAATTCTATTTACCCTTATACCCTTTTATTCTTAGAATTAGTGTTTTTCTTATAATTATTGTATTAGAATTAGATATACTTTGAGGAACTTCTCTTCAGGAATTTTCTATTCAGTATATTATTATATCAAGAAGTTATTTTAAATCCTGGAAAATATCCATATTATTCATAATTACAAGTAATTAATAACTAATAATGATATCCACTCATTATTAATAAAACAAAGAAACTGTTTTAGACAATGGCATACTCAAGTAAAGCAAGCAAAGTGTGTCCTGTTTGGATTAAGTCAAGTTAGCATCGGTAGGGCTGCATGTGGTGTTTAAGAGATTCAGTTTCTTTTCTTTTTTTTTTTTTATGAAGATGAGGTCTTGCTCTGTCACCCAGGCTGCAGTGCAATGGCGCATTCTCGGCTCACTGCAACCTATGCCTCCCGGGTTCAAGCCATTCTCCTGTCTCAGCTTCCTGAGTAGCTGGGATTAGAGGCGCTTGCCATCGTACCTGGCTAATTTTTGTATTTTTCGTACAGATGGGGTTTCATCATGTTGGCCAGGCTGGTCTTGAACTCCTGACCTCAGGTGATCCACCCGCCTCGGCCTCCCAAAGTGCTGGGATTACAGGTGTGAGCCACCACACCCAGCTAGAGATTGGGTTTCTAAGGATACCCAGTGTAATGTGAAAAAGGTGGATGCTTATAATTTTAGAATAAGTTTGTACGGTGCTAAGGATTAAGGAATAGGAAACTGTGGTTCCCCTAGGCCTGCTTTTTTCACTATTCCTTGCCTTTCCTCTGCTCTGCCTTGAACCATGGATGGTTAGGAGGAGGGGACATCTGCAGGCTGCATCTCCCAGACCTCCTGTCATCTGGATTTTAAATGAATTCAGCCAATGGCAGGCACTGACAAGAGAAAGGAAGGAGATGCCAGGGCGCTTTTCTCCCCTTTTAACTGGTTCAGATGGGTCTCCAGTAGCAAGTCTGTCCCTCCATTGTACAGCTATCTGCTGTGCAAGACCACGGTTCTTTTTTTTTTTTTTAATGGAGTTTTTTTTTTCTTTATTGAGAAACGTAAGACTTGGGTACATCAAATAAAACCAGTTTCTGGGGGAAAAAACCAAAACCCACAATAGAAAAAAAAAGTTAACACTGCGCCACAGCAGAACCCAGAGAACATATTCGTATCATTGAAAAATTCTAGGCGCTTCATAATTGACCTTTCAATACAAAATGACCTATTAAATTTGCAATTTGTAGTTCTTGGTGTTGAGGTCCATAGGACAAGCTAGGAAGTCTTCAAACCTTAAGCTGAATTCCATGAGGGGTTATTTGGCTTTTGAATCGGTTTTTCCTTGTCTAAGAGGTAGCAGCAGCAACAGCGCCCACCTTCGGGGAAGCTTCTTTCTTGGCATCATGAGCCTGTAGAACTGCTACAGCTTCATCCACCTTGGAGTGGAGAGACTCGGGGGACTGTAACATATGCGGCAGCTCAGAGTTGTCGATCTCCAGCAGCATTCCCGTGATCTTCCCAGCCAGGTTTGAATGCATTGTTTGGATGAGTGGGAACAAGCGCTCTCCCAGCATCTGCTTCTGGTCCTTGAGGTGATGCTGCAGCCAGCATGGAGGCAGTCAGTGGCTCCTGCCCCTGCACATGGACCGCAGGCTGGGGTGCCTGCAGAGTCTGTATGGGAGGATGAGGGCTGCGGACACGGAAGGTGTATTTGAAGGGGTTAACAGCCTGGAGAGCAGCAGCGGCAACAGCTGCGCGCTGCGCTAAATTCTGCGCAGCTGTGGGAACGCCTCCAGCTTGGCAGCTGTCAGTCAGCCCTTGCTGGGCGGCACTAGCCCCACCAAAGTCCATAGCCAAGCAAGACCACAGTTCTTTAGGATGAACTCGGCGCCAGGGATATGGGAGCACCACATCATTCCTTCTCTACTGCAACCTCAGGATGGTGGCGACATCCTGATGTTACTAACTCCTGAGTTGCCTCATCGTTCCCTGTTTGGTCTGAGATCCTTCACCACCACTGAAAGCTGAATCCAATTCCCCCTGCTTTGAATGCTAGGAGTTACTTTTGTTTTCTTGGTCGTGGCCTAAATGATATATATGGTCAACAATAACAAATAAAGGAAAGAGTGCTGCTGGAATAATTGTTCCAATCTGCAAAATGAATGACTGCTGGAAAGATGATTTTTCGTTTTTGAAATTCAAAGATTCTATAAATGGCGTTTTCTAAAGTGCTGTCTGAGGGTCATCTGCTTCAGAATTCCTAGAAAAGTTGATTTAAGATGCATGTTCCTGAACTCATCTTTAACCTGCTAACTCAGAATCGCTAGGGGATGGCAGGGGAATGTGCAATATCAACCTACTGCCTATAAGATTCTTTTTGAAAAATAAAGTTTGAAATAAAATGGTCTACCCTATTTGAGCTTCTTGGGAATGTTTGGAAGAGAAGTGACACAATGTGCATTAAGGTATCCTGATGGATTTTCCATGTACTCTATTTCAAGAGATGTCACCTGTCAAAATTGATAAATTTAGATGAGTTTGGTTAATTTTTTAAATGTCACATTGTATGAATCTTCCAAAAGTAAACTATGTCCTAAGCAGTAGTAAATACGTAGCACTTACCGCTAAGAAATTTCATAATCTACAAAATAGGGAATACATACATATAAAACTATGTACAAGCCAGATGAGTTGGCACACCCCTGTATTCCTAGCTACTGAGAAGGTTGAGGCGGGAGGATCACTCGAGCTCAGGAGTTCAAAGCCAGCCCGGGGCCGGGTGTGGTGGCTCATGCTTGCAATCCCAGCACTTTGGGAGGTGGAAGTGGGCAGATCACTTGAGCTCAGGAGTTTGAGACCAGTGGGGGCAACATGGAGAAACCTCCTCTCAACAAAAAATACACAAATCACCCAGGCACAGTGGTGGACACCTGTAGTCCCAGCTATTCAAGAGGCTGAGGTAGGAAAATCGCTTGAGCCTGGGAGGTGGAGGCTGCAGTGAGCCATGATCATGAAACTGCACTCCAGCCTGGTAGACAGTGAGATGCTGTCTCAAAACAAAACAAATCAAAACAAAACAACAGCAACAACAACAGCTCAGCCTGAGTAACATAGCAACACCTCGTCTCTATAAAAAACAAAACAAAACAAAACAAGAAACCAAAAAGAAAAAGAAAAAAAAAAAACAAACTATTCACAGATCAAAATTCCATGGCATTCTTATTAAACTAGTGATTGCCAAACCTGTTTTATCATACCCTGAAAAAACTTATGTAAAAGGTAGTATTTTAAATACATTTCCAACCAAGTTTTAATACATTACTTAAAATATTCAATATCCAACACTTTGAAGAGAAACTAAATAGGTCGGGTGCTTCAGTGATAAAATATTTTCTTGGCCTAGGCTTCAGCAAAAAGCAAAGCTTGAGGCAAGCACTGAGTGCAAGTAGTTTTTGGTGGGTGGGTGGGTGGGTGAGGGCTGGGGGGAAGTGAACTCAAAGAGGAGAAGCAGGAAACTGGGAAAAGAAGAAGCCATTCCATGAGCGCTATAGAGTTTATTGTGACTACGGGCAACTGAGGCTGGATCCCACTGGGAATACTTCAATGAGGCAAATAGCATAAGTGCACTTCAAAATCGCCCTCCAGTTACACAGAAGAGAGAACTTTTATCCCTCAGTTCTTTTCCTTTATTGGTCAGTGGTTGCCCCATGTCATGTTGACTAGTAACACTTCCAGGCATGCGTATAGGTTAGTCCCTGAATGGGACTTTGCAGCTAGTCTATGCAGTGATGGCAAAGTAATTCTAGTAAAACAAAAAAAGAAAGAAAGAGAGAAAAAACAGAAAAAGACACACGGTGGAGCTGAGACGAGCTGCTGATAGGATATACCTGCAAATATCTGGTTACAGTAATAACGGCTTCTATAAGAAAGTGAGCAAAAAAATGAAATACAGCCTACGGGGAACCTGATACACCTTTTTGAAGATCTTTAATAATTATCAGAAATGACTCCAGGCAAAGGTGTGTGGGTTTTCTCAAATGCATGAATTATAAATATTTTATTTCTAGAAATGGTTTTTGTATTTTTAGCCTAGATTCTGTTTATGCCCCCATCTCTTCCCCTCCTGGCCTGATGGGAAACATTTGTCCCTTTGTAGTTAACACGCAAAACTTGGAAAGCACCCATGAAATAAAAGCAGGTTAAAATAAATTTCCTACGACATAAAATTAACCATCATAGCTATGCCTTAGAATTGTTTATTTGGTGACTGAAAAGAGTCTTGTTGGACACTGAGCAGATTACGGAGTTGCCACCAAAAGAACTTCTAAGCATAGGTTGCTTTTAAATCATTCTGGTGATAATGTAAGCTATGATATGCTGGAAGCATTTGAAAAAGTTCACGATGTGTCTCCAGCTCTCTTCTCATAAGCACAGCGAGTCATTGTTTTCTTCTCTGGTTGGTCTCAAAATCCTCCATAGCTGTCTCTCCCTCAGCTCTCCTTCTGTGATTTTCACTGCTCCTTATCACGTTGTCTTCCATTTTGCCATTAATATTTTTACAGAAACACATTTTTTAAAATTTTCTATTCTTTCTGCCAGTGTAGATCCATTTTTATTGATCTATCTCCAACCTCAAATTCTTCCAGGAACTGTTTAGGCTGCCGGTGCTGGTTGGTACCTGGTTCTTATGTATTAGTAAGAGCATAAACCCTGGAGTTTGTCAATCCTTTGTTTGAATCTGGGCTCCACCACTTATAAACTGCATGAATCTGAAATGTGTCTTAACAATTTGAGCCTCCTGTTTTCTTCTGTGAAAGGGAGATATTATTTCTCACGGGATTATTGTGAAACCCAAAGGAGGTAATAGATGAAAAAGAGTAAACTCTTTGTGTCTACATTGTGTCTGCAACATAATAAACATCTGCTAAATGGTAATTAACATCATTATTCAGTGCTATCATCAATTTATGTTTTTCATCTGTATCCTTAGATGTTATCTTGAATTTAACAATAAATGTAAAGGCAGAATTACCGGTAACAATAATTGACATTAATCTTGTCTACCAGCTTTAAACTGATGCTCTTTGAACCACAGTGCTGATAACCAGGTGTGTAGAGATCTGTAAATAGAAACATGTCTAATCAAATGTTATTTAAAAACAAACCTAGATGGCAGAAGCAATTCTTCAATGAAGCCTTCAAGCAACACCTCCAAACTTCTGACACATCTGGGAAGCAGTGCTGTAGAGCTGACCTACCTTGAATGAGACCTTTATATGTGAATAGTTTTTATTGACTTTCTCAGAGTCAGAAATAGCAGTAGATTTTGTTGCTGCGCTTGCAATCATGTTTTTAAAAATGCAAGTTTCATATGTGAACAGTGAGGAAATGATTCTTGGTCTTACTTTGTGCTCTTCAGTCCCACCCAAAGTGCAGTCAACACCACACAGTAAAAGAACAATGTTTCACTCAAGTGGGTGGCTCAGACAGGCAACCTGAAGACCAAAAGCATAAGAAAAGAAAGTTGATTTTTGAAATCTAACTATTAACCACACTAGCATGTATGAATTAGCTTCTGGAGTGAAGCAGAAACTTTTCTGCAAATATGAGGACCAAGAGTTTGGGAACTCCTCAAACACTTATTAAGATATCTTGGTTGTGATATCAGGAAGGTAGGATAGGACTAGAATTGGAATGCGGTGAGTAAAAACCTAACCAATGGTCTTCGACTATTTGGAGAGACTCTATACACACGGAAAAGGCTGCTCAGCTTGAAACATGAGAAAAATAATTCAGGGAGCCAGAATTTCACAGCATTTATCTAAAGGCTGCCCAGGAGAAAAGCTCACTGGCTGTAATAAGCACAAGACTGTCATCATAAAGATGCTTTCTGCCGAGGAGCAGGGCTAACCTGATTTTCATGGGTACATGATAGCATCATGGAATTCTTAGGAGATAACTATTTGAAACTGGCCCTCAGGAATTGCTTGCAGGCAGAGTTATGTTTAGATCTGAGGACTGATTACCCCACATGAAGAAATGAGGTCTTGACGTTTTTGGTAATAGTTTGTATAGCAATCTTACCTGAACACTGGCAGTCTACTTTTCTTTCCCCCGCCCCCCCGAGATAGAGTCTTGCTCTGTCGCCAGGCTGGAGTGCAGTGGCACAATCTCAGCTCACTGCAACCTCCGCCTCCTGGGTTCAAGCAATTCTCCTGCCTCAGCCTCACAAGTAGCTGGAATTACAGGCGTGTGCCACCATGCCCAGCTAATTTTTGTATTTTTAGTAGAGACAGGTGTTCTCTATGTTGGCCCGGCTGGTCTCAAACTCCTGGCTTCAGAAGATCCACCTGCCTCAGCCTTCCAAAGTTCTGGGATTATAGGCATGAGCCACCATGCCCTGCCGAAGGTGGTGTCCTTCTTGCCCAACCAATTTTGTCCTTTACATTACTGACCCAGATGATTTGAAGAGGGAAGATAGCTATTGGCCTCATCTCTATCTCTCTGTCCCATCCCACCACCCCTTCTTATCCCCTGTCCCTCTCTTCCCCTGTTCACCACTAGGAGCATAACAAGCCTCCTCTTCCTGAATCAGGGTGACCTCTGTGTACTGTAAGGATGCAACTCCTTCAAGATTGGTTGGACTACCCAGGCTCTGATCACAGGCTTCCTTCACCAGTGAGCCAGCTTGCCAGTCCGTGATTCATGAGACATTTATTTAGAATTTGCTGTGTGCCAGGTAATGATAAAAAAAAAAAAAAAAAAAGGAATAAACTTGATCTTCCTCTTTGGTAATATGCAATTTATCTTTCAGAGTTTTTGAAGGCTGATTCTCTAACTGCAGGTCAACCCTCCTTCAAGACTCTTGACTCCCTAGTTTTCCTTCATGACTCACTGCTCAGGAGACTGCCCTTTTATTGATAATTCTGCTCCACTTCTGCTTTCAACCTGCATATTCTTCATGAGGAATCTACTTGATCCTTGATCCTATACCCACCACTTCTCCACTGGGTAACCCTTTTCTTAGGTTCATCCATTTCCATGAGCAGCCACATTCCTCCAGACACTGCCATCGCTATGACACTAATTTGGCTTGCCTTCTGGCAACTGAAGTATGATGCCTCTTCATACAATCTTCCTATCTACTCCCTGAGGAGTGCCTGGGCACACCTGGTGTTCTGGGCACCTGGCTGCAGAGTCATATTAGTGGACAACATTTCACTTTCTGATGCTACTGCAGGTGGTGATGATGGTACCAGCATGCACACTTGTCAACATTATCACATTCAGTCCCACAACAGCAACAACAGAAAAGAGGTGAGGATATCATCCACACGTCAGAAACCAGAAGACTTAGCTCCCCAAAGTAAAGTCGTTTGCCCTGTGTCACCAAGTGGAAAGTGGCAGGGATAGCTTTATCTGTTCCTGAAACCCAGGCTGTTTCTCAGGAATATCTCCTCTATGCTATATTGCTTCCCTTGCAACTCCATTCCAGAGTCTCCTGATCCCTAAAATCCGGAAATATGTCTCCAAGCAAAGCTAAATCAGTGCAGTATCAGAGAAAACGGCAAAAGTTAGTCACTGTCTGTGAAAACTCTTTCTAAACTCAAATACCATTTATGAATTCCTCTCTCTCTTCTCAAATAGATAATTCACATTTATTTAGCATTTTTGCCTAAGTTGGCTATTTGTTGATCATCCTGGGGAAATAGCACCCTATTATTTGGGCCATCTTATCCAGCTGAACATTCTGATGCATTACTAATTCCAAAACAATTTCCTACGCCTGCAATGTCCACAGTGATAGCCACTAACCACATATGGCTCTTGGGTACTTGAAGTGTGGCTAGTCTGAATTGAGATGTGGTGTAAGTGTGAAATATATACTGGAATATAAAATCTTTGTGTAAAAAATAAATGCAGTATCTCTTGAATAATTTTTTTACTGAGTACACGTAAAAAATACTATCATGTAGAAACGATAATATTTTGGATCTACTGGGTTAATTATGTTATTAAAATGCAATCACTTTTGTGCTGGAATCACTTTTGTAATGTGGCTAGTAGCAAATTGTAAATTACATATATGGCTCACCTTATATTTCTGATGGACAGCGCTGGCCACTATAATCATAGCACTATCAGTTCAATCCATCAGCTTTGAGGTGAATTGTTCTACCTAGAGTGTATAATATTCTGTTCTGTGAGATGGGCAAATGCTATCCATGTTTATTTCTGGAATTTATTTCTAGCATTGGATCTTCATGAAATTATGTCCTTTGAGAATGGTATGCAGTTCTGTGGTGGGGGACGCCCAGGCAAATCTGTAAAGGTCAGTCTTATGGTTCAGCATTGGGACTTGCTTACAACAGCACATTGTCTAAGCCAGACTTGGACTTTCTTATGTGCTTGCATTTGTAGCAGCAATTATGGTTTCCAGGGTCAGACACTTTCAGGCAGTTAATAACCAGTTTGACTAAAGGTCCATCAGCTTCCTAGCCATTCATTAAATCCTAAGAAATGCCTTACCCTAAGGTCAATACTGCTTAGCTCAGTCATACTTTATGATTGAAAGAATGCTTTCCTCTTCCATTGTCGATAGTATTGATTGGCAGTTCTTTGGGTGGCCTGGTCATTTTTATTTGTCCCCCTTTGTTTTCAGCTGTTAAGGAGATGACATCATCTTTTCTCTGACAATATGGAATTATTGCAATGCTGAAAGCTGAGTACAAGGAGTTCCACTGTCAAACTTTGGACCTCACCTCTTCATTATTATTGCAGAGTGACTCACAGGGGAAAGGAAATTCAGAGGAACAAGGGGGCCCATGCCATAAACTCTACAAATCACCAGACTGATAAACCACCATCTTTACCACCAGTCACAATGCTCCCATTAGACTCAAACAGAAGAGTAGGTATGACTAATTCTTCCCTTTGCCCGCCAAAAATAAATCACAGCACTGAGCTGGAATGAGACACAGACTTTTCCAGGATGAAGAGTTGAGTTGGAGGCTGAGACATAGGAAACATTTTGAAAAGGAGCCAGGCAGCTCGAGCAGAGGATTGCTGAACACGCTCCCCAGACCAGATCCTTCCATGAAAGCTGGGTTGTTAGAAGCAGCTGCCGGGACTTGCAGGATATGGTGGCAGGTACAGCATTTACTAGACATGAAATATGTATTGTCCTTGTCAAAAGGTTATTCCTTAATCCATTTACAGAAACCTCTGTCCGCCAAAGACTTTTACAAATCGTTCATGTTCAGGGATCATTCCATTTCTTCCCAAAAGCCATATGTCTAAAATTCACAACAGCTTATATACAAATCTTTTGTTTGCATCTGATTCGCTGATGTTCAACTGCATGATGCAAGACAAGCAGTGCCCAGGATGTAAAAGGTAACAGAAAGAACCTGGGTACTGGGATCAGGCAGATTGAACTATAATATTTTATTTTTAATTTTGGATTTCTCATCTGTAAAATGGGAGCATTTATATGATTTGGTAGAATAAAATGTATAAAAGATCTATTACAGTGCTAGTACCAGGTAACTATCATCGTAATGATTGGGGTTAGTACACAGAACGAAATGGCTGAAGCTTTTCATTACTTTTGGTAAGAATCAGTACATTTATCAAGCCGAACGATGACTTACACTGTTCTAGGAGTTACCTCCAAATGATGCTTGGTTATTTGGAAACACCAAAAAATGAATTTCTTTTGTGATTAAAATTATTATTATACTTATCTAATCCTGACATTTTGGAATAATGTGGTATAATTTAGCATCAAAGATCTAATTTAGAAAAGTCTTTAGGAGAATGATGAAGATTTAATTCACGTAAAACTTCTTGGTGTTCACTCAGCTTATGCTTCAGTTTCATAATATACAGCCTATCACTGAGGGATGGACATCTGTCCTTTATACAGGTTGGAGAAGACAGAAATGAAAACAATATGTTCTGGAGTGACAGCTCCTTGCATATAAATCCTAGTTCTATTCCTTAACTATTGCATGACCTGTGTTAAGCACCTCTCTGTACATGGGATCCCTCACATATAAAAGAGAGTAATGGTCTCAAAGAGATACTTACACACCCATGTTCACAGCAGCATTATTCACAATAGCCTAAAGAGGGAAGCAACCCAAATATCTATGGAGAAATGATCGGATAGACAAAATATATTATGAAATATTATTCTGCCTTAAAAGAAGAAAATTCTGACATATGCTACAACATTGATGAACCTGGAGAATATTATGCTAAGTGAAATAAACCAGTTACAAAAGGACTGATACTTGATGATCCCTCCTACATGAGGTATCTAGAGTAATCAAATTCATTGAGATGACCAAGCACAGTGGCTCACGCCTGTAATCCCAACACTTTGGGAGACCAAGGTGGGCGGATCACAAGGTTAGGAGTTTGAGACCAGCCTGGCCAATATGGTGAAACCCCGTCTCTACTAAAAATACAAAAATTAGCCAGGTGTAGTGGCGCACATCTGTAATCCCACCTACTCAGGAGGCTGAGGCAGGAGAATCCCTTGAACCCAGAGGTGAAGGTTGCAGTGAGTCAAGATTACGCCGCTGCGCTCCAGCCTGGGCGACGGAGCGAGATGCTGTCAAAAACAATAATAAATAAAAATTCATAGAGACAGAAAGTAGAATGGTGGTTGCCATGATCTGGTGGGAGGGAAGAGTGGGAAGTTGTTTAGTGGGTACACAGTATCAATTTTGCAAGACAGAAAGAGTTCTGGAGATGGTTGGAGGTGATGTTTGTACAACCATGTGATCGTACTTAATGCCACTGAACTGCACACCTAAGAATAGCTAAGATGGTAAATTTTATGTTATGTTTACTTTACCACAACTGTAAAAATTAAAATAAAAAGCTAAATAACAATATTAATTTCTTTACTTTTTTGTTGTTGTGTTGATTAAATGGACTAGTGTCTTCAATAATTTAGCCCAGTGCTGGGCACATACATACAAGCCCAATAAATTGTAGGTATCAAAAAATACAAAAATAAAAACAAAACACCAAAAACTAGCAATGGATATTTTTTGGATTCACAACTCTTGGCTCTGAGCTAAGACTGTTAAGGCTGAAAACAAGCTTCAAGTTTTCCCCAAACCTGGAGTGAGACAGCAGTTCGGGGCAAGCCATGGTGAAGCCCTTAGCAAGACAACACTCCATCTGAGCCAAGGTGAGTGTGTGTTTCTTACAGTTCAGACAGAATGCAAAATAGCAAGTGGTGACAAAGAGGACAAGCGAGGTGCCTTAGGACATGCCTGAGGGGAAAGGTCAGAAGGAAGTCCTCTGGATGGTGTCCCACTGTGGCGGGAGGTCGTTGGCTGTGCCTGAAGTCCAGTCTTCAGAACACAGCTCTTGACACTCAACCAGGCAGTAAATTTCCCTCATTATAAATGCCCTTCACAGTCCTTCACTCACTTGGATATGTCTTTTCCCTGAAGCTAACAAGCTTGGCAAACTTGCTCTTTTTAATAAAGCATGGTGCCACTAGGAATATTTAAAAAAAAAAAAAAAAAAAAAAAAGAATGTTTCCTAAGCAGCTGAGATGGTTGAGGACCCGTCAGGTTTGCAGGGGCCATCTCACACCAGGATATGCCCAAGCCCAGTTGAGGCTACCTAAGGTCGGGCAGCAGGAATCTTTCTCAAAGGGCTGGGTTAATTTGCTCTTTCAGCTCACTTGCACCATCCCTGCAAATCTGGCCACGCTTCTTCCTACTGATCTAAAATATTCCAGTTTTTAATTAGTTCCAGGCCAGTTAATGCGACTGCCCCATCTGCACAATGCATTTGTGCCAATTCAAAGTCTGAAGCCGATGAACTAATATAGCCAACTGAAGACCTGTTGAAGGAGGCAAACGGAGCCGTGCTGCTGCTGGAAAATTTGCCTGGAGTGCCTGCCAGCCCCCGGGTCCCTTTCCAAGCCAGGCCTGAACCACAGGCCTGTTATGAAAGGACTGCTGAATTCAGCCCTCACCTCTCCAGAAACCAAAGGGTAATTAAAGCATGGGATGCAAATTTCCCACAATATGGGGGATGTGTCCTATGATCTATAACATTATTGGCCCAACACATGTTAACAGAAGTCATGAGCAAAATCCACCAAGGCCCAGCAGAATGGAGAAAAAATTAATACAGGTACAGTTCCTTCTAAATATGTAGCCTCATTTGCCCCTGAAATACAGAGCCAAGCTACTTGAGTCTACAGCTCCGTTTCACCCTTTGCTTCTGCATTGGATAGCTTTAGGGAATTTTACATCCAAAATTGTCTCTTAATAGTATTGCTTTGCACTTCTTAATTATGAAAAGGGAAAAAATTCATATATCATATATATGTGTAATGTATGCTTGTGTATATGTGTGTATATATACATAATTTGAGTTTGAATTAACATATTTAAATTCTGTATGTTTCTTCACATTACATTTTAATACAACATTAATGTGTAAATCATAACCCCCAAAATAAAATAATATGCATCTGATAACATTTCTCAAGTCAGCCGGGATTATGTTTGTTACAATTCAATTCAGGTTTTGTTAGACACATGGTGAATGTTAAACTTTCTCATTTTAATTGCTCTCTAAAAACATACTTTTCATTCATTCATTCATTCATCCATCCATTTGATGCCTATTTCTTGAGTATGTGTACCCACTATGTGTCAGGCTAAACCTAACTATTTAGCAGTGAACAGTAAAAAATTCACAGATGAAACTCCCTCGTTCATGGAACTTATATTTTCATATTATTTACCTTCCATTTATTTTCTTTTTTAAAAAAGAAATATCCTGAATCTTAAGTATCCTGAATACTTAAGATTCTCAAGTTATTATTGCTAACTGTTATATGGTCATCGTTTCTCTTAGCTTTTAAATTATGTTTGCAAACTCTGTGCGTGATCTTTGACTTTGACAGTTTCTTCAATGTTATTCTCATATCACAGTGGAAATGGCATTGACCCCACACCTCTGCCATCCTGCAACTCAGTGACCAATCCCACAAAGACCCTCTGGGGCTCATAATGGTTGGATCACACTTTTCATTCAGGAAGTATATACTTTCCCAGCCTGGCATGGGTACAAATTTTGGTTGAGATAGTAGGAAAAAGCATGGTCATTTTCACTGAACTGAATTAAAAAAACAGTCACAAGATGGCTGGGTGCAAATCCCTCTCAGGGGAAAAAAATGAAACAGAGACTCCTTGTGTCCCAGTGACACTGGTGTGCCAACATCAAGGTCTCATGTCAGGTTGGCCGTACTCCTGTCCTCCTCTCACTGACTCTTCAGCATCCGGCCGGATTGCTCCTGACATTGCTCCAGCCCAGGTTTAAGGACGAAAATGTCACATTACACTCCTGAGGATTTCTCCTGGAAACCTTCTGCTCCATACCACACCACAGTCTTACTTCCCAGTGTACAACCTAATCCCTACTCTTGCAACTTCCCCAGTAGCTTCTCCCAACCCCTGGATGTCTAGTCACTGAAGAAGAATGTCATCACAGAGCAGGAAGAGTTTATCACAGAGGATCAGGTAGAAGGACAGAAATGTTTTGCTACGTGTCTGTTAGAAATTCTTCTTTACCAGGACAGTAAAAAACAAAAAGAAAACTGGGAAGCAGAAGATCTGGCTTCACCTAGTCGCAATGAGCTAGACTTACCTATGACCTGCAGTGTTGACCAGGCCTGTCAGTTAAAACTAAACACATTTCACAGTGGCAGCCAGCCAAAAACATAAATTCCGCCAAAAACTAAACACTGCGCAAGGTCTGCCTAGTTTCAAAACATCTATGCCAACCCCACAATACACAGTGTGTTGTGAGTGTGATTTTGCAGAACCGCTGCGGGGACAGTCTGCAGGAAGGGGGTCAGCTCTGAAGGCCACCAGCTCTCTAGGTTTGGGGAAGGGTCTTGGGATTTCTCTTTACCTCCTATGACATAATAAAAGCCAGGTGTGGGGGGTATGTCTATTAAAAAGGGCCATTTGATTTGGTCATATGCCCACTAAATATCTCTAAGGAAGAAAGTTTTCAGAGAGCCTCAGGGGAAGCATGAGTAGTCGTTGTGTGTCACTTCTTTAAGATAGTTGAGGTTGCAAGTAAAAGCAAAGTATACCATTGTAAGAAGGCTTAGCGTAAGGAAATAAGGACTATTGTTTTGTTTTATTGCTTATTTTAAAATTAGATGAGTCTTAAAAAACACAATGGCATCAGACTTGTGGATTTTGCATCCCAGGCTAGGAAAGGCATGATGACATTTGGGAACCACATGGATGTATCTAATGGCTTGAGAGCGTGAGAATCCATAAATAAAGGGCATACATTGTCCAGGAATATAAATACATGTGCATATTTTACTGCCTTTGTTTAACAAATATATTTGAGAGATTTCTGTGTGCTGGGTCCTGAGGATGAAACAATGAACTGTTCTCTGCGAGCACTTACAAATTTTGTGGGAGATTGAGACAAGCAAGGAGGTAGCCATGGAGGGTGGGGTGAATGCTAGCAAAGGGACAAGCACAGAACTCTGTTGGGGTGGAGAGGAGGGACATCTTACTCCATCATAGGGGGGCAGGGTGTCAAAGAAATCAAAGGACTTTCTGGAAGGATATGAAGGACTATGGGAGTCAATTTAATTGAGAAAAAAGAAAGAATTAAGAGTGAGCTTATTGGCTGGGAACAGTGATCCCAGCACTTTGGGAGCTGAGGCGGGTGGATCACCTGAGGTCAGGAGTTCGAGACCAGCCTAGCAAGCAAGGTGAAACCCTGTCTCTAGTAAAAATACAAAAATTAGCTGGATGGTAGTGGTGTGCACCTGTAATCCCAGCTACTTGGGAGGCTGAGGCAGGAGAATGGCTTGAACCCAGGAGGCGGAGGTTGCAGTGAGCCGAGATTGCACCGCTGTACTCCAGCCCAGGAGACAAGAGAGAAATTCCATCTCAAAAAAAAAAAAAAAAAAAAAAAAAAAAAAAATTATTCCTCTTCAATTCCAGACTAGAATTTCACTTTTCATGCTCATCATAGTGAAGGACCCTGAACCAAGGTCTTCTTGATGAGACATTATCATGCAGCCCCACTTCAGCTGTTTCTTTCTCACAAAGGATACTGACTTCCTTCTCCCTGCTCTGTGTCAATGACCTGAATTACCAGCCTCAGTTTGCAATTCTATTTCAAAGAGGACTTCCCTGCAACCTTCAACTCCTGTTTAAACACAACTAGCCTGGAGGAGTCTGTTCTAGTTCTCCACCCATTTGAAAAGACCAATCAGAGTACTAGTGCTCTTCGGTAAATATTAAAGTGATCGCATCTCTAGAAAGCATAATTTGGATCTGCTGGGCAATCTGTGAGACACCATGCCCTGCTCCACAATCCTATATTTCAACTTCTTTCCAAAAAGCTCATGACAATCAGGTCCTATTAAGCTTTGTGATTGAAGCCATGTAAGTTAAAAGCCAGGTGTGGTGGTGTTTCTGTAGTCCAGATGCTCAGGGAGGCTGAGGGAGGAGGATCACTTGAGGCCAGCAGTTTGAGGCCATAGGGCACCATAATTGTGCCTGTGAGTAGCCATAGCCCTCCAGCCTGGGCAACATAGCAAGGCTCCATCTCTAAAAATAAATAAATGAATTAAAAACTAAGTTAATTATGAAACTTAATTCAGTGTTTGAGATTTGAAGGTGATCTGGGTTAGAGGAGACTATATGAAAAAGGTGTTTGGGATTTTAGGGTGGTAAAGTTTACCAACTAACACCTATGGACTTGTCCTCTCTTATTTCCCCACTAAAATGTGTATAAGTGCACAAGAGGAGGTGCAGAAATGGCAATTAAAGCTGAGACTACTGACTGTGGGCTCTGTCCCTATGGGAAGACTTGGTTAGGATGGCCTAACTTAGGGAGGCTGTTAACCAGGTTCTGACAACTGGAGTTACTTCAATTCCTTTGATCTTTTTTAAAAGTTAATATCTCGGGCCCGGACCAGGCCCAGTGACCCATGCCTGTAATCCCGGCACTTTGGGAGGCCAAGGCGGGCAGATTGCTTGAGGTCAGGAGTTCGAGACCAGCCTGGCCAACATGGTGAAACCCCATCACTACTGAAAATAAAAAAATTAGCCAGATGTGGTGGTGGGTGCCTGTAATCCCAGCTACCCTGGAAGCCGAGGCAGGAGAATCGCTTGGAGAATCGCTTGAACCCGGGAGGCGGAGGTTGCAGTGAGCCGAGATTGTGCCATTGCACTCCAGCCTGGGCACCAAGAGCAAAACTCTGTCTCAAAAATAAAAAAAGTAATACCTCAAAATATACATTTATCTTCCAATATGTCAAATAATCCTGTATACAAAAATGCAGTATTTATTTCACCCATCTAGACCCCAAATTCATGTTCCTCAGTAGCAAACACTTATAATTCTTTAGATTTTTCTACTGGTATATAACCAACATGCTTGATATTTTCATATAGAGAGATTATCTATTGTCTTCCACTAAAGAAGATGAATGTTTAATTGCTCTTACACTCCCACCACCTCCAGAGTAGGGGGAAGAAGAGATACATCTTCCTCTCCTCCATCATTTCCAGGCTCTCAATAGGAGAATTCTGTTTGCATTATTATGATTATACATGCTACCTAATGTTCATGCACTAAATTCTGTATTGTGCTAGGATTATATTTATTTTCTTATACAAAACTTTGGTTTTCCGGAGATTTTTGTTTATTTATTTATTTATTTTATTTTTGAGATGGAGTTTTGCTCTTGTCCCCCAGGCTGGAGTGCAATGCAACAGCACTATCTTGGCTCACGGCAACCTCTGCCTCCGGGGTTCAAGCAGTTCTCCTGCCTCAGCCTCCCGAGTAGCTGGATTACGGGCATGCGCCACCACGCCCAGCTAATTTTGTATTTTGAGTAGAGACGGGGTTTCTGCATGTTGGTCAGGCTGGTCATGAACTCCTGACCTCAGGTGATCCACCCGCCTCAGCCTCCCAAAGTGCTGGGATTACAAGCATGAGCCACTGTGCCCAGCCGAGACTTTTATTTTTTGTTTACATGGCTTGTTATGTGTTTGTTAGCAATTCTTCTTCCACAAAAACTGGGACAGATAAGGTACAACACATCCCCAGGATGTCAGACACACCAGGTAATCTATGAGGCCCATCTTATACATGTTGCTCCCAGAACCCTCTCTCCTTCAGCTCCAACCTGGGCTCCCTAGGTATGCTGCTCGCTAGGTAACAAACAACACTAAACTCAGTGGCTTTATACCACATCCATTTTATCATCTCTCATGGTTCTATGGGTTGCTTAGCTGAGCAATTCTGATTAGGACCTCAAGACCTCAAGACTCCCTCCATCTTGTCAGGCCTCAGGTGGCTCCGCATGGTGAGCTTGGGCCTCCTCATAGAATAGCCATGTCAGGGTAATTAAAATGTTTGGCTTTCTCCAGTATTCAAAAGCCAAAGGTACCAGAATTTCTTAATGTTTGGACCTCAAAAGTCCCAGAATTTAATTTCTACCCAATTCTATTGTTCAAAACAGTCATAAGGCTAGTCCAGATCTAAGAGAAGAAGAAATAAGCCCCACCTCTTCCCAGAGTCATAGGAAAGCCACATTGCAAAAAAGGATGTGAGATGGGAGATTACACGATCAGCTATAGCTCTGTATCTTCTAATTCATGAAACTTCCCTCTCCCATCATTTTGATAGTTTCCTTTACCATCATCTAGAGCACATTTTCCAGTGTGGTGGTCAACAGCCACATGAAGTCATTTAAATCTAAATTATTATTATTATTTTTGAGATGGAATCTCGCTCTATTGTCAGGCTGGAGTGCAGTGGCACGATCTCAGCTCACTGCAACCTCCGCCTCCTGGGGCCAAGTGATTCTCCTGCCTCAGCCTCCTGAGTAGCTAGGACTACAAGCGCGTGCCACCACGCCCAGCTAATTTTTGTATTTTTAGTAGACATGGAGTTTCACCATGTTGGTCAAGATGGTCTCAATCTCCTCACCTCGTGATCCACCCGCCTCAGCCTCCCAAAGTGCTGGGATTACAGGTATGAGCCACCATGTCTGGCCAGAAGATGTCTTTATCTCTTCTGTGATAGAATCATTATTCACTTGGTCCCGCATCTTTCTCTTTATAGTTTTATTCTTTACTTTAGTGGAACATACTCATAAGTATATTTCTAAGAAATGGCATATAGGTGTCAATTTTTCAGATGTTATATGTCTGTGTATGTCTTCATTATTCTTATACATAATTAAAAACGTTAAACATTTATTTTAGCTTCAGGGGTACATGTGAAGGCTTGTTACATAGATAAACTCATGTTATGGGGGTCTGTTGTACAGATTATTTTGTCACCTAGGTATTAAGCCCAGTACTCCATAGTTACCTTTTCTGCTCCTCTCCCTCCTTCCACTCTCCTCCACCTCAGTGTCTGTTGTGTCCTTCTTTGCATTTATAAATTATCATTTAGCTCCCACTAATAAGTGAGAACATGCGGTACTTGGTTTTCTGCTCTTGTGTTAGTTTGCTAAGGATAATAGCTTCCAGCTCCATCCATGTTCCTGCAAAAGGCATGATCTCATTTTTTTAATGGCTGCATAGTATTCCATGGTGTATATGTACCACATTTCCTTTATTCAATCTGTCCAAGATGGGCATTTAGGTTGATTCCATGTCTTTGGTTTTTTTTTTTTTTTTTAGTAGAGACGGGGTTTCACCGGGTTAGCCAGGATGGTCTCGATCTCCTGACCTCGTGATCCACCCGTCTCGGCCTCCCAAAGTGCTGGGATTACAGGCTTGAGCCACCGCGCCCGGCCTGATTCCATGTCTTTGTTATTGTGAATATGTTGCAGTGAACATTCACCTGTATGTGTATTAATTGTAAAATGATTTCTATTCCTCGGGGTATATACCCAGCAATGGGATTGCTGGGTTGAATAGTAGTTCTGCTTTTAGCTCTTTGAGGAATCACCATAATGCTTTCCACAATGGTTGAACTAATTCACACTCCCACTAACAGTGAACAAATGTTCCCTTTTCTCTGCAACCTCACTAGCATCTGTTATTTTTTGACTTTTTAGGAATAGCCACTCTGACTGGTATGAGATGGCATTTCATTGTGATTTTTGATTTGCATTTTTTCAATGATCAATGATACCCATCAGTGATTAAAATTTTGAAAAATTTTGAAAAATTACATTTTGGGGGAAACATTTTCCCCAGGGTTTTGAAGGCATTTCTCTATTCTCTTTAAGCTTACACTGTTGCTTTGAGAAGTTGTCCGACCTTCTGATTCCCACCCTGTGTATGTGACTTTTCTCTCTATATATCCTAAAACATTTAAGACTAGGAAAATCATCTTCATTGTTCCGAAATTTTATAAAGATGTGACCTGACAGTCATTTTTCACTTATGACATTGGATGCTCAGTGGGCCTTTTCAATCCGGACAGTCATGATCTTCAGTTCTAAAATGTGTTCTATATAATTTATTTGATAATATTCTTTTCACCATTTTCATGACAGGACCCCATATGTCAGCATCAATAGGTCTTTTTTCTTTGACACAGTATGTTTCTTTAGAAAGGTGTTAAATTTATTTAACAAGTAAACATATTTAACAAGTAAATTTAACACCTTTAAAGTAAGATGCCCTTGGCCTGAGGCAGTCTCCACGCCTTGAGTTTCTACTTAATGAACTGCAACCAAAGCCAGCAGACAAATGAACCAAGACCTAACTTAGGAGTATATTTTTTGTAATACATAGTAGGGTCTCAGCCAACTACAAGACGCCAAGTTTAGGTCAATCAAGGGCTGTCAACTGATCAAACCAGGTCCAAGGAAGACAAATGCCTAGCTGTAACCAACAAAACTATTTCTGTGTAACACTTCCATTTTCAGTCTATAAATACCATTCACGTCGTGAAATGAAGCATGAAGCTCTCTGAACCACTTCTGGTTCTGGTTCTGAGTACTGCCTGATTCATGAATAGTTCTTTGCTCAAATCAACTCTTAATTTTTATATTATCCTTATTTATTTATTTATTTATTTATTTATTTTTGAGACGAACTCTCACTCTGTCATCCAGGCTGGAGCGCAGTGGTGCCATCTCAGCTTACTGAAACCTCCGCCTCCCGGATTCAAGCGATTCTCCTGCCTCAGAATCCTGAGTAGCTGGGATTACAGGCATGCCCCACCATGCCTGGCTAGTTTTTGTATTTTCAGTAGAGACAGGGTTTCCCCATGTTGGCCAGGCTGGTCTCGAACTTCTGACCTCAGGTGGATCTGCCCACCTCAACCTCCCAAAGTGCTGAGACTACGAATGTGAGCTACCGGGCCTGGCCAATTCTGTTAAATTTAACTTGTCCAAAGTTTTCTTTGGTTTGTTTTGGCTTTTTGAGTTTTGTTTTAACAAAGAATAATGCCCATACTATCTTATTTGATGCATATACTAGTCTTGCTGGCATCCTGGGAGCAGAGCCGGAGGATGGCAGTTGGATTCAATAGGTAAAATTTTGTTAATTTTTCTTCTTCTTCTTCTTTTTAATTCTGGAGCCCTCCGCACACCCATCCCCTTTTCCCCTCTCAACCCTTTGGCCACCTTCGCTTGTGCCTGATACTGCTGCGTCTAGAGCCTCCTGGGTTAAAACTCTTGATAGAGAAAGGGTTGTATCTTATACAGGGAAGAAGAGGAGTAACCATCTCATTCCATGGGCTGTGAAAGAAAATGGAAAATCTCACGGATCCTTATATACACTTCCATCAGTTTTCTTGTGTCAGGTCAACCCCACGTCTTCCTTAAGTGGCACATCAAATTCAGGACCTCTCCAAGGTTCTGTACCATAAACGGGCATGTAAGGTTTTGGCATTCCTTCCTGCGTGTACTGAGGAACTTTCTCCGCTTTGTCCAGGCAGTTGCTAGCCATCCAAAGCCGATCTGTTGCCATCTAATGGGCTTTCAGAAGGGAGTAGAGATAAGCCTAAGTAAGAACTTGTTTTCTGAAGCATCTAATTTAAGATTTCTTTCCTTCCCCACCCCAACTTAGATTTTTGTCTTGACATCCATATGGAGACCAAAGTTCTGAGATATGTAAAACAAATAAAATAGGAAGAAATTAGGAATGATATCCTTGGATATAAAGTAAGAAAGAGGCTGAGACTGGAATAACAGATTTTGTAAAGTCTCATTTCAGATGTTGTTATTCTTTGTACACCTTTTCAGCAGAAGGATAACAACAGATTAAATTGAAAAAAAAAAAAAAAGGCATGAAGAGGCTGGGTGCAGTATCTCACGCCTGTAATCCCAGCACTTTGGGGAGGCCAAGGCAGGTGGATCACAAGGTCAGGAGATCGAGACCATGCTGGCTAACACAGTGAAACCCCATCTCTACTAAAAATACGAAAAATTAGCTTAGTCAGGCGTGGTGGTGGGCACCTGTAGTCCCAGCTACTCGGGAGGTTGAGTCAGGAGACTGGTGTGAACCTGGAAGGTGGAGCTTGCAGTGCGCCAAGATCATGCCATTGCACTCCAGCCTGGGCAACAGAGCGAGACACCGTCTCAAAAAAACCAAAACAACAGCAACAAAAATTAAAATTAAAAAAAAGCATGAGGAAATTGATATAGTAAGAGGGCTAAGCAGTAGTACTTACTGATTCTTATTTTGTAGGCCAGAAGAAAAATACCGACTAAATATCTGCCAGTCTGTTGAAATTTAAAAGGGAATGTCTCCCAATATGCACTTCAGCTTCAGTAGGGACAGCACCACAATAACCAAAGGAAGAGGTTAAGGACCCATTTGAAGGATGAGGATCCACATGAGGACCCAAACCCAGATGAGTCTTCTGCATGTCATGTGTGTACGCATGTGTGTGAATTCCTAGGCATACATGTTAGTTCTCCTTCACATAAACTGGTCCATTGTACAGCAGAGGTGAAAGGCTTCCCCTTTCATCTGTAAACGTTGTAAAACTCTCTACCAAAAACTTAAAAAGTCCCCTAAAATTAAATATAAAGTCTGATTTTACATATGTTTATAAACACAAAAATATTAAATAAAATGGCAGAATATCAATAGCAAAATATTTTAAAGTAACCTCTGGGCAACTATAACTTATACCTTGAACTGAAACATTTTTAAGGACATTTCTCACTAATAACAGGTTATGATGTTAAATAAAAATAGACATTTGAACAAATTCGCATCAAGTTTTTTCTTTTTTTTGAGACAAAGTCTCTCTCTTGTCCACCAGGCTGCAGTGCAATGGCATGATCTCGGCTCACTGCAACCTCCGCTTCCTGGGTTCAAGCGATTCCCCTACCTCAGTCTCCCGAATAGCTGGGATTATAGGCGCCTGCCATCACTCCTGCCTAATTTTTGTATTTTTAGTAGAGATGGGTTTCACTTTGCTGGCCAGGCTGGTCTCGAACTCCTGATCTCAGGTGATCCGCCCTCCTCGGCTTCCCAAAGTGCTGGGATTACAGGCGTGAGCCACTGTACCCGGCAATTCACATCAATTTTTTAAAAATATATATCTAAAAATAAAAAAGAAAATGATTGATTCTAATATGATAAAGAACACACTATTTGGAATGTAAATAAGCACCAAATAAAGTTTGATGCCTATTTGGAAAACTGAGTTTAGGCAACAGTGTTTAAAGCATATTAAATAACATGCCAAAAGTAAACAAAGCCCAGGGGCAGTGGCTCACGTCTGTAATCCCAGCACTTTGGGAGGCCGAGGCAGGTGGATCACCTGAAGTCAGGAGTTTGAGACCAGCCTGGCCAACATGGTGAAACCCTGTCTCTACTGAAAATACAAAAATTAGCCAGGTGTGGTGGCGTGCACCTGTAATCCCAGCTACTCGGGAGGCTGAGGCAGGAGAATCACTTGCATCGGGGAGGCAAAGGTTGCAGTAAGCTGAGATGGCGCCATTGCACTGCAGCCTGGGCGACAGACAGAGACTCCATCTCAAAAAGAAAAAACAAAAAAAATTCTTATTTGCAGAGCAGCTCAGAGGTTTTTATATGCTAATTATAGAATGAATTTGAATTTCAAATGTGAATTTCCAAGAAGCTATTTAATAGGCAATTTCACTATCAATCCTCTTCCCCTCCCCACCGGCATGCTTTGAGACTCATTTTTCTCATGACAAGGGTGTTAATTCTTACTGCCATAATATGAATTAACATTGTTCTGGAAGATCCAGCCAATGCAATGTTCCATGAGGTTATGAGTATTGCAAAGCATGGTAATAATTTATCAATTTTTGCAACTGACTTACTTGCCTTCTCAGTAAAACTAAGTGAATCAACCAAATATCATGTATAGTGGGAAAACAATCTCTTTCCTAATAACAAAAATAACAAAATGATACTTAGGCACAAGTTGAGCAAGACCTGGGTACAATAAGACACAGTGTAGAAGTCCTGGAGAAATAACGCAATAGAATGTTACTGGATAGGAGCGGTACACAGATGTTAGTTTTCCAGAAATAATTTTAGGTTTAACATAATAAAAGTCACAACGCAATCTAGGTAGGAGTAACAGTAGAAGGGGAAATGTTTGATTATATGGCTCCAAAGAATATTTGAGGGAATAAATACTAAATAATTGCCCTTGCTCAATCATGTAAGCGGCAAGGAAAATTGATCTGCCAATCAGATATTAAAACATCTTGTAAAGCTGCTCTCTGTAAGGTTATACTGATAAAGGAGCATATAGGAAGAAAAATGAAATAGAATTGATGGTATAGAAACAGGTTTTTTCTGTATATATACTTGTGAATACTACCTTGAAACAAAATAAACCTGCTATCCCAAATAATACACTTTGCTGGGGCAAATTGTTTCTCTTGGGAAAGATTGAAGATACTGTCCTTCTTCACCCCTCAAACTAAAATCCATCAGATAGACTGAGTATTTAAATGTAAAAAGTGAAACCACACAAGAAATGAAAGAAAACATAGGTGAAGGTATATCTGATCTTGGAGGGAGAAGGTCTTTCTTACTGTAACACCAAAGGAAAGGGAGAAATGACATAATTGATGGGCTTGACGCTTTAGAGAGGGGAAAATTCTTTACACCAATCGACTTCTTAAGACTAAAGGACAAAAACACAGTGGAAAAAACTGAAAAATACGAAGAGTGTTCATCAAAACGAATGACACATAAAGTAAATGTAAATATGAATAAACTCATGGTGAATTTACAAAAGTGAAAATATAAGTAGTAAATATAAAAGCAAAACCCCAATGCAGTGATTATCAAAGAAATGCAAATTAAGATATAATGGTGATATGTCATTTCACTAACGAATTAGCAAAGATTTTTAAATGCTCAAGTTTTGTAATGGAGCAATAGTATGCACAAGCCAAATACTGTTGGTGATAGTATAAACCGATGTGGTTTTTCTAGAAAATAACTTAGTAACACATATATTAAGAGTCCTGAAAATGTTTGTAATTTTCAACCTGGTATTTCTCCTTTCGAGAATATAACCATAAGTCAAAAACACCAACAAAGAATTATGAGTGAAATGTTAATTACATTCCTTATTTATTAATAAAAAATTTATATGTATTAATGAAACTGAGAGAATGATAATTACTCCAAACATGAAGTATAATCACATATTTTGTGGCAGGTCCAAATAATGAAATGTCATAACAACTTCAACATGTATATTTTAAAAGAATATTATTTAATAGCATCAGAAAAGGTCACGCTAAAATGTTACATAAAGAGGCAGGGCACAAAAATGTATTGGTAGGATGATCCTGAATCATCTTCAGAGAAAACTGGAGAGAAACAAAAATATCAGTGTGATGATCAATGTGTGATTTCAAACAAATATTCAAAATTATTTTCAGCGCTCCCCACCAGCATGCTTTGAGATTCATTTAATGAACTTTTATATGTTAAATGTTAGGTAAACACAGGACATTCTATTGTAAAAATTAGATTGGTTGAATGCATGAATGTATTCCTCCTGCAGTTTTATTTTACTTCTGGAGAGAGCCTGGGGAGTCTACCCTGAGCTGTATTTCTGACATGGCATTGCTGCTAGCCTAGAAGCTAAAGAATTGGATAAGAAGAGGACCTTGCCCGTCCAATTTTCAAGAGAGAAAAACAGAGGGACTCTAGAAAACTTTCTAGCACTAATGAAAGTATGTAAAATCAGCCATGCAAATTTAAAAGCCTACATTATATTAGTAACACTACTTTTCTGAGACAATGGCCTAAACATAGAAAATAAGCATATTCAGCAAGCTAAACGAACATCTGGGAATAGATCAGTGCATAATGATGCTTCTGTCATAATTTTTAAATGTTCTATCTGCTTATTCATTAGTAAGATCTTATCATCTTTAAAAAACAGAGTTTTCATCATTTGTTACATAATTCTCTTATTTTTCCTTCCATAGTCAAATATTTTACAGTTTGTTGGTGGTAATTTCTGGTTGTTTGTGGTTTATTCCTTAAGAAGTTACGATTTAAGGAACCAATGTGGGAGAAAAATGTATGTGTTATTATTGCTTATGAAACTTTTGAAGTTTGAGGAAGAATCAAGCAATGGTGCTGATGTTGGAACTGCCCCCTTCCTGAAATAAACGGCAATTTTAATTTTATTTAACTAGAAATAAACAGCAATTTCCTGAAATAAGCAGCAACCATTCAGAATTGGGAAAAATTAGCCACGTTATTTGGGAAAATAAGTTGAGATGCAGAACTTTTCTTGGGAGAAGGGGTATTTTTAATTACTCTAATGAACCCAGTCTTGGCTGTCTTATAGAAATCACTGCACAGAACATATCTAACATCACTGACATATTCCTTGAGGTCAAACTTTCTTCTTTTATTCATTTATCTTGCTTTTAAATATATTTTTCGAAGAGAAGTTTCATCTAAATAAACTAAAGACGTGGTTCTCTTTTCTGGTTTATTTCTGTATTTTTATTTGTATGTTTCTCCTTATACGGCCCTAATCCAAATAGCTCTGAGTTTGTTCATATAGCATATAACACTCTGCTTCCAGCAAGAGTTTTAGGTAGTTTACAAGACTAATATATATATACATTTTAAAAGCCATGAAAGCAGCATTGACATCTTGAAGAATTTCTGAATTCTAGGGAGCAGCTCAGAATGCCTCACTTTATTTGTCAGGTTTGTTAGTAGGGCTGCCAGCGAGGCAGAGAGAGCCCCTGGCAGACATCTGTGCCGAAGCACAAAGACCTCTGTCTCTTTGCTCAGTGTGAGAAGGAAACATTCCATCTCCAACAAATTAAAGCTTAGAGCACTGCCAAGTCTCATGGCTCAGGAAGCTGGTCACCCTTTGGTTATCTACACCAATTTCCATCCTCTATGGAACAGCTAGGTCTCCATATCCCAAAGGCAGCAAACGCAGTGTCCTCTGTCATCCTTGGCAGAGCACACAGTGGTAGGCCCAGGCCCAGAGATCCTTATAGCTCTGCTGCTCAAGTCCTTGGTTTTAAGTTACCAGGTGGGAATTGTGCATCCAGAGAAATCTCTCTGATGCTGAAACTTCAAAGACATACAGATGGTGTTACATTATTAATTTCCATCTTTCTACATTGGATAACCCCTTCCACATAAAAAAAAAAAAAAAAAAAGAAGGCTACACATTTTATAGTACTCCAAGCCTTAAGAAAAATTTATTTCCACCAATGTGTTTTCATGACTGATAACAAAGTCTAGAATCTTGTAGTTTCCTCTCTAACATCCATGCATGATCATGTCTGTCACCTAGTGTAGCTGTTTATAAGGTATATCTAGCTGCACTTGTATTTTAGTATTTACAAAGTAATTATTGCAGTGGTTGCTAGAAAAACAAACTGTCTTTTCATTTGATTAGTGTTATGTAAATTTTCTAATTTACATAATGTTATATGCTACCCTTTAGGTGAAAATACTTAACAGTTTCATATGTGTGTACAATTTGTATGTGTGTTCATGTATATGTGTGTGCACACACACACACATACACACACACACACATATAATTTTTTCCCTCAAGCAGGACTTACATTTTGATATCTGTCACATTAACTAAATGGAGTCCTTTACGAATCATCACACATGTTACAAGACCCCGGTCACTGCTGCTCTTTCCTTATCTCCTTGACTGTCTTGCAAAAGACTAGTCACTGGATGGAGAACCCAGGACCTAAAACAACATTATTCTTTAGTATTATAGTTTAAGTGCATCTGAAGGCAGTCTGGTGACATTTAAACAGCAACACCAGTTCTCTTCAAGTCTGTGGGCTGTGTCTTGATGTTATTAGCGAGGGTGACCGCACGTGCTTGTGGAGCCTGTCAGGGGCATTTCAATGTCACCTCTGAAGGGCTCACAGCTACTCTCCATGCATGGATCAGAGAAAACTATGCCAGCCCTCATTGCGGTTAAACATGCTACATTCCTGGTTAATTTGTATTTCCTGGATTTATAAGGTAGAGTACTATAATACCTGATCTTAGCATATAAACTCCCTAAATTATCCAGCAGAAACTGCAGTGTGTCTTAGATTTGAGTTTTAAAATGGAAATTAATTCATAGTGCCAGGACACACTCTTTGAGGTCAAAGTTGACAGGACAGGAGAGGCGTGCTTTGTCCAATAGACTTTCCAGCTGAGCGTAGATTCCACCCTGGCAGGCCAAAGTCAGCAGGGTTGGGAGTCATAAACGGGAGGTCTGGAACGGTCCCCCAAACCTTAGGCAACTGAAATCTGGCAGGGAGAGGCTGACAAGTGAGTCAAATAGTTCCCCAAACACATCTGTGCGAGTGAAGAAGGATCTAGCAGAGCCAGTCAAAACCAGCAGGGGAGTTTAGATAGGAAAGGCTGAAAATCGCCCACTTGGCAGGAAGGTTGCCTGTCAACATGTATTAAATGCCCAGGATGGGAACAAGCACTGCACCAGGTAGCTCGCCGGACCAGTGAGGTGAATATGATCCTTAGATGGTGTCTTTGGAAAAGCTCAGATTCAATTGGTTTGCAGGACAAGGGGAATCCAGGGCCACATATGTCACCTGGGACTTCCCTGTTACTCGGATCCCCCTGATCAATTTACGTTCTCATCAATAGCATGAGCTTTATGGCTTAGTTTTTGGTCAGAACATATCCCATAATAATTTGCAAATCCCAGACTCTGAGGGAGGAAGCTAAGGGAAAGTTTAAAATAAAAAGGAAAAGAGAAAATATGCTTAAAATTGGAACTGTTTGAACTAAAAAGGAGATAAAGAATTAAGGAATGAGCTCAGAACTACAATAACAAAAAAACTAATAGAGGCCAGGTGCGGTGGCTCATGCCTGTAATCCCAGCACTTTGGGAGGCCAAGGCAGGTGGATCGCCTGAGGTCGGGACCAGCCTGGCCAACATGATGAAACCCTGTCTGTACTAAAAATACAACAATTATCTGGGTGTGGTGAGCGTGCCTGTAATTCCAGTTCTAGCTACTGGGGCGGTTGAGGCAGGAGAATGGCTTCAACCAGGGAGGCAGAGATTGCAGTGAGCCGAGATCGCGCCATTGCACTCCAGCCTGGGCGACAGAGTGAGACTCCATCTGAAAACAAACAAACAAACAAACACAACCCTAATAGAATGAAATGGCCCTTTGGTGAAAAAAGAAGAGGCACAGGAGTTTTCAAAAGTGTCTTAAAGGCTGAGACTTCAGAGGGCCAGAGTAAAGAGAGGAAGGTAGACTTCAGTGGTATCTTATAGCTGGAGCTATGAGATCTAACGGCTAAATTTTCAGGAATGTTGTGACCTGGTTGTTAAATACAGCCATTATTAAACAATAAAATATACAAACAACGACTAAATAATCTTATAACAAAGCTAATAAATATTCAAAACACATCACTTTCTAACTATTCCACTACATTTTGCCCTTATCTACGCTCTTGGCGTTGCGTTGTTTTACCTACATAGTGGAAATACTATGTAATGATGAGATACTCTGCCTCTCTTCCCAACTCTCCTTTCAGTGATGTCAGATTGGCAGCCTAAAAATCCACCATGATGGGAATATTTACACCATGAAAATTGAAAAAAGCTAAAAAACACAACCTTCCTTGGTCTATTATTTTGCTGCTTGTCTAGACCTAAGAAAGTGACTATGGAGCAATTATTTATAATGTAAAATAAACTTAAAATATGTCAAGTCTGTAGCCATTACACGGTGAATTGCATAGGAAATTAAGGAAATTATATTTTGTAGTATCGGAAAACTATTATCTGACTCAACAAAAAAATGAGTAAGTGGAATTTTGACATACATCTTGATTATTTCACTTTCCTTTGATTAACTAAAGTGAAAGAACACATCAATATTCATGTTGAAACTTCACTTGGTTCATCAATTGCAGTTTTAGGTTGGCTACAGATACAGGAAGTCAGACAAAATCAACAATAGCATTCTGTGAGAAACAGCTGGTAATATGGAATTTATAATAAAGAGTACTGTATATTTCATTATTATTTATCAGCTGTTTGCCACATACCCTTTATATGGATAAAATTTATAATAAACATGTGGTGCCCAGAGTTGGTTCCCCTGTGGGTTTGCAGTCTCGCTGAGTTCAAGAATGCAGCTGCGGACCTTCACAGTGAGTGTTATAGCTCTTAAAGGTGGTACTACCCAAAGAGTGAGCAGCAGGAAGATTTATTGTGAAAAGCGAAAGAACAAAGCTTCCACAGCGTGAAATGGGACACAGCAGGTTGCTGCTGGCGGGGGTGGCCAGCTTTTATTCCCTTATTTGTCCCTTCCCCATGTCCTCTTTCTGTCCTATCAGAATGCCCTTTTCTCAATCCTCCCCCGATTAGTTACTTTTAGAATCCTACTGATTGGTCCATCTTACAAAGTACTGATTGGTCCATTTTACAGAGCACTAATTGGTGCATTTTACAAACCTTTTGTAAGACAGAAAAGTTCTCCAAGTCTCCACTCCACCCAGGAGGTCCAGCTGGCTTCACCTCTCAATGTGTTTACACTTTTATCTGCATTTTTCCCCAGAGAGGTGGTCATTAAACATTTGTCAGCACATCATTGAGTAGAATCCAGACAATAATTTAACAGCAGAAAATGGTAGAATGTAGTTGGGAAACTTAGTGGTGGGACTGTAAGAATGGAACCTAAAATCATAATTGATTTTACCTTCAGATTGGACAGCAGATAGTCCACTTAACAAACCAAATGTGCTTGATGACAACAATGTAATAAAAGTCAGTGAATGTGGCTGGGCGTGTTGGCTCACGCCTGTAATCCTAGCACTTTGGGAGGCTGAGGCGGGTGGATCACTTGAGGTCAGGAGTACGAAACCAGACTGGCCAACATGGTGAAACCCCGTCTCTACTAAAAATACAAAAAACTAGCCAGGCGAGGTGGCGGGCGCCTGTAGTCCCAGCTACTCGGGAGGCTGAGGCAGGAGAATGGCGTAAACCCGGGAGGCAGAGCTTGCAGTGAGCTGAGATCCGGCCACTGCACTCCAGCCTGGGCGACAGAGCGAGATTCGTCTCAAAAAACAAACAAACAAACAAACAAACAAAAAATTAGCCAGGTGTGGTGGCGGGTGCCTGTAATCCCAGCTACTTGGGAGGCTGAGACAGGAGAATTGCTTGAACCTGGGAGGTGGAGGTTGCAGTGAGCTGAGATTGCACCACTGCACTCCAGCTTCGGGGACAAGAGAGACTCTGCCTCAAAAAAAAGAAAACAAAACAAAACAAAACAAAAATGTCATACCCTAAGAAATACATGTATGCAGTATTTGTGATTTATCAGTTTGCAATTGTGATATGTGATAGAGATAACAAGAGGGAGTGTCCCTCTTATTATCCCATGCACTCACTCACCTTCACCTTTTTGGGAATAAAGTAAAAACACAAGGCATTGTTACTCATATGTAAACCATGTAGGGAATATCTCTGAGGTTCTGGACCAGCACACATTCTTCAGGATTAGAGTCCAGAACTCTGAAGATGAAGGCATTATGCCCCAGAGAATAAGAATGTTGAATCTCAGCATTTCTTACAGGGGATTTAGCTACTATCAGCCTGAATGCCTCTCCAAGGTGACTCCAGAAATCCAAGGTTCTAGTGCACAGGCCCTGTCTTCCTCAGGAATGCTATTCAAATAAATCCGCTGCTCTCCTCTCAGGCCAAGCTCTGTCTTGTTGCGAACCAAGGAGGAGCAAACAGCCCAGCTGCCTTCCATTCTGAGCAAACTGTGCCTCAGTGAAAACAGCAATTTCACAAGAGTTAAAGATGAGGAAACTACTTGGCTGGGCGCAGTGGCTCATGCCTGTAATACCAGCACTTTGGGAGGCCAAGGCGGGTGGATCACTTGAGGTCAGGCATTTGAGACCAGCCTGGCCAACATGGTGAAACCCCATCTCTACTAAAAATACAAAAATTAGCTGGGTGTGATGTTGTGCGCCTGTAATCCCAACTACTCAGGAGGCTGAGGCAGGAGAATTGCTTGAACCCAGGAGGTGGAGGTTGCAGTGAACCGAGATCAGTGAACCGAGATCATGTCACTACACTCCAGCCTGGACAACAGAGTGAGACTTGGTCTCAAACAAACAAACAAACAAAAAAAGATGAGGAAATTTCTTTTAAGACTGATTCGGGCAACGGTCTGGGTCAAATGATAACCACAGTTAGTTTCTCTCTCTCATACACATGAAAGTCTACAGAAACATAGAAACAAGATCCCCTTGTTTAAACTAACTCCAAATAAGGTGATCCAAATCTGGTACCCAAACTCGTGGTACAGGTGTAATAAACAGCACTTCCAAATCAGAATGAGCCTTAATGTATCTGTTCTCTATGATGGCACGATATTCCTCCTATGTGCATTTCTGGACCCTTGCTGTTGATAGCTATCTACAACAATGTTTAGAGAAGTCTGAGGAACTTTAGAAAGGCAACTGAAAGGCTATTTGGGAATAGCTTTTGAATACAAACTCTATCCATCTATCTCTCTATGCCCCCCACCTCATAGAGCTAATGCGATTGAAGTATTTTTACCAGGGAGCCAGGCAGACATGACTTTTTACGAGTTGAATCGCCTGGGGTTTAAAGGTGCCTGCAAGAAGTTTGTATGGGAACAACTGGGTCTGCATGCAGAATTGTGTGGCGGGGAGGGGGCAGCAAAAGGAGAAAGGAGAATGCTGCATGGTCTATGCTTTCTGTTCAAATATGCAGCACCTGGGACATGCAACCATCATTCAACAATAACTGTATTTATTGTGTGTGTACTCTATGTCAGGCACCATTCTAGGCACCTGAGATGTATTGAAGAAATGTTTCTGAGGAGCTTATGCTCTAGTGACATGATATTTGATATAAAAAAAATGTATATATTTATATAAATCTAGAACATATATATGAGAATATATAACTACTATATATACTATAACGTATAACTTATATTCTATATACTACATATAGAATATTATATGCTGTATATACTACTATATTCTATATAGAGAACATTATATACTATATACACTACTATATTCTATATATAGAATACTATATACTATATGTACAACTATATTCTATATGCTATATAGGATATATAATTATATGTAATATATAATGAGAATATAGTAGTTATATGTTATAGATCTATATATAGTACATATGAAATATATATTCTCATATATAATTGTATACATAATATATAATATACTACATTGTATTATATAAATATAATATACATTATATAACATATAGAGTATATGGTAATAATATAATATATACTAATATGTTATATATTAGTATATATAGCATATAGTATTCTATATATAGCATATAGTAGTGTATATAGTATATAATGTTCTCTATGTAGAATAAAGTAGTATATATAGCATATAATATTCTATATATAGTATACAGAATATAGTGGTCATATGTTATATTATTATATTATATATAATGTAATATATAATGTAATAGTATATATAATATAATATTAACATTGTATATCATATATACAATTATATATAATGAGAATATATTAAATATACTATATATAGAACTATAACATATAACTACTACATTCTCATTATATATAATTATGTATGATATATTATATATTATTACATACTACTGTATAGAATATAATAGTATAGTATATAGTGTTCTCTATATAGAATATAGCAGTATATAGTATTCTAGATACATACTATATATAATATATAATGAGAGTATAGTAGTTAATTATACTGTTTTAAGCCACTTAGATATGTCTCTAGCCAGGGAAAAATGAGTTCATCGGTTCACTAGAGGACACATTGGTTGGTTCTCCAACATTTTTTCCTCCTTTTCCCTATAAACAAATGGTTTGTGTGGGCTGAGTAGACATCATGAATTGTCTAATCCAGTTATGGTAATGCCATCCTCCCTGACAGAGTGACTGGTTCAGGAAATAAAGCCTAGGGCAATCACTGGTCACAAGGCAGTCCAGTCAATGAAATGCTCAGGAGCATCACTGGGAGCTGCGGAACATCCATAGTCTCTCTTTCTTCATAGATGGTGTGTTGCATGGTTGAAGTAGAAATTCAGAGGTAGGAAAAGGTAAAAGATACATAAAGAAGTAGAGCTGGAGCCCTGATTTTTAAAATATATATATATATTTTTTAAAATTTATATATATAAAATTTAATTATCAGGCATATATAGTATATACTATATATAATATACACTATACTATATTATATAATATAGTACATAGTATATATACTATATATTTTTTGGCAACTAACAGAAACATCTGAGCAGTTCAAATCCAGCCCTTTTCTGTTGAAGAACACTTGCTGCTGATGTATATTAGTTGTATTTTATTGACATGTGTTTTTAATAGTAATGACGATGATGAGAAAACCCCAACAGTTGATAGCAAACAGAAAAATGCTAGCACTGACCAGGATTTTTTTTTTTCCCCTAAAGCCAGGGAGTGCATTTTTGGGATGACCTGGGGTCAATCCCCATCATCAAAATCTCGCTATTCTGAGCATTTCTCTGCTGAGTACATTTCCTTTAGTGAACAGAGAATTATTTACTTTTAAAAAAAACCCCTAAGCCTTTACTCTGAATTGCAACCACAAAGGTAGAAATGCTCTTGTTTTTGTCTGGGGCATTCCACCCACTATCTGCTATACCTTATTAAATCATTCAGTGTCTATGTCCATATTTCATTATTCTTTTCACAGATAAAACATTTTGTCAGCTGTCAGAGACCTTGAAAAAGTGACCATGTTAAGACATCTGGCTTGGTTACTGGGGACACTGAAGCTGAGGCCTTCCAGAAGAGCAGACTCAGAACAATCTTGTTCTTAACATTGTCTTAGAAGAGGCAGTCTTTAACACCTCATCTCCAAACATCATACCATGTTTACCTCTGGCACACGCCAGCCACCCCATTATAACCCATTGCTCCAGCTTGGCTCACTCGCTCAGCTCAGAAACTCAGGGCTTAGCCAGCCCTCCTATTTAGCCCAGCACTGGGGCCAGCCTGGCTCTCACTGGAAGCCACCTTCAGTTTGCATTCTGACCTGCAGCTCTCACCTTCATAAGCCAGACTTTCAGAATATAACAATAACTTGGATTAACTTAAATATTCACAAACTTTGGGGGGTTTTGTGTACTTTATGTAGGTTCATTGTAGAAAATGTCCATAAGGAAAAAATCCCCCATATCCTACATTCCAAAGATAACTACTACTAGTATTTATGTATGCATTTTCAGATTTCTTTGCAAATGTTTTTCAACCTCATACACAAACATATATCCATCTATATCTATATATCTATATAGATATGGATAAATACATTTTTCAATACTCTAATGTGGATGTATACGCCAACATAATACATTAATAATTACACTATGCATATAGTTTTATAAGGTACTTTTTTATTTTCCACAAAGAAATTGTATTTTATTTTCAGTAAATACACATGTACTTTATCATTGTTAATGAGATGAGGTAGTCAATTATATTAATATGTCATGACTTACCTGTAATAAATGGACATTTTATATGATGACCCAGATTTTTATTATTAAATAAATTGGTGTTTCAGTTTTAACCAAGTTATGTCATTATCATCTAGGACACATTCTTAGAAGAGCATTTTCAATGTAATAGGATATAGATACTTTCTAAAGCTTTTGCTACCTATCTATATTTTGCTCCAGAAAAGGGGTACAAATTTATGCTTCTAGCAGTAGTGCATGAATCAGCTTAAGTTTTGACTCTATTTAAATGTTACTTCCAGGATCAATGATTGGAGGGATCGTGAAGATGGCTTTTATGTTACCAGTCAGTTACTATTCAGCCAGGTCAACGGTGGTCAGTACCATTGATTATGTTACAAACGTTGTGAAATCCTTAACGAAATGACATAATTTAGTACCAAATGACAATTGGCTTAAAGAAAATCAGACATAAGATTCATAATACATTTGCAGAGCAAAAAGCACCCTAGAAAAAACCAAAAATATGTATTTCATGTAATTTTTATCACAGATACAGCATTCATATGCAATGCATTGAGATAGGGCCCCAAATAGGTAATCTTTGCCTACATTTTCTCTGATTCTAGGCCTGTATTTCTTTCTTAGCACAAGATATCTATTATCTATCTATTTATCTATCTATCTATCTATCTATCTATCTATCTATCTATCTTTCTATCTATCTTTCTCTATACAGTTATGTAATCTCATACCTCCAGAGTCCAATTTCCAACTCTTTTCCCAACTTTCTGATTTCTGTTACGAACACTGTCAATTCTCCTGTTTTCCAGGTTCAACATATCTGAACCATCTTTAGCACATCAAAATCATTGCATTTCACTGTAATATCCCTGCTTTATATTTCCACAAAACAAAATCTGGGCTTCATATCTTTCAACATTTCTGGTCTCCTTGCTACCTGGGTTTTTCCCATTTCTCATTCACTTGTTATTTTATGACTAATTTTTAAATTTTCCTGAGTTGTGACTTGGACTCAGCTACTCACCACATCAAATACTCTAAATGACTCCGGGATGCTTTCTGAAATAAACCCAAATATCATATCTGGGAATCCCAGACCTGAATACTTTCATGCCATTTGGCTGTCCCACGATGTCGCTCTCAATTCTCCCCTTCATGCATTCTCCAGTATAGCTGAACTGGAGTATTGCTGTGCTCTGAACATGTTCCACACAGTTTCATTTTAAAATTCACCCCAATTATTCCTTCTCCAGGATGCTTCTGTTCATCTACTAGTCCCATGTCTTTACTATCTACTCCACCTTTAATATTTCTTTAGAGTTTTAATTCAAAAGAGACAAGAAGTCTTCCTCCAATGCACTTTTACTACATATTATTTAGTCTTTGGACAGGATAGGCATTTGTTTCCTTATATCATCCCTGTGGGTAGTCAGTTTAGCTGCTTGTGAGCAAGGGCTATGACCTGTTTCTCCATGAATCTCCTTCAGTTACTGGGTGCCTCGAGTAGGACAGTTGCTCTAAAATAGCTGTTGGGTGCCATGAAGATAGGAAAGGAAAGAAGGGGAATTCGGTAGGCTAGTGAGTGTTAAAAATATGCTTTAATACTTGAAAAGATGTAAAAATGACTTTCATTCTCACAGAAACTCAAGTCATGTTAGATATTCCGAGTTACATAATACACTTTATACTTTTAGAAATCTCAGAATCTAGGAAGTGACGATGGGTTTCTCACAGATAAGTTAACTCTATGAGGGCTACTTTTATTCCAAGTGGCTGTTTTTTAAGGGCCGGTACCATAATAAGGTTTTGCTTGATCATCCTGTACAGTGATGAGGCTGTTCAGAAATTGCACTCCTCCCCTCCCAGTAACTGGCGTGCCTCACCTTATGTGAACTTTTGGTTTTTCTAAGAGAGAGAAAAAAAATCCTTCAAATTTCATTGATATTCCTTTTTTTTTTTTTTTCTCAAGCTCTTATTTCTTGGAAACCTGTAACACCTTGTCCTTCACAACTGGCATGCTCCAAGTTGAATGGGTCTATGAGGAAAAGTAACTTCCTCTATTGATAAAGTTGCTGCCCCAATCCCCAGACCCCAAAAGTATAAGGAAGACAAGACACCTAAAAGATTGATGACATTGTTTTTGTTTTTCATATTTTTACACTAATTTTGAAGAAGTATAAAAACTTGCATTTTACTGGTACCTCAATTTCTACCAATGAGTGGAGTGGGATTTAAGGTAGTGAATTGAATAAGAATCTTGGGTAATAAATCCATCGATTTTGCACCTATAAAATTATTTTAATACTGAGTATATTTTAATACTGAGTGTCATGACTTTAATACCAAGTCATGATACTCAACTGCTCAAAAACCTTCCATGGGTCCCCACTGTCCCTAATATTTAGCCTACGTATGACCTGCTAGTCCCTTTTATAGTCAAGCTATACCTTGACTTGAAAAGTATACCTTTTCCTTCTTACTTCTAAATAAAATAATGTAGGCATGTGATGTCAGGCTATAACACTTGGTTTAATCCAGTAAGCAGTTAGAACTATTTACCATATTTAATATGAGGAGTAACTGAGTCAGAGCCATGACCTAGGAATAAAGGAGTAGAGTAGTAAACAGGAGCCCTCCATTAGAGGGAGATGGGCACATTCACAGCTTCACTCCTTGCATCCTTTAGAGGTTCCACTAGTCTGAATGCTGATTCTGGTACTCTAAACCCTATACAATGTCCGTATTTGTGCATGAAACATTTCCAGGTTATTTCACCTTAAAGGGACAAATAATTCCCTTTTTAGGTATTCTACAGCACAAATCGTCTGAGAGATCATAGAAGCATTCAATTTGCAATTGCTTTGCTATATATCATTGTCTTACATGATCATTTAATGGGTTTTTAATGCATATTATTTGTTTCTTTGATTGGATTATAAGTTCCTTGAGACCTGTGGTTATATTGTACACATCTTTAGAACCAAGGGGCAAGTTTATATAATGTAGTTACTGTAGACATGCTATCAAAATTTGATATCAAATATTATTAATGCATAATAAAGTTTAGTTTGGGAAACGTGATTGCTCTGTTACCTCTGGCTCCCTCTAGTGATGCCCAAAATACAACATCTAGCTGCACATTTCTGTTTCATCCCATTTGTTGGAATTTTACAACTATCAGATGTGATGCAGAGAACAAATTCAGCTACAAGCAAAAAATATATATGTAACTATGATGTATAATAATATCATATATTAAATGATTATGTGAGACAGTGATCATATGACAATGATATATAGCAAAGCAATAGCAAATTGAACACATCTACGATTGCACAGCAAATTTGTGCTATAGAGTATCTGAAAAGGGAATAATTTGTTCCTTTAAGGTGAAAGGGACAATCAATTATTGTTATATTATTTTATGCTTGATTAATAATATCATAATTATTACAGCCAAAGTGCATCAATCTCCTATTTCATGCCAAGGGCTGCTGAAGACAATGATACGTATTTTCTCACCTAACCTGCATGAGAATCATGTGAGATAGCTATTATTGTCTTCCAGCATTTACTGGTGAGGAGACCAAGACACAGCAATGTTTAGGGACTTGCCTAAGGACACACAATGGGATATCCCTCATTCTACTGTGGACAGATTGGAGCATGTGAATGGATACCTTGAAACTCTGGAATAATTGGGCTGTTGGCTGGTGTGCTTTACCCCTAAATCTTAATCAAGAATGTATAGTTCTGACAAACACATGTGCACAGCAGGCAGTACTTAGTTTATTTTGAAAAGAATTGAACAACTGCATATGGCAATGGAAATAAAGGAGGCTTGTTCAAATGGCCAGTCTATGCTCAAATTTCTAAATGAGGTAACTATTTCAGAATAAGCCTCATTTTGTATTGTTGTGCCTATGAGTTGACCTAATTAAAAATTAAGTAATTTGCATAGTAATAACACATGTACCTTCTCATCTGTTAGTATCACAAGTCAAATGGAATTAAAATTAAAAATGTCATATAAAGTGGGAAAATAGTATCTAATGTTAACATTAGTATTGATCTCTTATTGTATGAGAGAGAGAATCATATCACTAAATAAAGAACAAAGTACATAAATTAAAAAGAAAAGTCTCTTTCACACTCTATGTTATCTTCTTGCAGGGAGGTAAATAATGTAGGTAGGTCTTACCTGAATAATGGTAGATTTTCAATACAAATCTGTATTTCAATACGAATATACATTTTTCAATACAAATCTATATTTCAATACAAATATATATTTTTAAGTATAAATCATACATTCTCCCTTCCTAGACAGCACTAATATTTTTTAAAAAACAAAACTTAAAATCTCTCTCTCTCTCTTTTCCTGAGCATACATTATTATTAACAAGAGGCATCTGGTTCCCATTAATATTGAGAGAAGAAATCTATCTTAGGAATTATGGTTTAAGTTGAACTGTAGGGCAGGAGAATTAGCCATCCGTCCTGCTTCACGTGCATTTGTAGTCATGCTAATCACCAGCAGGAATCAAGTCAGTCTCTCTCTCTCTCAAAATGAATTAAATAATGTAAAATCTATTTCACTGTATTTAGGGCAAGTGAGCCATATGTGCATGTGAGATTGAGAGCATGAATGTGTGTGTGGGGTGTGTGTGTGTGTGTATGTGTGTGTGTATGAGGAGACAGGGAAAGGGGGAGAGCAAGAGAGGAAAGTCCTTGGAAATAAGCCATCAAGTTGCCATTCATAGCAAATACTCCATCTACTACAAGAAAAACATCAGGTCTTACAATTTCTCCATGGGTTTATGAGAACTACTTTTAGGGGTTATCCAGGTACTTGGAAAGGTAGTCAAAAAATAAATGATTTCCCATTAAAAAATAATAAAATGGAATTTGTAGAGCCGAATGAGAAGTCTCCAGGAGTGAACAATGGCTTGTGGCAGCCAAAAGACGTAATGTGAGTGAAAAGCAGGGCTGCTTAGTGCCCAGAACCTTCAAGTCTAAGCAGATAGAATTAGGTTTGCAGCCTCTGCCTGCCAATCATTTGCTCTGTGACCCTGGAAAAATTGCTCAACCTTTCTGAGCCTCCTTTTCTTCACCTGTAAGTGAAATGAATGGCATTTATGTCGCAGGACTGTGGTAAGGACTAAACTAAATAAGACCTTCTCTTTGAAATTCTTTTAAGGACCACAGTGTAGTTGAAGCTCCCAATAATACTTAGATCCTCTTTTGGTTTCTTTCATCTTACCTTGGGAAGGCCGGTCGCCAGTCTGTCACCTGCTTGAAATATCTGCATGTAGCCAAGCTAGTCTCACATAATGGCAGATTCTGATTACCTTAGATGAAGTAAGATAAACAGATCAGAAGCTTCAGTTCTGCCTGGACTAATTAAATAATGGCTTGTTCATCTACATTTTGGCCCCCAGCCAGATGGGAGTCAAGTATGTCGACCTTGACATTGCCCATGAAGATGCATGGTTCCCTTCTTTGCCAAAGAAAAAAAAATCAAGTTTGAGTGACAGTTCCTATTTCTTAAAAAGTATTTGGGTGTGCATGTATACCTTCTTCTTTTGTTTTTCTTTCCTCCCTTCCTTTTCTCTCTCTCAACCCTTTCTCCCATTTAAAAAAAAAGGGGTTTGATTGTAGAAAATGTCAACTGAGTTTCTCATTTTAATAAAATAAGCACCTAACTTAAGTGGGGGGAAAAAGCATTTTGTGAAAATAGGTCTTTCTTGCTTATGAAGTTGAAGTCTTGAAGCAGTTTGTCATGGCTAAAATTTGACACAAAGCACTGAATGTCCTTTGAATGATGATATTAAGATAGAGGTCAAAAGAAGAAGAAAATTGTTCCACAGAAGGCCATTAGATATTCCCATAGGAAAAGTACTGTAATGGTCCCATAACTATACACTGTTGAAACCACTGGCTCACAAAATGCAGAGTAATGAAATGAGGCTTGTTTTATACTCTTGCTTCATTAGATTTCAGGTTCAGAAGTGAAGGGTTATAATATGTGGCCAGATGGGCTAGGAAAGCAGTTGGAAGAATAAAAGAGGCATCAAGGAGAGGTCAGATGTTCCAGAGTAAGAAACTTCTCATAAAGCAAATGGAAATGTAAATTAAGCCATGGTAATATGTCACAGGGGCATAATAAACCTTGACATTTCCGCAATGTGTGAGAACTGTTATACCCTGTGCTCTGCAGATCATATTTGTGAGATATTCTCTTGGATGAGGGCCATTGACAAGTGTTATCTTTAGAAATTGTCTTCAGTAGTCCAGAAATGGGAAGCAAATACTCAAATCGAGTTGTGGGGAAAAGAAAAGTTATCATCATTGACTGAATGCCAATTGCCTGCCAAGTACTATGCTAAGTGCTTTCCATTTTGCTCAGTCCTCAACAAAAGCTTTATGCTTGTGAGATTGTTACCACCTTCTTGCAGATGAGATAACATCATACTGGTACTACTAAATAATATGTCCCAGTCAACATGGCTAATGAGTGATAGCACTGAAATTTTACCCGAACCTTGATGAGTTTAGTAATGTTTATTTCTTCCCATTACAGCAAGTCTGCCATAAAGAAAAGAAGTAATTTATTTATCTGGAATCTGAAATGACTTTTCTAATCCAGCACTCCCAAAATGTGCTAAAGGGGACACTAGTCTTGGGATTATTTCCCAAAAAAATCATTGTTAAATGTGTGTGTGTCCTTATATATTCTTTGGTGTCTTTTCAAAGATTCAAATGCATATTATCTTACTTAAATTTCTGACAACCCCTATGCTAAAAGAAGTAAAACTGTTTAGGAAGGGGAACATCACACACCGGGGCCTTTTGTGGGGTGGGGGAGGGGGGAGGGATAGCATTAGGAGATATACCTAATGCAAATGACGAGTTAATGGGTGCAGCACACCAACATGGCACATGTATACATATGTAACAAACCTGCACATTATGCACATGTGCCCTAGAACTTAAAGTATAATAATAAGAAAAACATCACAGAAAGCAAGATAAGAAGAAAATAAATATAGCTGTATTTCTACCACTTTTACACACACACAAACGTTCACGAGTGCATGCCAGAGTTGGTTTTGTTTTATGGAATCACATTTATACTATATGTGAAGCTTTGTATCTTGTTCTTTTGTTATTTTTATGGTTGTACAGTCAATTCTCATCAAGTGACCAAATGACCTTTCACTAATAATTTCTTCTAGATTTTGAAAGGTCTTCTTCCTTACATTTGCCTTTTTAATATACCTGAAATAAAATTTTATTATATGATGGAAAAAAAAAAAGAAGTAAAGCTGTTTAGCTTCATTTAACTGAACTTCAAAATTTTCTTTTGATCACAACACCTTTAAATCTCTGATTGAATCAGTGCTCAACACAATATTCTTTAAGAAATGTCATTCCAAAAACCAACACGGCATTCCTAATCATCCTCTTGTCTGGTTGTTTCCACTGGCAATGGATTAACAAACATGCAGGATTGAAAACTCATGGCCAGTAGGAGAAGGACCTCTTTCATTAAAAAAGAAGAAGTCAGGGTACACGGAGCAGACCAATGTAGAACATATTTAGTTTCGGGTTTGATAAACAGAGTTCAAATCTAACCACCGCCTCTTCTTGGATAGGCAACCTTAGACAAGATTTAATCTCTCTGAGCCCTGGTTTCCTCATCTGTATGATGAGAATCATAAATCCTACTTAACAAGACGATTATAAGGAGAAGATAAAATAATAATAATTCCTATAAAATGTTCTGTAAACCATGAAGAGTTAAGTGACATTATTTCAACCTTGCTATTTCTTTAAGTAGTCTCATTATTTCTTCATGGGTCTTGTCTTTTGTTATTGTAAAATCAATTGCAAGACATAAACATGAATGTTCTGAGACCTCAGGATTATACCAGTTGTGTGAGTAGTTAGGAGAGGAAGTAAAGTCAGCAACAACTTTCCATGGACTTTTACTGTGAAATTATAATTATGGACTGCCTTAATGTGATATGTAGTATTTGTCTAAAACCATGAATTACCATGATATCTAAGGCCGAAACAGTGGGCTCTAGGAAATCTCACTTAAAATGTCACGATATTCTTATTACTCCTATTAATTGATTTTGTTCAGAAAATTCTAGACAACACATAATTTAAATCATATAAAATTGTTTTCATAGGTCAAGAGTGGCTGAATAGACATTTCTCAAAAGAAGGTAGACAAATGGCCAATAAACATAGGGAAAAATGCTCAGCATCACTAGTCATCAGGGAAATGGAAATTAAAAGCACAATGCGATACCACCTTACTCCTACAAGAATGACCATTAATAAAAAGTCAAAACAATAGGTGTTGGCAGGATATGAGGGAAAGGGAATGCTTATACACTGCTAGTAGGAATCTTAACTAGAACAATCACCATGGAAAACAGTGTGGAGATTCCTTGAAGGGCTAAACGTAGATCTACCATTTGATCCAGCAATTCCACTACTGAGTATCTACCTCAAGGAAAAGAACTCATTGCATGAAAAATACACTTGCACTTGTATGTTTATAGCAGCACAATTAACAATTGCAGAGATGTAGAACCAACCTCAATGCCCATCAACTATTTAGCAAATAAAGAAAATGTGATATATATATACATTTTTTTCTTTTACATTCCATAGTACATGGAATACTACTCAGCCATTAAAAGGAACGAAATAATGTCTTTTGCAGCAACTTGGATGGAGCTGGAAGTCATTATTCCAAGTGCAGTAACACAGGAGTGGAAAACCAAAAACAATATATTCTCCCTTATAAGTGGGAGCTAAACTGTGAGTAAGCAGAGGCACGCAGAGTGATACAATAGACTTTAAAGACTAAGAAGGGAGAGGAAAGTGGGGGAGTAAGGATCAAAAACCTACACATTAAGTACAAGGTACACCACTCAGGTGATGGGTGCACTAAAACCTCAGAATTCACCACTACATAATTCACCCATGTAACAAAAAACCACTTGTACCCCAAAAGCCTATATGAAATAAAAATTTTGAAAAAAATAGTGGGCCAGGCATAGTGGCTCACGCCTATAATCCCAGCACTTTGGGAGGCCAAGGTGGGTGGATCACAAGGTCAGGAGTTCGAGACCAGCCTGGACAACATGGTAAAACCCCGTCTCTACCAAAAAATATACAAAAAAAAAATTAGCGGGGAGTGGTGGCACATGCCTGTAATCCCAGCTACATGGGAGACTGAGGCAGGAGAATCATTTGAACTTGGGAAGCAGGGGTTGCAGTGAGCTGAGATCACGCCGTTGCACTCCAGCCTGGGTACAGAGCAAGATGCTGTCTCAAAAAAGAAAAAAAGAGCGGGTGAATATTAATGACTTCCTATGGCTCCACCTAAAATATGTCTGAATATCTACAAGAAATAATTCTAAATGCCCTTAAGCTGCACACTTGTGCAGTAAGCAAAGAATTCTTTAGGAAAAGAGTACAATTGAAGTGTCATATTAAAAACTTACAGACTTTTTTTTCTTCATACTATTTTGATAAGGTATGTGAGGCCCTTTAGTGAACTGCATCTTTATGGGGAAAATTGCATGAGCTCCTCACAAAAAGGTGGAACCAGCTTGAGTCTCTGCTAAGATGTAAGGTTGACAAGGACACAGGGTTTTTCTATTCACTGCCCTGCTCTGTTGTCTAGAATTGATCCTCCTCAACCAACTTACAGGTGGTTGCTAAATATTAGGCTGGTGCAAAGGTAATTGTGGTTTTGCCATTGAAAGTAATGGCAAAATCCACAATTACCTTTGCACCAACCTTATACTTGTTAATGAAGTTAGCAAGTGAATGGATAGTCACCATATGAGTGTGTATATTGCAGGCATTCACCTGCAGGAAGTTCAAACTTCCTCGTGTATTTGATATTGCCCATACCAATTCCTGTGATTCAAAACGCCATGTCCCACTTTACCTACTACTAGCCATGTAATTGAAAGAAAGCCGTTTAACCTTTCTGTGTATGACTCCCACATTTCAAGTGGAAATAAAAGCATAAAATGAAACCATTTTCTTTGATTTTGTGCCTAGTACATAGTGAGAATGAAAATCAAATTCCATCATAATATTACAATCTCATTTCCTTCTTTAACCAAAAAAACCAAATTGCAACCTCATTCTATTCCCTTATCCAGTGTTCTTTAAACAAAAGACAATTATCTTGCAGTGCTTCTATTACTCACTCACAGGAAAGAATTTGGGAAAATAAAGGAACTCTAGTTTTCTGGGAGGCCCGTGCAGTGATATGGATAATATAAAAGCTGCAATTTATCAAGCGTTTGCTCTTTGCCAGGTGTTACCCCTGATATCCAGACATGGCATCTACTGCCCTTCATCTTGACCCTCGGCTGACATGTTTGTAAGAAAACAAGGTAGCAGTGTGGGTTCTAAGGGTGGGTCAGATTCTACCGTGGTCTCTTGGGCTCTCCTGGAACCCTGCTACCACGCTCTAAAAAGCCCAAGACACATGGAGAAACCATATGCAGGCATTCCACTTGAAAATTCCAGCTAAGCCCAGCCTTCAAGTCATCCCAGCCCAAGCCCCAAACCTGTGAGTGAGGAAGCCTCCAGATGATTCCCGCTCCCAGCTGTCCCTGTCACCCAAGCTATTCTCCAGTCTTACTAGCTGAGGCCTCAGAGGCTGTGGAGCAGAATCAGACCACCTCTGATGTGCTCGGTTTAAATTCTTGCCTCACTTGTAAATTATTATTAATCCTTTCTGTCCTCCACAGGCCACAGTCATGAAGTCAAAAACAAATGGGAATTGGACTTAATTGGAAGGAAGTCACTGATTCCAGAATTTATTATACTGTGAGAAGGAAGAACATTTAAATGGAAACACTCATTTTGAAGTTGACAGAATGCGGCCTGGAGGATTCTAAGAGAAAAGTAGCATGAGTCGTCTACCATGCAAAGAGAAAGATAGGTCTTATTATAATCATCCTGCCTAAAAGAATCCCAGCCAGTCAGTATAAATAAATAATCAGCAACTTGGGGAGGAGCCAAAGGTCCCAGAGAGCAAATTGTATCTATTAATACATTTTTAAACAGATGGAAGATAAATGAATAGTGTTTGGCATGGAATTGCAGTATATTTTTAATACAGCCATTCATGAGATTGCCTCAGATGGTCAGTTGGTGGGCAAGGAATAACTAAGGGAACAGGGCTAGAAACAACAAAGTTTTAATCACTCCCAGTGGTTGCTAGACTCTACCCAAATAGCGTTAGGTGAGTCTCAGACTCACATTCAGGAAGCATCTGTAATTGACTAAAGATATAAAAATTAGATTCTGGGGGAAAAAAAATACCATAAGTGAAAGACAGTGTTATTTTTTATGACATGTAAAGAAAAGACAAAGAGAGAAACATTTGCTAATGATAATATCTTCAGACTTTTTTTGAAGGTGTTTTTTTGTTTGTTTGTTTGTTTGAGACAGAGTCTCGCTTTGTCACCCAAGTTGGCATGCAGTGGCGCCATCTCAGCTCACTGCAACCTCCCCCTCCCAGGTTCAAGCGATTCTCCTGTCTCAGCCTCCCAAGTAGCTGGGACTACAGGTGCGTGCCACCATGTCCGGCTAATTTTTTAATTCTTATTTTTAGTAGAGACAGAGTTTCACCATGTTGGGCAGGCTAGTCTTGAACTCATGACCTCAAATGATCTGCCTTCGTCAGCCTCCCAAAGTGCTGGATTACAGATGTGTGAGCCACCACTGTGCCAAGCTGTAAAATCTTTCCAGAACATTTGTTACCCTATATCTTCCTTGCCCATTCCCTACCTTTTTCCAGTGTCATGTCCCTCATGTTCCTGAGGATTCAGCTCAGGCTTTGCTCTTTTGTTCATTCTCCTGGCATTTGTTGAGCATAAGTTTAGACCAGATGTCATGCTTCTTGCTACATAAACAAAGTCAAATAGTACAGCTTCTGCCTTCAAGGAACTCCTTATTTAACGGGAGAGACTGATGCATAAATACACCATTGCAGGATAGTGTAATAAGTCTTCGATAACACACATGCCAAGGAACCTAGAGAAGCATACAAGAGGGTGCCAAATTCACCCTGTGTACCTCAAGAAAGGGCTTCCACAAGAAGTTCTGCCAGTCCTGAGGAATTAAGAGGATGGAGTAGGAAAAATCGTGGTGAGGGAGGAGGAGAGTGAGCAAGAAGGGATCATTATCAAAGCAAGCAGGTGCCAGTGAGCAAGAAGGATCATTATCAATGCATGCAGGTGCCCAGAAAGTGGGAGAGATAAGAAACAAGAATTGTCTGGGAATTGCAAGTTCTCCTTTGAGGAGCACGTCTTGACAGACTTTATTCTTTAATTGCACTTCGTATGATCTCCCCCATAGCCCTGCTACATTATCAAATCCTTCGCTATCCTCATTATTTGATCGGTCTGTCTCCCTGGCTGGGTTATGAGCCCTTTCAAGAAGGGGCTATGTCATTTATCTGAACATCCCTAGTTCCTAGTTCAGTATTCAGTATATGCCTAGTGATTTAGTCTGCCTGCATTTATTGCCAGTGTAAAGCACCAACTGATCCAGCTATTCAATAAAATGGGTCTCTGAATTTGATTTCGAACCCGAGGGTTTAACTGGAATAAAATTGATTTCTACCACTGACTTATCTCAGAACCCTGGCTGCCCTTAATAGGATTGACTCACAAGATAGGGAGGGCATTTTCAAATCAGGAAGACCTTGATGGAACTCTGCTTTGCTCCCTGACAACTGAGTGCCCCCGATGCTTTCCACCCCTTTGAATCTTGTGGTCGTAGCTGTAAAATAGGGTGGACAGTACACTCAAAGGTTTGCCATGAAGACTCAGTGAATAAAGGATTGGAATCACTTCCTAGTGATTGGTACATATGAGGCACTTAAAAGAAGCGAGTCGTATCTCCTTGGATCTCACCTCCCCTCTTTCCAACTTTTATGCTTTATGAACTGGCCTGAAGGCCATAACCAAAAAGAAATATGAATCATTAATGTAGCTCCTCTTTCATTGCTGTAGGCACCAGTTACTGAATTCTAGCTGCTGGGCTCTTTGTATACATTATTTCCAATTATTTCAGAGCACAGCTGGGTAGGAACCACTTCTGGTTCCCAAGTGAAAAAATTGAGATCATCTGCCCCAGTTCGCACAGCTGAGCAGAGACTGGAATTGTAACAAGGAAGTAGGTTTGCATGAGCCTGGGAGAGCTGGCTGCTAAGTTTTCAGAAACTCCATGAGCCGATTGTTAAACAGAGCCATTATCTAAAATGAAATTATTCAGGCTTATAATTAATTTAACTACATTACATTAAAAAAAGAAAACCCATTACTACATAATTATTTTCTATATTTTACTGTAATTTATGTCAAGAGTCAGCAGAGAGTCAAGAATCAGCCTCCTGGTTATGCTTGGCCCACCACCTCTCTTTGTAAATAAAGTTTTATTGAAAGATAGCCATGCCCGTTTGTGGAGGGGCTGTCATGTGCCAGGTGCTTTAGATAAGCAATCTGTCAATTTTGCAATCTAATTATAATCTATCACAATATTGATTAATAGGATGGAGTTAGAGCACCTGGGATTTAATCCATACCCAGTCCTAATTTGGCAAGTGTGACTTTGGGGAAGTGGTTTAACTGTTCTGTGCTTCAGTTTTCTACATCTGTACAATGGTATCTTGTGTTTTGGTTCCTGGGGAATCAAACAAAAAAAACTGCTTACAGAGACCTTAGAAAAATTCGAGGCACTAGCAACAGGACAATAAATGTTGGTCATTATAGTTTGATCCTCTCCAGGAGATGGTAGGTCAGAGATTATCCCAGGCTAGCCAAGAAATGGCAAGAGAGATCAAAGGACTCACCAAAGTACACTAAGTACAGCAGCCTAGATTCAAATCAAATCTTCCTGATATTTAAATCCATGCCATTTCCAATAGACCATGTAGGGTCTAAATGACAGAGCACTCATCAGGGACCCAGCCCTGTGCTCAGCTCACTTAATTGGAGATGGGTTTTTAGTAGGAAAACAAAGAGAGATTAGGCTAAAGACGGTTATTGAAACTATATTACATAGATTTTTTTTTTCTGTAATCCCAGAAAAAGGAACTGGTACTGAGTTTGGAATTTGCTAAGGAGCTATCAAAAATTTCTCACCAGTAGAGAGACATGGTTTGTTCTGTCATATTATGTAGTAATCTGCCCCCAAATCAAGTAACAGTTGGTTGTGTTGGGTAACTAATCAAATCACCCATCTGTGGGAAAGTTCCAGCTGCTTCCTGCCTAACCCACTGGGTCCTCTGGCTGAAACTCACTTAACTAGTGCACGTCTCTGTTGGTGGCATCATGGTACACATTGCTATCCAAGCAAGATCAGTCCCTTCAGAGCATTTTCTACTCTTTCCTGTCTTTCACGATCACATCCCAATTAATTAAGGAAGTCTTGCCAACTACTACACCTTAAAGCTTTCCCTCCCTTCAGGCCCCCCGGAAACTACCCTCATGTCTAGCACCCATGGTCTCTCATGATGGCTGGAAGTCTGTATAGCACAGTGGTTACGGCTCTGTGCCTGACCTCACCAGACTGCTTGGGTGGTGTTCCTGCTCTGCCAGGTGGATGGAACACTTTGGGCAAGCTACTGAAACTTTCTGGCTCATAATACTATTGAGGAATTTAAAAAGTTAATACTACTAATGTGCTCAGAACAGTTCCTTGTATACAGGAGGAGCTCAATAAATGCTGTTGTTGCTGATACTGATAACTAGTTCGACAACATCTTGTAACCCAATATTTGTGGATCCAGAGTCTCCTAAAGCAGTGTCCACATTAGTACCTGGGTCATATTTCCAAAACACTTGCTACCTCTCCAGCCCACTCTGCTACCAAACTACAATCTCTTAATGTCTGTGCTGATCTTGCCTACACTATTTACATTAATGTTGCTTAGTATGCACCTCAGATATTCCTCATTATACAGCTCTACACATCCCCAGGGACATCATGCTTTATTCTCTTCCTGCCACTTTATGCTTCAACAAGTACCAAATACTTAAGATCCCTGGAACATGCACCACTGTATCTGTTGAAATTCATGTATCTTCAGAAGAGTCTCTTCCTTAGAGAGATTAAAGATCACTGTATTCAGGTCTTTTCCTAATATTCAGTCTCACTCTTATTATGATTTATTTTTCTTTGTAGCACTTGTATATTATACATTTACTTTTATATTTATTATGGGTCTGTAGCCCCTACTGGAGAAAAAATACTTGGCAGACTCCTTGTCTTACTCATCCTTGTATCACTAGCCCCTAAAAGGGTGTCTATTCATCTAAAAATGAGTTTGGGTGTACCAAGCTTCAGTCAATCCAATATGTCTTAAGTTATTGAACAAAAAACAAAGGACAAATGATTGTACAAATAAAGGGATATCTCATGCCTTTGTGCTTCTCTATAGCCTAGCCTCTCTGAAACAAAAGCCTTTCGCACCTTGTTTTCCCTGAGAACTCTGACTCACGCATCAACATCTATCTCAATGACGAACTCCACTGTAACACTGAGGCAGGAGAAAAATAGGAAAAATGAGGCTGGAGAAGAGCAAAGGGAATTAAAAGTTGGATAAAGAGCAGAACAAGTAAAAGCAGAGAACAGAAGCAAGGTGAAGGGATGGGTGAACGGGAAGCGAGATAAAAAGCAGAGGTTCAGCAGCCAAAAAAAAAGTTAAATAAAAAGGTGAGCAAGGACCCCATGACCAGCAAGATTGGGACCAAACCAGTAAGAGGCAGCGCTTCAGAGATGGGCGTGCACATTAGAGAGAAAAAGTGTCCTTAACATAACCTTGTATGATAATCAGCCACTGAAGGTTCATGCCTATGGGCTGCATATCATGCATACACTTAAAATTATGGGACAGAGGTGATGCACAAGAGGCACAGGGGCCAAAGGAACTAAGCAACACACCTATCAATCTAAAGGGCGGACACTGGCTAGAGATTAGGCAGCCTTGGGAAGAGAAGAAAAAAACACATAAAAAGACCCAAACTACACCAAACTAATGCTGATCTCATCTCACAGAGGTCAATTCGCTCTCCTGCTCTGGGTTGTAATACTGCGCTTCATACACTTTCGTTGCTTTGCTTTGCAATGTATGTGTCTCGTCCAATTCTTTGTTCAGGACACCAAGAACCTGGAACTGAGTGGCACCATCTGGTAGCAACACCACCCTTGATTTTCACTCTAAGGTAAAACTTTCTACTTCTGCTGTTTTTTGTGACTTGGACTTAAATGATCACAACATGTGTGAGTATTTAAAACGTTGTCCCATATGTAGCCCGTAAGACCCCGGGGGCAGAGCAGAGATGGGACTTTGACCGGGCCAGCATAGACTTGGACATAGGCATTTGTGACCCTTAGTAGAGGTTGCTGGATTGAACTCTGTGCTCCTAGAGGTCCTTAGAATGCCTTGCAGATGCCTGATATGACAGGGGGAGAGGCCTGTGCAGGATCTCTTCAATCACAAATTCAAAGCCTCCAGGTCTCAGGACAGAATCGGCTGCCCAAATCTTTCATCAGCCTTGACCTGGGGGATCTGCTGCTTTGATGCAAAAGAATCACAGAGGGCAGATGTTAATGGTGGCCTATGTTTGCATTTAGTGAAGAAAATTCAGGGACCTTGTATGCAAAATTAGCCCAAGCACCCAGCTCATGGCAGCCAGCCAATTCTGTCTACTAGCCTCCTGTACCCTTCCTTTCAAGGTTTTGAAAAAGTCAAAGGAAGCCTGGAGATTCCAAAATAATTTTCAGTGCAAAGCAATTTGCATGCCAGAAATGTCTTTTATCTCTTTCAGTTAGGCCCTTCTTCTCCTTATTATTTTTTTTTACACTGTGCATAGATAGAAAGTGGACTAAATAACTGGGGAAGATGAGTTTGGGTGTACAAATTCCTGTTGACCTAATGAATAAATGTTATCAATAGAGGTCAGCAAAAAGGAGAGGCAGAAGAGATATGGGGAAAAGAAATTGATGGAAGACAAACTTTTCACATTCGAGGTTAATTCTGACCAGAGATACCAAAAAAAAAAAAAGAGAGAGAGAGATTTTTTCACCACCACCCCCCCAACTCTAGGGACATAGCTTGCATCAAATGTTTTCAAGATTGTTTTAAATCTTTTCTGTGGCTTCTATAGGAACCCATAATCCCATGTCTCTCTCTCTCTCTCTTCCCCCCCTTCCTCTCTTTCTCCCTCTTTCTCTCTCTCTCTGTCTCTCACACACACACACATACACACACACCTATCCCTCATCCTTGTCCCAAGTTAATCTCTTTATCCTTGCCATCCCTAAAATTGTTGTGTATGTTCTTATGGCAGAGACTAAAGATGTGGTCACATTGGATATTTTCTTACAAAGAATAAAACACTAGGACATAATCCCCAAAATGCCACTTTTCAGCCTGAGCTGAGATCCCTGTATGCAAGCTGCCACCATCCAGTATCTAGGTAGGAAAAGTGTATCTGACAGGATGTGTCTGAGGATATTTTGCCAAAAGCAGTGAATATTGGGCCAAAAGCAGTGATTATTGGGAGAAAAGAGGGCTCCGATGAAAGACAAGTTCTCACTCAAACACAAAGAGTGAAATAAAGACATTTCATGGAGACAGAATGGGGGAAAAGTCCCATTTTACTCTGGCTTTCTGTTCCCTGTGAGAATCAGAGTGAGCACAAAACCATGAAAACAATAGGCCCAGCTGCAAGGGCAATAAGGCAATTTATTAGGGAGATGACATTTTTAATGAGAAACACTTGCTGGAGGAGAACAAAAGGGCTTGTTTGGTCAGAAAGATGCTCTTGAATCTCTTCTGAAGTGCATGAAAAAGTAATTTCATTTACGCGTCATACCCTGAGCGGTGGAATTTCCTCAGGCTCCAGATGTTGTCCGGCGCAGATGCTGAACAAATGGAACAAATGTCCTAAGAGGTTTTTATTTTTTTAAAGCAACTCAAGGGAATTTTATGAGCTTTGTGGCCAAGAAAATCATTAGCAAATAATGAGCTTAAGAAAGAAAGGCTGAGGTTAGCAATATGTTGCTGGACATACAAAACTATTCATAATCATCTGCAATCGAAGAGAGGGATCAGTTTTCAACTTAGAAAAACAGAAATCAGTGGGTGTAGCTGCTGTGTTTTGGGCTTCCTCGCTGGCCTTCTGAAAGTGATTTGGTAAATATTGTTTTGGCTGTATTCCAAAAATAATTAAAAGCAATGTATTTATAGTTTGAGATTTGAAAATCTAAAACACAAAGATTATTACCTTATAGTAGTAATTCAAATGCTTCCAGAGAAGGGGCAACACCACTCTTTTGTCTTGAATTCTCCTTTGAGGGTCCTGAGTTCTTCCCCAGCTAACACACAAGGTGAGCCAGAGTGTCCCGAGGCAGCTTTAATAGGAAAGTCTAATCAGGGTCCCCCTCTGGGCTGACTGCAGGGGCTATTGCGCTCCCTGGGGGAGCCACCAGGATCTATGTATGGCCTTTGTTCAGCCAGCTTCTTTCTCTGCAGTTCTGACAGGGGCCTGTATGAGTGGTTTTGGAGGATTATGGTGTCACGCAGGGTGTTTTAGGTCAGGATCTAAGAATCAAGTATGTTTGAAAATTCAGGACAAGGCCGGGCATGGTGGCTCAAGCCTGTAATCCCAGCACTTTGGGAGGCCAAGGTGGGCAGATCACCTGAGGTCGGGAGTTTGAGACCAGCCTGACCAACATGGAGAAACCCTATCTCTACTAAAAATACAAAATTAGCTGGGCGTGGTGATACTTGCCTGTAATCCTAGCTACTCAGGAGGCTAAGGTAGGAAAATCACTTGAACACAGGAGGCGGAGGTTGCAGGGAGCTGAGATCACGCCATTGCACTCCAGCCTGGGCAAAAAGAGTGAAATTCGGTCTCTAAAAAGAAGAAGAAGAAGAAGAGGAAGAGGAAGAGGAAGAAAAGAAAAAGAAAAAAGAAAATTCAGGACAAAAGAAGTCTCTGATTCAAGTGTCAAGATCTGTGCATAGGACTGAAATCATGAGTGCAACTTCAGTCGGGAGGGCTCATGTTAGGAGAATAAATAAAGACACAGGTGCACAGACTGGTGCAGGTATGGGCAAGAAGGCAGAAGGAGCCAAAAGATAGTCACTTCTATCCTTGAGCTAAAAGGGCCAGATGTTCTTTAAATGTTTCACCAAGTACAGGACTCCAAGCTCCTTGACTTCACCTGCATCACCATCAGTGTCATCAGCATCACAATAAATATGTTCTTATCAGCACTTACCATGCATTAGTCATTATCGATAGCTATGCATAACCCTTATCCTCACAGATCTGCAAAGCAAATACTAATGTCCATCTCCACATTTTAGGGATGAGACATTGAAGCCCAGAAAGGTTAAGTAAATTGTTCCAGGTCACATAGCCAGTTAGTGGTAGAGAGGGTGCCCATGGCACCATCACCAATGCTCCTGGTCCTCAGTTCTTGATAATGTGCTCATGCATCGATTCCTGGACCACGCTTGTAGCATCTGGGCTTAGCAAGGGGGAGATCTATGAACTAGGAGGAGTGGTCATACACACCAGCGTTTAGAGATCTGGCCAAGGTGTTGCACCATAGAACAGCTCTGTCCAACTCTGGGAAGTAGTTTTTAAATAAACCTCTTCAAAGCAGTAAATTATCTTCCATCTCTTAAGCAGATGGATGATAAACAAAGTCAGTTAAGTAATGTCCATGCATGTATGAACCTAGCAGTTGAAACATGTGTGGAGATCTTTAATCTGTCAATGAGATTGAGTGGGAATGCTAAGCTAAGGCTTACATCAGGACAACTTTCGCTGCAATCAGGACAACTTTCCTGCATCAGGACAACTTTCACTGTTGTCTGTTTGCTGGCATTGTCTACTTGGCATTGACTCAATAATAACGCAGAAGATGACATCTTGATCAAGACTAATTAACACATTCCTTGCAGCTGTTTATTGCTATCTTCAGTGAAGACAGCATCTGAGGAAGCAGCTGGCAGCCATTGCCTTTTCCAAGCAAAAAGCAGCTCTTTCAGAACAGAAATCAGGTTGGCCTTAAGCCAACAAGGGTGATAGTGCTTTCAAGAACAGAGGATAATCAAGGTTTTTTTTTTTTTTTTTTTTCTTTAACCCTAATATGACTGAATTCTGATCAGTGTTTGAATAGAAGAAATTGACCAAAAAATAAAATGTCATTGGTCTCCACATACCTAGGGCTGGTGAATGGGCACATGGAGTGACTTTTGTAGAACCAAAACCCAGAGAGAGCATTTAGAATTGAAAGAATGGATTGCAACACTGATGCTACTAGCTATTGAAGACCTTTAACGGATAAAATGTTGTGCCATCCATGCTGTGCGTTTTCCCTTTCATTCTTTCTAACAGTCCTACCAAGTAGTGACTATTGGTTTTCTTTTGAACATGTTAGGAAACTGAGGCTCAGAACAGACAATTTGTTCAAGATTACACTACTGGCCAGAAATGGAGTTGGAGTCACAGTGAGTCTCCCTGAAGTGAAAGCTGGGACTAGCAACCACTTTTTTTATTTTTAATTTTATAATTTTTTTTTTTTTGAGACAGAGTCTCCCCATGTCGCCCAGGCTGATCTCGAATTACTGGGCTCAAGCGATCCTCCCACCTCAGCCTCCCAAAGTGCTGGGACCACAGGCATAAGCCACCACATCTGGCCTTGTGACCACTTTAAACAAAGTTAAGACCCTTTACGTTTTTCCATAATTAACCAAAATGACCAGTAACTTCCTAAGGAGAGGGGGCTAAGTAAATTAGTATTGGGATGAAGAGAAGAGAGGTTTTGAGAAGATGTTGTTAAGTTTGTGATAAAGTAACACAAAAGCACTCAAAATAGCTCACATAAATAACAGGGAGAAATTGGTGCTGGTTTATAGTGCTGAGGGACAGGAAGCAACTCTGTTTTTCAAAAGGGGCTGCACTTACATGTAGAAGCCAGCAGCAGCTTTCTTCATCCTTCTTCTCTTTTTACCTGGTTTCATCCATGCTTGCCCCATCTTTACTCCCTTTCCAGACCACCTTTTCCTCCTGACTGACCAGTCTCTCCACAGTGCACCAGTTCTCAGTTCAAACAACCAGTCCAGACTAATGAAAATGACAGCTTCATGATTAGAATCTTCCAGAAGGAACTTTTATTGGCTCCCTTTGAGTTAGAAGCCTATTAAATCCTGCTGCTCCTTCCCAGCTTCATCTGGCACCTGTGCTTACCAACCTGGTGGCCAAGGTCCTGCCTTCTGAGATGGAATGCACTAGAGAGCTGCCATTGTTTGCCTGTGTGGAGCCTTTCCTATGATTTCAAGCTAGTCTGTTGGCTTATTTGAGCTGACATTTGTAATAGTTGAGGGGTTTAGATTCAGAGGCAGACTGAATATAATTTACAGCTTTTACCAGGTCAACTATTTACCAACTCTAACCATACGGATCACTTATCTACACTGAGTCACAGTTTGCTTCTCTAAAAAGGAGCCACTCATCATAATGACCGTAGAGTATTGTTGAGAAGGCTCAGTGAAATCCAACCCTTCAGGTGTGGTGGCTCATGCCTGTCATGCCAGCTCCTTGGGTGGTTGAGGGAGGGAAGACCACTTGAGGCCAGCATCCTGGGTAACATAGGGAGACTCTATCTCAAGAAAGATGAAAGAAAAGAAAAACTAGAGAAGAGGAAGCAGGGAAAGAAGGAAGGAAGGCAGGGAGGGAGGGAGGGAGGGAGGGAGGAAGGGAGGAAGGAAGGAAGGAAGGAAGGAAGGAAGGAAGGAAGGAAGGAAGGAAGGAAGGAAGGAAAGGAGGGATGGAGATGGAGGGAGGGAGGGAGAAAAGAAGGAAGGAAAAGAAAGAAAAGAAAAGGAAAGAAAAATTCAGTCTTAACACAGTGTTCACCAAGTGCTGGCAATTATTACCTTAAATGTTAGCAGAGTAAACTACTGTGAAGGTAAACAAGGCAGGAGACATTATCTCTTTTTAATAGATAAAGACACTGAGGTTCAGGGAGTTTCAGTGATTGCCTATTTTTTGCATAATTTGTAAGTGAACTACAATTAGATCCCAGAGGACTTCCCATATACTGTGTCTTTTCATGCAAGAAACTACAGCCGAGAAAAATGGCCTCTATAGAGACAACGGCAAATAGTGACTGGGGATGGGAGTACGGTAGGATGGGTCTCCAGTGAACTGCCCCTGACTCTGACCATTCCAAGATTCTTCCCAAGGGGAAGACTTCTACATACCTCCTCTTCTGCCATCCTCCCACTTTAGATGTTACTATAGGCCCTAGGCCACAGGCTGTATGTGACAAATCTGAAAGAGTATATTTTCCACATGCAAACCAATCAATTTTTGTGCTTCATCTTTTTCAAATAAAGGTCTTCTGAAGTGGCTCAATAGAGTTGACCAAACATAAGAAAATTAGAGAATGATGATTTTTAAATATTCAAACATTCTTCCAAGGGATTTTTGAAAATTTAATGAAAACAGTCAATCCAAATGAAGTATTCCTTTGGTGGGGGAGTCATCCTGTCTCCTCTCTATGACTCTCCCATCCGTTCATAATTTTTTTGTGTGTGACCCACATACTGTGAAGGAGGGCAGGGGGAAGCAGTAGGTGGAAGGAAAACAGGAAAATGTGTTGAGGTTATCAGTCAATAACTGATATAGTTGAGGTTATCAGAGTAGACACTCTTTTCTCCCTACCCTCCAGAGTTTATCACCAATCCAACAGGTTAGCAAACTGTATTTTATTTTTATGTAAAAGGCTATATAGTTTACCAGCCCTGGAAGTTAGAAGGATAAAGCTCTATGGTATCATAGCTAAATATGTGGCTATTAGGCATTTAGCGTTCTAAACACTAGACAATGGTAAAATAAAAGAAGTTGGGGCATTTGGGGGTCTGGGGTAACTTCTCTGCTGGGTTGACAAAATAATTCAAATGTGAATATTCCAAGGGTGGTGCAAAGCCAGGCTCAATGCATTTAGTGCCAATAGGTCCCAATTTGTGGGTGAGAGAGGGCAGCAGGCAGCCGCTGGCCTGGGCAATGATCTCCTAGTCAGGCAGTGCCAATAGATAAAGACACTGCAAAGTGTCTTGTAAAGTAATTCCAATAAGAGGTGGCCAGGACTAACTAAGGGGATTCAATGGTACTGGAGCCGTAAGGGAGGGAGTCTATAGAACAATGAGAGATATTGAGAGAGGGAAGAACATTAGGGACAAAGAGTAATGTATGCATAAAGAAGAATGATAAACCACAAGGCTTAATACACTTAGAAAAGTATATACTTTTATACCCCGAAAATTCAGTGTTCTACTGTACTGAGTCTTATCCTGGTACAGTGATCTTGAGGCTGTTGGCAGATGTTCTCGTTCTCCTGGGAACACGGTGGGATAAACCTTGTTTGCTTCTTTGAAGCTAGGTACAGCCATGTGATTTGACTTGGCTAATAAAATGACTAAAGTGATGTGCATCATGCATGAACTAAACTTTTAAGACCCATATTTTCTTCCTACTGCTGTGGAAATAGTGAAAGTGCATGTTATAATGAAGTGCACATGATGGAGGGACAATGGCGAGTGAGCCAAACTCCTCTGACAACCTTCATCAGATGTCATGATAGTTAATTTCACGTGTCAGCTTGACTGGGCTAAGGCATGCCCATATAGCTGGTAAAACATTATTACTGGGTGCATCTGTGAGTGTGTTTCCAGGAGAGACTAGAATTTCAATCAATAGGATGAGTAAAGAAGATTGCCTTCCCCAATGTGAGCACCATCCAATCCATTCATGGTCAGAATAGAACAAAAAGGTAAAGAAAGGGTGAATTTGCACTCTCCCCTTGGGGCATCTATCTTCTCCTGCCCTTGGACATCAGAGCTTCTTTGGACATCGGGACTTAAACCATTCTCCCTATTGTCCCTGTTCTCAGATCTTTGGCCACAGAATGAGAATTATACCATTGATTTTCCTGGTTCTTGGACCCCTGGAATAGGACTTATTTATACTACTAAGTTTTCTGGCTGTATTAGGCCACTCTTGCATTGCTATAAAGAAATACCTGAGGCTCAGTAGTTTATAAAGAAAAGAATGTTTAATTGGCTTATCGTTCTATAGGCTGCACAGGAAGCATAGCTTCGGCATCAGCTTCTGGGGAGGCCTCAGGAAGCTTACAATCATGGTAGAAGGTGAAGTGGGTGCAAGCATTCCACAAGGTGAAGCAGGAGCTAGCAAGAGAGAGAGGAATGTGCCACATACTCTTAAATAACCAAATCTCATTAGAATTCACTCACTGTCATGAAGATAGCACCAAGAGGATGGTGCTAAATCATTCATGAGAAATCTACCTCCACGACCAAAACACCTCCCACTAAGCCCCACCGCCAACATTGGGGATTACAATTCAACATGAGATTTGAGTGGGGACAAGTAGCCAAACTATTTCACTGACTCTCTAGCTTGCAGATGGCATATTTTAAGACTTCTCAGCCTCCATAACCACATGAGCCTATTCTCATAATAAATCTCTTATATCTATATATGTATGTATGCATCTATGAATCTATGTATCTATATATGTATGTACGTATTTATCTAATCTATCATCTATCTATCCTATTTTTTTCTGTTTCTCTGGAGAACCCTGACTAAAATAAATACCTAGAAAAATTTAGAATTAAATTTTGTTGTATAATTCACTGAGATTTGGGGGTGGTATGCTTTTTCAGCATAACTTCGTCCATTCCAACTGATGCTCTTGCAACTGCTAATGTGTTTGGGGTATCTAAGAAACTCTTTCACATTTTCAAAGCAATACCTGATTAGTGGCAAACTCCAAGGACTCAGCAGCAGATTGATAAAGGAGGCAAAGAGATGTTCTATCTTGACAATTACATCTTTATTCCTGTATTAAAGACCCTCTTACTCACCCTATTTACCACCTCTTGCCTTCATCTCTAGACAAATTGGACTGGGACTTTAGGCTGGCTTTCTTCCATAAAGCTCTTTCAAGATGGTCTCCTCTGGGAAGAGTCTCTACAACGAAATCTGGAAAAGGTTTCCTTAACTCCAGACAGATGAGCTCAGAGAACCACAAGAGGGCATATGGTCCCTAAATCAGATCTGATGGCTGCCTGTTTCAGGCATTGGACTTGAAATTTAAATACTAGTTCAAGACCAACCCTTATTCGCAGTAAAGACGACATAGATGAGCGCCGGGTTTGGAATAAGCAAATAACAGTTCTAATGCAGAGATGAGTCTTTGATAAGACTGGACGGGTTCAGGGATTTGAAACAGTTTGCTGGGGATCCTTAGAGGCGCCAAGGAAATAACTGAGTAGGCGAGGGGAAGCCCAAACAGAGAGAGCGCGGAATCTGCATCTCAGCTTCCCAGTGCTTCTCGGCTTTACTGTCATCTGTTGTGCTTCTCAGGAAGATATTGGTTAAGAGAGGTTTATTTAGCTCTAATCATTTATGACTTAATTCTTTTACCCTTACCTGTGAAAAGCTTGTATCTGACCCTGAGCCACCATTTTTTCACCCATTTTTTTTGGGAGGAGACAGAAACATGGCTTTTTGAAATCAGAACCTATCTGGGTTTGAATCTCAATTTTACTTTGGTTAAATGACTTTGGTTAAGACCCGCTAAATCTCAACATGCTAGAAAATCTAATCACCCCGTAACTAAAACTCTGCCAAAATATCTATTGCTTGTAATTGTGGAAAGGGATTTCCAAAGGGGTTCTATATATATTAAAAATTAATATCCCATTACATATATTTATGTAAATGTATATATAATGGGATATTAATTTATAATGTATACAGAACTCTTTTGGAAATCCCTTATATACAAAACATATAATACATAATGGGATATAATATATTTTATGATATATAATATATAAGAATATATATGGGATAATGGGATATAATATATATTATAATGGGATATATTATATATTATAAAACATAATATATAATGGGATATTAATACATATAATGGGATATTAGAGATAGATGTTTTAGTAAGGAAAACAACTGAGACTGAAATGGGCTCAGAACACAAAGTGAGTGACTATCCTGTCTAGCTCATCCATCTCTTGTTCATAGAAATGCAAATCAATTGTGACTGGTGGAATGCAACCAATTATTGCCTCGTAGATAGATCATCAATTTATAAATTCATTTCAGATTCCTAATTTCCTACATATGCCTCTGCTTTTTATACCAATTATAATATTTACCCATTCCCTTATTAATTAATAAGCTAATAAAGGCTTTGATACCTGTTCATTTTATATCTATATAAAATTCACAGTTATACCATGTCTTAAAAATTATTTAATAGTTTCAAAGACATCTTACTCTTCTAGCTAGGACCAGAAAACTGAGGAAATGAAGAGAGAAAGTACATTATATTTTTATAAGGTTTTGGACTCTAAAGAGACATCCCAAATTGCCATTTTCATGTCTCCAACTCTAACGAGAATGGAGCATATAAACCTTGGGAAAATCTCAAGTTATATCTTCTGGTTTATAATGAAGATGCCTAAGTCTCAGGAAAGAAAGAGATTACAATAGTCAAAATCTGGGGAGAAAATCATGAATTTAAAAATGTTTTTCCTCTGTGTGTCTTTAAAACATAAATATAGAAGATTTATTTTCTAAATCAAGTGTTTGTTCCTTCTGACCGCCCAGGCTCTGGATCATTTTCCTATAGGATTCCACAGGCCATCGTTTTATGGATGTATTCGTGGACACATCTGGATGTGCAGAGCAGGATGGTCCAGTACGGCCTCCTTAAACAGGGCAGACAGCCAGCCTTGCCGTAGATCTTTCCATTATCCATGGTGTCCCTCTTGCTCAGTGATGTGCAGCTGAAGGAATTGTTTGGGAGAAATGAGACCCAGGGGAGAGCAAAGGAAACTCAACGTTGTAAATTAAGAGAGACACTCATGGCCTTTCCAACCAGAGGAAAATAAACAGGGTTACAATGAGAACACAAAAAATCTGTCTGGAAAATCCAGTATACGCCCAGGAATCTAGTTTTCTTCCAAAAGATTGATAGATGAAGATTTAATCATTCCCCAATATAGTAACTGACACATTAAAATAGAATTTCGTAGAATTAAATTTGTTTCTTAAGTCTCATAGGAGAAAGAAATTTAAAAACCATCACACACTTATAAATGGAAAATGATAACTGCGTATGGAAAAAAGAGCAAATAAGTGGGGTAAAATATTTTTTAGAGAAGTAAATTGTAAGCAAAAAAACCCCAAACTTTTTACTTAAAAATTTTTTTCACTGTTAGACCAGAGAAATGACAGTTGTATTCTAAGTAATGGTATTAGTAACAGGAGTTCTATATCATTATTTCTTTTAGTTTTGTGTTTCTCCTGTTAAGTCTAGGATCTTAAACTATCTCTAAAACAATTAGGTCACTAACGGCCTATGAAAACATATGTAGTATTCCTGGGGACATTCTTTCCAGAAGGCTGAAATTTCTTACATAGAAAGAACCTTTCATAACCATTGGTTAAGGTAAAAATACAAAACTAAAATAAAACTCCCATATTTGAAGAAAAACCATGAGATTTTCTATTTATTCAATAATAAAGATTAATTTGTTGTTGAGACTTTAAAATATGCAGGGCACACAAGCACTGAAAGGAGTACCCAGTTGATATGGATGACATTGCTATCCAATGTAGGAGAGTGACCTGGGAGTCTAGATACGTTTCTGGAGGGCAAATTAACAATACTTGCAACAACCCTTAAAGATTTACATAGTTTTTTACTTGGCAATTTTCACTTAATGAAATTTATCCCAGGGGAAAAAGGCATAGATGAGCCTAAGGATTTAGCAGTGGGATTGTTTAACACAGTTTAGATAAAAATTGAAACTAATAAAGAAGAACAGCCCTACAGGATTAGTGTGCACATTATCATACATCTGTCTGATGAACTTGAAACATCCATCAGAAGTAATGTTGTGGAAAAATTTTAATGATATGAAAAGCAAAAGAAAAAGTCACAGGTTCAGATGTATTTCAAATGGAATAAAGCAGACAATGTATGTGGACACACACACGTTTATGTTTATTTATTTATATTTACTTGTATATAAATAATACTTGTATAAACATACCAAAATATTTACTATATTGAATTCTGGGAGACATAAATGCAGATTTTTCAAATTGTTTTATTTTGGTTATTTCATTTTGAAAACTTTGTAAAATAAATATTAATTGTAGCAATAAAAAATAGCTTATTTCCATATTGTAATTTATTTTTAAGGTAGAGGGACTGGAAGGAATCTTTATAAATACCTATAGCTGTGCCAAGTATTTATATTCATAATTGAATTTAAACTTTATCCAAAGCATATAAATAAAGTGTTCTTATTTTAATATATGGTCTAATGGTGACTAAGAGGCACTCAATGGCTTGCTTAAGGACACTACAAGTAAGTGTTAGAACTGACATTTGATCCCTGGTCTGTCTCCAAAAACCTTTACTCTCTATTTAAACCTTAATCCTTTAAATGACTTGGATCAATCAAACTAACAGCGAAATTATAAGCAAGCAAACCCAAATCTGTAAATATATTGATTTAAAAATTATGAATAGGTGTGATTAAAGTATGGTATGGATATTAAAATATACCTAATAGACATGTTTAAAGGATTAGGGAAAATGAAAATATTTAGAAACTCAATACCTCACCCTGAACTCCTATGAAACCCCTGTACACTCCTGGCGTATACACCCACCAAGTGACGACAACTGCATTATACCATTCTTTTTTTTTTTTTTTTTTTTTTTTGAGACGGAGTCTCCCTCTGTCGCCCAGGCTGGAGTGCAGTAGCCAGATCTCGGCTCACTGCAAGCTCCGCCTCCCGGGTTCACGCCATTCTCCTGCCTCAGCCTCCTGAGTAGCTGGGACTACAGGCGCCCACCACCACGCCCGGCTAATTTTTTGTATTTCTTTAGTAGAGACGGGGTTTCACCGTGAAAGCCGGGATGTTCTCGATCTCCTGACCTCGTGATCCGCCCGCCTTGGCCTCCCAAGGTGCTGGGATTACAGGCGTGAGCATTATACCTTTCTTACCAAGAACACCTTTATATTCGTGTCTGCAGTGTGCTACCATTTGTAAAAATTGCTTTAACTATTGGTCCTTTTATACTTACTGCACTCCGCAGTTGACCCTGGTTAAAGAAAAACGCAAATGAAAAGTGCTTTACTGGTGACATTTCCAATCCTTGATTATCATTCTTGAGCGGACCGGTAGTGATGCCCGAGGCTCACTCATTCCCCTATCCATTTCTCTCCCACTAGCTCTATTTAAATATACCAGACCTTCTTCCCTTTTCTCAAACCCCAACACCTCTCCCTGCTTTTCACTCTCAACTAATGACTCTGCCTCCTATTTCCCTGAGGGTGGAGAAAACCATGAGGAAAACTTCTCTACTTCTCTCTCTACCCCACTTGCCCACTTGTGCTCTCAGCCCTGACTCAGCTTTTCCTCCTGTTACCGTGGATGGAAATTTTGATGCTCCTAACTGAAGCCGAATTATCACAGAAATAAGGATATTTCTTTTACATTTCTCTTCTCTACTATTAGCGAAGACCCTTACCCTTATTTCCTCTATTAAAAAAAAATCAGAACAAAAAACACCCGGCCCCACTTCTCCCTTCAACAACTGTGCCATTCTTCTGCTCCCCCTCTACAACAAAACTTAACAATTTGTCTCTACTTGCTGTTTCTAATTTCCTCAGTTCATTTTTCTCTAGAACTCATTCCAATCAGCACTTTCCCTCAATACTCTACTGAAGATGCTCTTGTCAAGGTCACAGCTATATGGGTTGGTTCAATCCTAGTCCTCATCTTACCTAGCAATCAGCATCTTTGACAGAGCCCACCATTCTCCACATCTCGAAGGTCTTTCTTCCACTCACCACTCTCTCCTGGATTTTCTTCTGTCTCACACTGGCTTCCTCTCAGTCACCTTCTCTTTCTCTATTTGTCTTGCTAACCTTTGATCTGTAGAATGTCCTGAGATGATATTTTTGGCCTCATTTTCTTCTATCTACAGTAATTCCCTGGGTGAGCTCATCCATGTCACGGCTTCAAATTTTGTCTATATTCTTATTACTTCCAAGTTTATAATCCTTAAAGAGGACCTCTCCCTACTTTGAACTCTCTACTGTACATATTTACTAAGTTGTCTAACAGGCATTCCAAGTTTAGCATGTCCAGGGATGGAACTCTATCACTTGATCCCCCGTCCTGCTCCTCCCGAAATCTTTCCTAGGTCATGAATTCCATCTCCAGTCTCCTAGCTGGGACACCCCTCCTTCCCACCTTCTTGCACTTCTCTCATGCAAATACTGTTTGCTCAACCTACAAAACATTTCTCCACAAATCAGCCACATCACATCCCATCCCATCTATAGTGACTACCCTGATTCAGGTCATCAGCATCACTTAACTGGAATCATTTCACTAATCCGTAACAGGTCTTATGGATTCTGCCCTTTCTATAGTTCATCTTCATCTTAAATTCAAGAGTAATTGATAAAATACTTCTGCTCAAAATTCTTTCCATTACTTCCCAATGCTATCCTCTCCCTATGTCCCTAATTTCATCTCTGTCCCTAGCTCACTCCACCCTGGCCACCCGGGCTTTCTTCCTATTCCTAGAAGGTGTCAGGCTTACCCTGATCTCTGGGGCTTGCCTTTGGGATCAGGAATACTCTATTTCTGGAATATCTCCTCCCAGATTCTATGGGGCTTGCTCCCTCACCTCCACCAGGTCTTTGCTCAAGTACCACTCCCTTATTTTAAAGTGAAATACTTTCCCATTCTGGCATGTTCTTTCCGCATTATTATGCTTCATTTTTTTCTTTAGTGGTTGACAATCTAACACCCTATAGTTTACTTACTTTTTATCATCTGTCTCCATTTGCTAGAATGAATGTCAGGGAGAGTAGGAACTTCTCTGTTTTGTTCATTACCTTAGCTCCCTTGGCTGGATTGAACATTATCTGGCAAAGTATACACTCAATAAATATTTGTTAAATGAATAAACAGGTACATGGAAAATAAAAATGTGTGCATCTATACATGCAATTGATTAAAATTGTATAAAGATACTCTAAAAGGCAACAGAGATTAGAATAGGACCCTAGGATTAGAGTGAAAGGTGTATAAACAAGATTTATTACTACATATGCATATATATTTTTTAAGAGACAGGGTCTTGCTTTGTCACCCAGGCTGGAGTGCAGTGGACACGCAGCCCACATCACAGACCAGTGAAACCTGGAACTCCTGGGAGCAAGAGGTTCTCCTGCCTCAGCCTCCCAGGTAGCTGGGACTATGGGCATGCACCACCATGTGCCACTAATTGCATATTTTTTACTGTTTGGTGCTTGAGTCGTGTAAATATATTACCAATTTCAAAAAGCTATCAGAGTAAGAAAAGAGGTCTACTTGTCAGTCTTCTGATGCAGCAAGATTGCCAGAGTTTTGCTAGATTGGATACATGCCTCACCATGTTTATATTTCTTTATCCAAATCCTTATTGTTTTCTACTTCACCTTCGTCATATTTTTTCCGAAACCTTTAGCCAGTCCTTGTTGCATTTTCTCTGCTACTCTGATTGCACACTCTCAGTACCCAAATCACAAATTACTTCTGCAAGGACATCATTAGGGCCTTTGTCGGTTAACAGACAGTTGAGATTACTTTTCTATTTCCATTTATGAAGATTGCTACTGCAGCTGAACCAAAAGCCCATCAAAACCGTTCCAGTGGATTTAGCTGGGGCATTTATTTCCACAAAACACCAGATGGTTTAGAAAATTCAAATAATTCAGCAAAGATCCTATTTGGATGCCTAACAGGCAAAAAGGAAACTAACATTTATTCGCTCCTTACTATGTACCTGGAAATGACCCAGGAACTTTTCTATGAGTCACTTCATATCACCAAGATGTCATTGCTTTTAGCCCCAGGAATGACCCTATCTAAACAATTCCTACAGATTCTTCATATCTTAGTTTCACTGCCACCTCCTTTGAGAGGTCTTCCCTGATGCCTCCATTTGATTTAGTTTTTCTTTCTATGAGAGCAACCTATATTTAATTGTTAATTGCATTCTTCATGTGATTCTTCTTTTGCATTTTTTCACTCTATGTGTCTTGGAGGTAAGGATTCCCATGTGTTACTTCATGCTTTCTCTCCAGTGCCTGTCATGGTGACTTGCCCATAACAGATGGTCCGTGAAACCTTTTTGAATCAATAAGTAAATTAATTGATAAATTATTTACTATTTTCCATCTTCTGATTCTTCAGTAAAAGACAGAGTTACCCAGAACTGCCTTGCAGTGGGTAATTTTGCCTTGCAAAACATCGTATTTCTTTAAAAATTGAAACAAATACTAAAGAAATACTAAAACAAATGCTAAAGTAAATAAAAAATATTTCCCTATCTGCAAGGTGCCTGGCATGGATGTCCAAATGAATTCATAGCAGAACATGGTGCTTAAAGATAAAGAATCCCAGTGTAAAATAAAACATTTTCTTGACTAAGTTTTCAGTTTCATGATTAAAATACCTTTCACATCTGAGAGAGGAAAGGAGATAAGCCAAAATGTAAATGTCAAGATAAAATTGCTTATGAAAATGTAGTAGAGTTTAGTTTACAACATCCTATGGAGAATAAAAGTGTCTCTCCGACCAGTCCCAGCAATGGAATTAAGTTATGGCCATTATCTCATGGAAAAGCGTAAAATGTGTCTGACAAGTAGGATCTCTTAATGAGATGGGGCAGAGGAATTCAAAAACATCAGAAGGAACCTCATCAAAATGAGAGTGTATTCAAAAAACAACAAAAAGGCCAGGCTCAGTGGCTCAGGCCTGTAATCCCAGCACTTTGGGAGGCTGAAGTGGGTGGATGGTTTGAAGCCGGGAGTTCGAGACCAGCCTGGGCATCATGGCAAAATCAAATCTCTACAAAAAAATACAAAAATTAGCAAGGCATGGTGGCACATGCCTATAGTCCCCACTACTTCAGAGGCTGAGGTGGGAGGGTCACTTGAGCCTGTGAGGTCAAGGCTGCAGTGAGCTGTGATCATGCCACTACACTTCAGCTCAGTCAACAGAGCGAGACCCCAAAACCAACAAAAAATATGTGACACACAGGAATATTTCAGCCCCTGTCTCTCTCTCTTTGTGTGTGTGTATCTTTCTCTCTCTCTCTCTCAAACACACACACACACACACACTCTCATACACTCATGCCATTTTCTTGTGGCTGCCACGTAATATACAATGCTCTTGGTATTCTAGCGACCCTAGGTGACGATTAACAGGAGATGAAAGAGAAAGAAGAAGAGGAGGAAATGGAAAAGTGGAATGAGGAGGACACACACACACACACACACACACACAACATGCATGTGCACACATACACAGTCTCATTTGTTTTTCCAACAATATTCCTAGGTTGAAAGAAAGGATGGGGATTGCTATGATCATTGCAAGGATATAAAAATTGAAGTAGGAAAAAGGTAAAACAATGCACACAAGGTCATCACCTTGGACCAGGAAACTTCTGAAGCCTGGGCTGTAGATTTCATCAGGATGAGAATGTTCACTGTTACGTTTTCACAGAAAAGGATTCCCACTATTTTCCACATGCAGCTGCACTTACCATTTTAAGTGAAATAATTGTATATGTGCAAAGGTCCCGTATAGCTTTTCTAAAGTTTAACAATAATACTAAAAACTTACTTGAAAATCCAATAATAGTGCTTTGGTTTTTACCCAAAGGAGTGGAAAACTTATGTCTCTACCAAAATCTGCATGTTTACAGTAGCTTGACTCATAATCGCTGTAACTTGGAAGCAACCAATATATTCTTCAATAGGTGAATGGATAAATGAACTATAATACGCCCAGGCAGTGGAATATTATTCAGTACTAAAAAAGAAATAAGCTATTGAGCCATGAGAAGACATGGAAGATACTGAAATCCATATTAAAAGTAAAAGAAGCCCATCTGAAAAGGCTAGATACTATATGGTTCCAACTACATGATCTTCTGATAAAGGAAAATCTGTGGCGACAGTAAAAGATCAGTGGTTGCCAGAGGTCAGGGGGAAGTTAGAGATGAATGGGGAGGCACAAAGGATTTTTAAGGGCAGTGAAATTATTCTTTATGATACTATAATGGTTAATGTATATTATTATACATTTATCCAAACCCATAAAATGCACAATACCAAAAGTGAACCTTAATGCAAACTACAGACTTTAGGTGATAATATATATTAATGTAGGTTCATCAGTTATAACAAATCTACCACTTTAGTGGAGATTGTTGATCATCGGGGAGGCTCTGTGTGTGTGGAGGCAGGGACTATATGGGATATCTCTGTACTTTCCTCTCAATTTTACTGGGACCTTAAAACTGATCCAAAAATAGTTGCCTTTTTTAAAGTGAAATTAAAAAAAAATAACATAAAGCTAAGATTTTTCCAAACTATCAAAATAAAAAATAGATTTTTGAAGTATCATGCTTGAGGAAGGCGTGAATTTTCTTTCTGTTATTTCAAAAGGTGATTGTGACAGGACTAGGAGCAAACTGCCTCATGCTGGGACTTAGCAATGGCAACAAGGCTAAGACTGTTGCAGAGCTGTAGGACTATGAAAGAACGGGCTGGGGTTGCCAGAGTCGGGGCCTATAGTTATGTCTGTCACCTCACCATCAGAGCTCTGGTCTCTTCTGGGTGTCCTTTCCTACAGGGACCCTGGAGGTGAGATGCCAGATCTATGACAACTAAAGAACCATGAGAGGAGAGAGAGTTGCTTGTAGAGGCCACATAATCTTCAGGCCACAGATGGAACTGTGGTCTTTTCAGCTGACACGCATACAATTCCTACTACAACAAATCCCCTTTCAGTGAAAAGTAATAAATCTCCTTTTGTTTCAGGAATAGTTCTTTGGGATTTCTGCTTTTGCTTTCAGAAAACTCATATGAGAAAAATTGAATCCACATGGTTTGGTGAGAAAAAGATAGGCTAAATCATTAGTTGGGATTTGATCATCTAGCAAGTAGGCTAAAGATAGGACAGCAGGCTTGTATTTCAGACTAGAAATGCTTTTGTTCAGTGGGGATACAGAAGACCCAGACACGTCCATTCTTCCCTTTCCCAGGTTTTGCCAGCTTCATTCTCAGTTGGCAAATATCACATTCCAAGTGTTTACTACTTGAGATTTAATATAAATATGGCCTCCATAAATAGAGAGCAAAAAAACTATCGAAATAAACTTCTAATAATAAGCTGATAAGGAAAAATATATGCATACATAATTATATATATGAGCATGTATTTTTTTAACCAGAAACTACTTTTCTGTGTGTCCCATAAATGATATACTAGATACGGACTTTTTTTTTCACTTTAATTTGACCTGTCTTTAGTCTCTCATTAATATTCTATTCTATTCTCTGTCTTCCAAGGGTACAGCATAATGGTTACGTGCATGACATTTGCCCTGTGACCTCCTAGTTCACAAGAGGCTTCAGCCTCTACTGCTGGCTGATCTTTGGACAGTTAGTCTTACTACATGTAGGTTTTCTGGTCTATAAAATAGACACTAAAGTAATACTACTATGTTTCCTCTGAGGCCTACAGATAATCCCTATTCTATAATTATCAGGGTACCTGCTATGCAGTAAATGCTCAAGAAATGTTGTTATTGTTTTTACCTCTCCATGAATCCATTCCCAAGCTGTAAAACAGGGATAATATTCATACTTATATCACAAGGTTCTGTATGATTACATGAGTCAATATATGTATAGGTATCTAAAACATTTTTGGACTCAGAGTGTACAATCCATAGGAATTCACTATTGTTCTTCTCCCATTTCACCTTGTTCTTGGCCAAGCAATTTATTAGTTTTTAACACACCCTGTTTCTCTCAAATAATTTAAAAAGGAAAATATTTATCATAGTGAAAGGGCTGCTCAGGTTTCTTTTCCCAGATCTCTCCAAGGCAGTGAATATCAAACCTAAAAGCTAGCAGCTAATGACACGAATTAACAGCTCTTGCTCTGGACATAGTTGAGAGAACATTCCTCACACCTAGGTCTCACTTCTAATCTCAAATGCTTACATGGGGCACCACTCACTTCAGAAAAGTAGGTTATACTAGAATTAAAGTGACTTTTACTGGCTTAAAGACAAAATTCAGCGAATACAATTAGAAAGATGAATTTAGAAATTAAGAACATAAAAAGAATTTTATAGTGCCTCAAGAACTACAACTGACTTTTTAAAAATCTTTGCAACTTAACTGGGTTTGCCTTACTAAGTCTTAAATTCTGTGACGAGTTGGTTTTAGATTTGCAAAGCTACAACAGGCAAATTGGTTATTGTTTCCACTGGAAGGCAAATATGCAGGATTGGCTAGATGTGACAGATGAATTCTATTAAATTTCTATTAAATACGGAACTATCCAATGGAAAATCTCAATAATTTGAATAATAAATGCTATTTTCATTAGCTATGGATGAAAAGGAATTTAGAATGTAAATTATTTTAAAGGATCATCATCTCAGGAGCTGTGGACTGGTGCAATTGTATTTATTAAATAGATAAAGAAAAGTTATATGTGGTAGGTATGAGTTATTAATGTCAATGAATGAGTCATTATTTTTATTGTGCAAATCATTTTTTGTGAGTAGAAAGCATATACTAGAATATTTGCATAAAACACACAGCATATGCAAAATGTAATATATATAAAATATATATAGTAAAAAAGTAAAATTCTTTTAAGAACTATCTTGGATATATTGTTATGGTTACCTAATATAAGACTATTTTTCCTTCCCATTATAGTCAATCCATAAACCTATGTGTGGGAGACTGAAAAAGAAACTTCTGGCAGAAGAAAGAGTTTTGTGGTCTTTGTTGGCTTGGCCTGGAGAAGGGTTTTCTAACTCGACATGGGAAAGTTTTCATGAACATGACAACAGAAATATGAGTCCATTACTGAGTGAGATTCCCATCTATAAGAACGAGACATAATGAGGAAGTGACAAGTCACACAGGAAGCTGAGTTAATTGATTATACTCATACAGAACAGGGTAAGAATTAAATTTGTTTTGAAAAATTCGAATTTTAATGATAGTCAAGATACTGAATTTTCAGGTGTCAACTTTCTGTTGTGAGTTTTAAAATTTCTCTTTGTTATGTACAAATATCTTTTTACCCTAAAGCTATTTTTTTCTCCATTTCTGAATAGAACACTGGATTCTTCATAGACCCATGAGATCACTACTCTCCTGGTAAAATGCAGGAAAGGAAAAGAGCAAGCCATATGAACACCTTCTCATTTTTCAGTCCCGTTTGCAGACTAATGAACTTTATGCTAATGAACATTTGAACTAATGAACGTTTTCCTTGTCAGTATTAAATCCTATCAGTACCACCATCTCTAAATGATTACTGATCTCATTTTCGATCCAGAACTCTTTCCACCAAATACGTTAAAGTTAGTGCTTTTCCTGCTTCTCTCCATTCTCTCATCAGGCTCTGGATTCAATAATCACATTTGAAAACATCTGAAATGCTTTAACTTTGTTCTTTCTTTATTCCGCCCCACAGATTTGATTTTCCACATTTTCAATATTTACCTTATACTCTGGACATGTAGTCTCCTCTTCACCCTGAAAACATACAAGCTTACTTCTGATTTGACACATGTTTTCAGCATTACTCCACTTTGCTCTTCTCTTTTCTGCATATATATTACATATATATATACACACACACACATATATATATATATGTTTTTTTTTGAGACAGAGTTTCACACTTGCCCAGGCTGGAGTGCAACAGCGCAATCTCAGCTCACTGCAACCTCTGCCTCCCAAGTTCAAGCAATTCTCCTGCCTCAGCCTCCTAAGTAGCTGGGATTACAGGAGCTCGCCACCATGCCCAGCGTTTTTTTCTTTGTTTGTTTGTTGTTTTTTTTACTAGAGGCAGGGTTTCACCATGTTGGCCAGGCTGGTCTCAAACTCCTGACCTGACCTCAGGCGATCCACCTGTGTTGGTCTCCCAAAGTGCTGGGATTACAGGCGTGAGCCACTGCACCCAGTCTATGTATATAATAAATTCTATAATAATTTGAGACAAATATCAAGCCCTCCTCCTTCCATAATATCTTTCCTCTCTACTAGAATAAACCATAATTTCCTCCTTCTCTGAATTTCTGCACTTTCATACAGATATCATCAACAGGGAGGTAATCGTCTTAACTGGAGGTGTTTGAGCATAATCTCTGACCAATTGTTGACTGAACACTGCCAGAGCACTAAGATTCAGGCTGGAAAATAATAAATAAAGGAACAAATAAGTGAATAATTTCTAAAAATAAGCAGAGTGGGGACATTCGTGTTCATACCAGGTAGGGGAGACAGAATTCACAGATTGAATTCATGCATGTTACAAAAGAAAACAACCCTCAGAGAGAAAAGGAGTCAAAATCCAGAACTGACACAACATATTATCTAGAATGTCTCAAATTCAAACAAAAATTATAAGGTGTGCAAAGAGACAAAAAAGTGTGATCATATTTAGAGGGACAAAACCTGTCACTAAAGGTTGTATCTCAGTGTCACCGGTATTAGATTTGTCAGACAGTGACTTTAAAACAGGTTCAATGTGTTCAATGAATTAAAGGAAAATACACTTAAAGAATTAAAGGAAAGTATGTTAATAATTATTTAATGGCTCGGCTGTCTCAATAAAGAAACAGAAGTTATAAAAATGAACCATTTGGAAATACAGGTTGTATAGAGCAACAGAAGGATACAATGTAAGGTTATCTAAAGCAGTAATTGTGGCACTGCATTGTTGGGTTTATACATGAATATATAAGTGTAATACTGCATGTGAAATCAATAGCACAAAGAAGAATGAAGGAAAAAGATGGAGTGGATACGAGTTTCCATATTTTACCAGACTTTAGATAAAAATTATAACTGTATTTAAAAAAGCTAAGTAGAGAGGCTCTATAAGAAATTTGATACGACAGAAGAATCACCAAACTAGAAAAAAGATCAATAGAAAATACCAAGTCTAAAGAACACAGAGAAAAACAAATGAAGAAAAATAAAGGGAGTCCTAAATACCCGTGGAACAGCTTTGAGCATAACATTGTAGGTGTAATGTTATTTCTAACAGCAAAGGAGAAAAAAAGGAGAAGAAAAATGTTTCAAGAAGTGATGGCTGAAAACTGTCCAAATTTGACAAAAATCATTAATCTACAAGAAACACCGATAATCCCCAAAAAAATTAGCGCAAAAAGATTCACACCTAGATACAACACAGTTAAATTGTTAAAAGCCAAAGACAGAGAAAATCTTAAAAGCAGTGAGAGAAAACACAGGGGAATAAGAACAGATATAATAGCTAACTTTGTCAATCAGGGATTCTAAACAAACAAACAAACAAACAAACAAAAAGTTTTTTGTTTTTGTTTTTGCTTTTTTTTTTTTTTTTGAGACGGAGTTCAGCTCTGTCACCCAGGCTGGGAGTGCAGTGGCCGATCTCAGCTCACTGAGGTGCTCCCTCGGCCCGGTTCACGCCCATTCTCCCGTCTCCCTCAGCCTCCCAGTAGCTGGGACTACATGGGCGCTCGGCCACTGCCTCGGCTAGTTTTGTATTTTTTAGCAGAGGGTTTCACTGTGTTGCCAGGATGGTCTCTCACTTCCTGACCTCGATCCTCACCTTCCGGCCTCGCCTCCCAAAGTGCTGGGATTACAGGCTTGAGCCACCGCGCCCGGCCTGTTTTTGTTTTTTCTTAATGAAGGTGAAATAAAAACCTCTCCAGACAAAAACTAAGATAATTCATCATTTGGACACCTGCCTTACCAATTTTTTTTTTAATTACTAAAGGAATTTTGTAATATGTAGGTAAATATATAAGACTTAATGCAATATATTTTCTTTTTTCTTAACTTCTTTAAAAGACATAAGCTTGTATAAAGTATGTTTATAATACTGTACTGTTAAATATGTAATATATCTATATCTATCTGTCTGTCTATGTACCTGTGATGATGATTACACAAGAGCAAGTACAGGAAAAAGTAGATATAGCAGAGCAAAGTTTTAATAGTTGATCAGAAATTTGTTAGTATTATTTTGAAAGATACTATGATAAGGTCAGATGCACACTATAGTCTTTATAGTATCTACTAAGAAAATCAAGACAAGTATGAAAATGGCACACTGATTATATTTATTTAACACAAAGGATGGCAAGAAATCAGAAACAGAGGAACAAGAAAGACATGGGATAAATAGAAAACAAGTAGCAAAATAGCTGATATAAATCCAACCATGTCAATAATTACATTAAATGTGAAAGTACCAGACTTTGCACTGAAATAGCATAGAATGTCAGAATGAAGTTTTAAAAATTCAACAATGTACTGTCTAAAAAAGAAATATGCTTGATTTTAAAATATAGGTTGGAAGGAAAATAATGAAAAAATATATATCAGGTAAACAGTGACCACAGAAGTGCTTGAGTGGTTACACTATTATCAAATAAAAAAAAAAAAAAAAAAAAAAAGAAATATTACTATAGGCAAAGAGAGTTATTTTATAGTGATAAAAAGCTCATTACATTAAAATGATTTAAAAATTGCAAATATATGCATACCTTCCTCAGAGCTCCAAAATACATAAAGAAAAAAATTACAGACTTGAGAAAATAATTAGAATTAGACAACTTAGCAATAACAGTTAAATATTTAAATAAGCTAATTTCAGAGATTAATAGAAGAGCTAGATAGAAAATCAGCAAGTGTACAGAAAACTCAATTCTAGCAATCCATTTTATCTAACCAACATATACAAAATATTCTACCAAATGACTGTAGAACAGTTATTAAAGTGCACATGAAATATTCTTCAGGATAGAAAAAAAAGTCAGAAGATGTCTCAAAAAATTTAAAAAGACTGTTATCACATGAAGTGTCTTATCTGATCACAATTAAATATCTATTATAGAACCAGAATAACAACAAAGGAAAATGCCAAATATTTGGAAAGCAAGCAAACTTCTAAATAGCCCATAGGTTAAAGGAGAAATCACAAAAGAAATATAAAGATATATGAAATGGCACAAAGTAAAAGTTCAGTATATTAAAATTTATGGAATTCAGGTAAGCAGTGCTTGAAGGGAAATGTTCACCTTTAAGCACTTATATCTGAAAAAAAAGAAAGTTTTCAAATCCATAAAGTAAACTTCCACCTTAAGAAACTAGAAAACAGCAAACTAACTTAAAAACAAATAAAAGAACTAATAAGTATTATATTAGAAATCACTGAAACAGAAAACAAAAATAATAGAGAAAATCAACAAAATAAAAAGTTATTTGAAAAGATCAACAAAATTAACAAGACTTTAGCTAGACCAATTAAGAAAGAAAAAAAAAAAGAGACACAAATTAACCAAAATCAGAAATGAAGAAGACATCACCATCAACTTTACAGTAATTAAAATTCTTATAAGAGAATTTTATGAACAACTCTATGACATCAAATTAGATAACTCAGATGACATAAACAAGTTCCTACAAAGATACAAATTACCAAAACTGATGCAAACACAAATTTTTAAAGTTTGAATAGCTTATACAAAAGTTTATACACAAATGTTTACAGCAACATGAGTTCCAACACTCAAAGACTAGAAACAATCCAAATATCCATCAACTGGTGAACGGATAAACATAAGATATATACATCCAATGAATACTATTCTTCAATAAAATAGAATAATATATTAATGCATACTACAATATGTACAAACCTCAATTATTATACCTATCGAAGTTTAGGCTTAAAAACATATGTTGTATGTTTTATTTGTATGAAGTATTCAGAAAATGCAAATTTATGGAGATACAAAGCATAGTAGTGGTTGCCTATGGCTGCTTATAGGAGCAGGGATTGACCATAAACAGGCTGTAGAGAATATTTGGGGAATAAAGGAAGGTTCTAAAAAACTGGATTGTGATGATGATTGTTTAACTCCATATGAATTTACTAAAACTCATGGAATTATACACTTAAATTGAGTAGATTTTATGGTACACAAGTTATATTTTCATGAAGCAGTAAAAATAAGTAACATAGATGATGTTGCATTCTTTCCCATTGCAACTAGTCAGGAGCTTATGATGTCAGGTTTTTTCATTATTTTGGTTGGTCACTTGGTTCAGGTGGTGTCTGCTAGATATCCCAATGGTAAACACGCCTTCTATGGTCTGAATGTCTCTGACTCCCCCCACATTAATCTGTTGAAATTCTAAACTGGAATGTGGGACCTTGAGGGGTAATTAGATCATGAAGACAGAGCCCTCATGAATGCCACGAGTGCCCTTATAAAAGAAGCCTGAAGGAGCTTGTTTGCACCTTCTACCATGTGAAAACACAGTGGGAACATGTGCATAAACCAGAAAGCAGCCCTTACCAGACACTTAATCTGCTGGCGCCTTGATCTTGAACTTCCCCCATCTCCAGAACTGTGAGAAATAAGTGGCTATTATTTATAAGCTATGCAATCTACAGTATTTTATTATAGCAGTCCAAATAAACAAAGATAATATCTTTTCCATGGATAATTAATAAGTAATCTAAGGGGCAATATATTGATACTATATGAATGCTCCATTTCTAACAAATGGCTTGCTATCTTATTATATCATTTCTTCTTCATCTTCATTAGCTATCATCTTTCATGAAAATGAGCTCACTCTCCGCTCCATTTTCTTTGCGTATCTCTATGGACACCTATATTCTTTTTCATTTAATATGTTAGAATCGACCTATCTCTATTCTATTTTATAGACATATTGCCCTAATGTTGACCAGCTGGAGTCCCTTCAAGTTAGTTCCTTTTCCTTTTGACATGTCTGCATTAGCCTCTGAGCACTTCATTGCTTTCCAGCACAGCAAAATGTTCCACATTCATTCAGTCCTTTTCCTGACCCAGCCATTTCTCCATGTATTCCTGGTAGTTTTGGGTGGTTAATGGTGTTTAAAATCACAAATGATATCTTCTTTATTCTCCCTCCTCTCCGCCCAATTGGAACTCTAAAGAGTTGCTGAGTCCATAGTAAATATTTCCAATAAATGTTGGCAAGATTTAATCTCATCATAACGATCTGGGAACGCTTGAGAGTCCTGTGATGGATGTGTTGGTGAGCAAGAGGAGACAAGGGGGTAGACTCGAGCTCTAGCTGGCATTGCTTCATCGGGTAGCCTCTGCAGGTCAATACATAGTCAGATTTATTCTCTCCAACTGTAAAAATAATTACCTGCTTCTTAAGAGTTCTGGGAAAATTAATTTGCTAATGCCTTTAAAGAGGTTTGAAGATCAAAAGTTCTATGTATATGCTAATATTATTATCTTAAATGGGTCTCTTGCTCCTGACTGAAACTGAGATGGCTAAATCACAGTGTCATTGTAAAACCACGTACAATTCCCTATCACTTTAATGCCCAAGCAGTGCAAATCTGAATGGTGGCATTGCAGCAGCAACAAGCAAAATGCAGAACAGTAGGAGTGATTCTTGAATCTCAATATCTGGGTGTGCATTTAGTTGAACCAATATTCATTACCTCTCCACTATATCTATCTACTAAGTGTAAACTATTGGGACAGTCCCACTTTCTCATTTTATTTATCTTCATTCCTCTCTGAACTTATTACTTCTGAACTTCCAAAAATCTCCTGCAGAGGCCAGATAAAAGTGTGCAAAACAGATAATTATGTTACATTGAAGAGAAGCTGTCATGAGCAATGAGGACACCTGGTCTTAACCTCTGCTAATAATAGGATCTGACACTAAGTGAGGCAAGTCATTTCTCTGTGACCCTGGTGCCATGAAGCCGTGATGCTGTGGTTCTGGCTGTTGAGGCTATTGACTTTACATGAAGAACTGCAGAGACCCACAGCAAGGGCCAAGATATAATGAACAAATGAGAGAAAGGCAGGCTGGACTGTGTGAACTATACAGGGTAATACTGCAGCCTCTATTGGTTGGTCTTTAGTTGTTCACTGCCTACAGAGTCATGGGCATAGATAGATAATTGTGACTTGGGGCTATCAGATGTTTTAGTAGTTTGTCTGTAAAGGTGGTTGTGATAATTCTACCCTTCCACGTATGCACACCTCTTCTGCAATGTGATCTTGCCACTTCTCCCATAAAAAAAATGGGAAGGAATGTTTTCCCCTCCCAGGAATCTGAACTGACTTTGGAATTTACTTTAATCCAGAAAATGAAAATTAATGAATATTGTGTGACTTCCAAACCTTGAATTTAAGAGGTATGCAGCTTCTGTTCCAATCTTTTGGACACTGAGACAACATGTCGTAAAGAAATCTAGAAGAAAATAGCACACGGGGAGAGAGACCCAACCATGGCAACCTGTCCCTTCATCCTACAGAGCTGAGCCCATCATAGGATGAGTGAGCTCTAAGAAGACCAGCGGAGAATCCACCAGGTAAATAAGCAGCATAATCTTTCACTCACTAAAGTCTGTCCAGCAGCCCAATGTTAAATCCTCCTTTCAATAGGTCATTGTGTTAAAAGGAACCACTCATCCTCCTTTCAATAGGTCATTGGACTGTGGGTATGTTTTTAGACCTTTGAAAGACCATTATCAATCCTCAGTGTTTACTCTTGATAATACTCTTCAGCTATGAGAGGGTGCAGAGTTATAGGGTCCAGACACATAGCTCTGGGATAGAAATGAGGGCAGAACTTGTATCACCAAATGTGTTTGTCTGGGATTTCAGGACAGGTCACCTTAAAGCAGCAGGCTGATTAGGCAGGGAACAGCCACACAGTTTACCAATATACAGACCAACAAGGGAGTCAAGGCTGTAACATGATCATATCTGACAACAGTACAAATGAAGTGCCAAAAGCAATTGCCTTTTATACACAGGCAGATAGACAATCATCCGCCTTTGCCTTCAGAAACAGGTCCAGGCATTCAAGAAGGAGAAACGCTAAAAAGAAACGTGGCACTAATGTGTCAAATCTGAACAATGACTTTCTTGCTTAAAATGATGGCAAAACAGCTCCTGATAAAGAATGAAATAAACATCGCATGGGAATAATTGTAATGAAGAATATCTCACTCTTCATTGAAATATCCATGAACATCATCTTATACACTGTGAAAAATATAATTACAGAACTGACCCGGACTGGAAATGTGAAGAATCTACAACTAAAGACTGGCTTATTTGGATAAGGTTCCACTCTTTGCTAGTCAAAGAAAATTACCATGAAGTATTTTTGTGTCTTCTGCAATATATCCTATTTTAAAATATTGGAATATTCATTGAAGACTATCTAAACTTCTTAAGGAATTGCCCTGGTTGTGTTTTTTAAACTTCTTACTGTTGAGGATTAAAGACTGAAAACATTTCCTCAGATAGAAATTGAAGATATGAGAAAAAAAATAGATGCATCAGCAATGGTATTTCCAGCCTGCTACATATGTTGTGATTCTGTTCAGTAATAACAAAGCAACTTTCTAGATTCTCTATGTGAATATGATGGTGTGAAGATTTACATCTAGCTCAGCAAGGATTCTATGTGTCAGTGACACATATTCCTTTAGAATTCCGTATTCCATAAGAATTTTTGAAAATATAGATGTCGGGGTGAGCACTGTGAGATGTGAATCAAAGTAATAGCAGCCAGGAGCTATTAAGCATGCAGAGCTATTCAGTGCTTATTAATATATGGTAAGCTATATGAATATCTTACAGCTCACAGAGCAACCTAATGAGGTAGGTATATTTTACATTTTTGGGGGGGGAAAAAAAAGAGGCTCAGAGAATAAGGAATTTCTAGACATTCCGACCCAGGTACCACTTTGCCTCCAAAGCTCTTCCCTTCCTTGGATACATGTAGGAAACCCGGCTCTTTGGCCCCACTCCAAACCAACACACCAGGTGTAGCTCCAAATATCTCGATCATTACCAGGCTCTCATTTTTCCATGTCTCTCCTCCAAGTCATCAAAACCATCCAGCCCTGTTTTGTTTTTGAGTCACTGTTTAAAAGAGTAGGAAAATCAGTAACAAACTTATTCCGTCTTGAGAGATGTAGAACTATTCCTGTTTCTATATATTGAGGAACTGACATATTACTTTGTCTTCTAGTTTTTCACTTTTAATCATTCACTTAACTTTCTTTTTTTGAGACGAACTCTTGCTCTTGTCCCCCAGGCCAGAGTCCGATGGCGCAATCTTGGCTCACTGCAACCTCTGCCTCTCGGGTTTAAGGCATTCTCCTGCCTCGACCCCCCGAGTAGCTGGGATTACAGGTGCCTGCCATGACGCCCAGCTAATTTTTGTATTTTCAGTAGAGATTGGGTTTCACCATGTTGGTTGTCTTTTGGTAGAGATGGGATTTCACCATGTTGACCTCAGGTGATCCGCCAATAGAACAACTATTATGTGCAAGGTGCTATACTATGCATTAGATAATCAACAACAGGAAAAATGTAAATGATGCTTGCCTTAAACAAAGAATTACAGAGATAAATGCAGAACTATAAATGTGTATTAAATCCTACATAGAGAAATTTATGATGCTATAGAGCTACACTGTTCAATACAGTAACCACTAGCCAACTGTGGCTATTGAATTTAAATTTACCAAAATTAAATATCATAAGAAATTATTCTGTCACACTAAGTAACATTTTAAGTGCTCAACAGCCTCCTGCAGATATTAGCTACTAGATTGGAAAGCACAGATATAGAACATTTCCATTATTGCAGAAAGTTCTATGGAACTACTCTTATCCTTGTCTTTTCTTCATAACATTTAGAACTACTCTTTAGTTTACTTATAATTATTTATGTTTGCTTCATGTCTATCTATTTCACTAGAATGTAAACTTTTCCATGCCAGAAATTTTAATTTCTTCTTATTACTAGAGGTTTACTCTAAACTGTGCTTGGTTTGTCTAGAGCTCAACATCCATCTATCTCTTGCTAGATTCTCCCTTTACGCACAGGCCTTGCATGTGGTTTGACAGAGTAATGCTACCCATTGGCCAAGGTCTTCACCAACCATGTCCCAAACTGTATCTGGGCTCAATGTATGCTTTATTGAATAGCTTAGCTCCCTAGAAGAGTCATCCCTTGGAGTTGGTATTTTCCCCATCTCTCATTCTACTGATACCATCCCCTCTTCCTTTTGTTTCCTACTAGTCAATCGTGCTGCATGACTTGCTCCTGAGCATATCTGAGCTATGAAAGTCCTACATGCCCATTCCTGTACTTCCCAATGGCACAGTGGGTTGCATGAATGAACCTCACATACATCTTATTATAAAAGCACGTGAGCTGAACTTTCCATCTTAAACTCTCTTCATCCCTTCAAGGACAAGCGAGATGATTCTGCTCTGAGAAGCCCAAAGAAGAGATCAGAGAATAGAATTCAGTATGATGCTTAGAGAGATTCTCTAAGAACTTGCACCCTATGCCTGATGACCACTAAATAATGCCCTTTGTAGCTAGCATGGATTGTGCTGTACTGACTTGCTCAGTGTTTTTAGTAATTTGGACACTTGGTATAAGACTTTAGGAAAACAATTTAGAATATATAAAAACAGCAATAAAGCTGTCATAGCAATCTGACATAGATTAGATAGATAGAGGTATAGATATATGTAGATAGGGATGGATGAATAGATAGATGACAGATAAAGGTATAGGCATAGATATATGAATATAGATATATGTAGGTAGGGATGGATAAATAGGATGAATAGATAGACAGATTGATTGATTGATATAGGTATAGATATATGGATATAGATATGTATAGGTAGAGATAGATAGAAGATAGATAAAGGTATAGGCATAGATATCCAGATATAGATATATGTAGGTAGGGATGGATAGATAGATAAAGATAGATATAGGTATAGATATATGGATATAGACATATGTAGGTAGGGATGGATTAATAGATATAGATAGACAGATATGAGTATAGGTATAGATATATGGATATAGATATATATAGGTAGAGATAGATAGAAGATAGAGGCATAGGCATAGATATATGGATATAGATATATGTAGGTAGGGATGGATGGAGAGATAGATATAGGTACACATATAGATATATGGATATACATGTATATAGGTAGGGATAGATAGAGATCGATAGATAGATAGATGACAGATTTATTAATCCTCCTGTTCTCTTTTACCCTGCATCAAGAAGAATACCCCTTTGCTTCTCAGCCTTCTCAGGCCACCCCTTCTGTGACCCCCTCCAGTGAGCCTTTGGTAGACAATCTCCTACGCTCATATTAGATGCAAACAAGGTAATTGCTAAACTTAGAAAGACCAGAAAGTTATTGGTAAGAAGGGAGGAGGTGATAACGCAAGCTTCAGTGGACTGAATTGTATGGGCAATGAGAAGAAGGGCTTTAGTGGGGAAGGAGATTTTGAGGTTATGGTGGGGGTGGGGGTGTGCATGAGGAGGGAGAAATAGAAGTTTTCACAAAGAAGATGTTACGTTTTTTGCTGCTTATCAGAAATATTTAAAAAAATAAAGCAGTAAACATTTAAATTTATTTCCATTGTTTTTCTATCCTGAGCTGATTGTTTTTAAAAACTGGGCACTGTCCTGGGATGGGGACATTAAAAGAGATTTACATGGATGTATTTCTGATGTTCAACAGATAATTTGCCCAGAGAAGTTCAAAGAAAAACTATGTGCACAAAAACATATACCCAAGCCTTACTGACAATATCAGAATTTGGAGATATTAATGTTGCCATCAAATAGGAAATGAATCAAGTAAACTATGGTTCTCAACTGGCTACACACATCCACCACCACAACCCTACTTAACCTTTACTGAATTTCTCCTTTGCATCATTTTTCTAAGCATTTTGCATATAATAACATATTTCATTTCCACAGTAACCTTATGAGGTAGATGCTCATTATTGCCATTTTACAGATGGGACTATTGAGGTACAAATAAGTTAAGGACATTAATCAAGGTCACCAAGCCAGGAAGTCTTATTTCGGCATAGATGCTCACTATTGCCATTTAACAGATGGGACTATTGGGACACAAACAAGTTAAGTGCATTAATCAAGGCACCAAGCCAGGGAGTCTTTTTTTTTCCCCTTTGAGACGGAGTTTTGCCCTTGTCGCCCAGGCTGAAGTGCAATGGCGCAATCTCGGCTCATTGCAACCTCCACCTCCCAGGTTCAAGCAATTCTCCTGCCTCAGCCTCCCAAGTAACTGGGATTACAGGTACCCACCACCATGCCCAGCTAATTTTTGTATTTTTAGTAGAGACAGGGTTTCGCCATGTTAGCCAGGTTGGTCTCAAACTTCTGACCTCAGGTGATCTGCCCACCTCAGCCTCTCCAAGTGCTGGAATTACAGGCATGAGCCACTGTGCCCAGCTCACCAGGGTGTCTTATTTTGGTATCAGTGCTTTCTCAATCAATACACCACACTGCTGCAAATAGCATGCATGATGGACACGAGGCAACACATAAGAAAAGAATCATTTATGACAAGTTATGTGAAAATGCAGAACATTTTGTGAGTTGTTATAACCGCAGGCACTCATACGTATATGTGGATATGAGCTGGATCTGGAAAGGAATTGTGTTCTGGTGATGAGCTTATGGCCGATCTACCTGAATCTTTTGAACTTTCATAATATTATAATATGATTTTTACAAACAAAAGCATGAAGCCAGGGTAATCACACAAATGATAATTTAAAAGGCTATTTCAATTATTTACATTTCCTCCATATGATTGATTTTATATATTTACTTGAACAGGTTTTTCCTTGCTACTTTTCCTCTTTTAAAAATGTGTCACATACATCTTCTTCAATAGGATTTTTAAAGAAGGTAATTAAATCCACATATAAACATATGGTTATGTCTAGTTACACAATTAATGTTAATATATGGCATGTAATCATCATCTAATTGGAAGTATATAGCATGTGGTGACATAATTATAACATGTAATGATGGCAAGATCCTTATTTAAGCCGAGTGTAATGGCTGCAGTTTGAATTAGATTATTCTTAAATTATAATTTCCTAGTTGCTTTAAGAGTCCCTCAGGGACAGGAACAGGCTGAGCCATGCCTATTGTTAGGAAGAAAAAAGAAAACAATTTAAGTACCTAAGAAAATAAGGTGATCAGAAACGTGATGTTTTCTGTCCTAATCAGGCAGAAAAGAAAGGGTTTTAACTAAAGCATATTTTTGTATTATTTGTTAAATAAAACTTGCTTTCAAGTTGTGACCAAAAAAAATGTCACTTTAGGCTGACCTTTGGAATTCACCTCATCGGTCCACAGAGTATATCCATTAATCACAGAATGGGGTACAGAAGGAAAGCACTGTCATCCTGGTGATGTTCACCCCCATCCACAAGTCACTTTACTCTGGTCCCCCATGAGTTTTTTTCTGCACCAGACATCCTGTTACAAATGTCTTGTCCTTTGCAGAAAGTTCTGCATCTGAAAAGGGCAAAAGATGACATCCTCAAACTCGCAGCAATAATTGGAAGGAGAGACACGAACTCCCCGTTGCTCTGGAGAAAGTGATGAAAGTTCCCGGGGCTCTGGCTAATGACAGGAAACACATAAGTGGACAGAGTATCAGGTATCAAAAAATGAGTCTGGGAGTAATAAAACAAATTAGGGAAGGGAAAATGTAAGCTAAACGTGGAAGTGTCTCTTTGCGCTGAGCTGTATGAAGTGCAACAGCCTGCCACGGAGAAGAACCCTCTGAGCCGCCCACGTTTAATCAGTGCAAATCCCACAGATTTAGATATTGGAAATGAGAAGGAGCAGGACCTGCTGAACAAGTAGCTCTCAAACATGAGGTTGTGGAATATTTTTGTTTTGCTTTGATGCCTTAAAAGCCGTAAGCACGCCTCAGCATTGGGGCTGGGAGGCTTTGGAGTGGGCATTCTTTGTTTTTAAGTTGTTTCTGCTGAGTTTTTCTTCCTTGTTTTAAATGAACTGTTGGAAACTCCATCGGGAAACCCGCGGTTCTTGAAGAGTCAGTCCCATTTAGGAACAGTAGCTGAGGCCTTTGCTTTTTGTACCGGGTACTATTCCTGGAGGGTGGTAAGGTGGGCTCAGTGTTTCCAGGAGTGTTGGACTTGTGGCTTTGTCCCTAACCTTCTCCGTTAGAGTGGATGAGCCAATTTATCCCTCTAAATTGTATCCTCATATGTTAGATGAAGGTATGAATAAGAAAAGCTCTAAGCAACCTTGGACAAAAAATAGATCCTCTTGTTAGAAGCCTCCATGATTTGAATTCTAAGCTATCAGAAAGGGTGGCCTTATTGGGAGGGACTGATGGTAGCTTCAGCCTCCGTCAGCCTTGGGATTCCAATCTCTGACTTTGTTTAACTCCTAACAACAACATTCACTTAACCTGCAGGTTTGGGCCAAATCAGAACACATCAAACCTGCAGAATAAAGTGGAATGTGGCTCACGGCCATGTTGAAGTAGGAATTGTCATGATTTTATAACCAGATGAATCAGTCTCAATTTGGGGGTTCTTGTAGGCTTAAACCCACCAGGACAAACCCACCTAAGAAAATGCAATTATTTATTATTTTTCCTTTGACCATTGTCTCAAAGAGTGGCCCTTGTCTGCTGGACATCCTCCCTCAGGTCCTTATGGACTAGAAGAACCATCATTAGCCGAGGTCAGACTCTTATGCAAGCAACAGGGATGGTAGAAGGGGTGTGTCCTCCAGGTTCCTTGGGGTGCAAAGACTGAAAGAATGGGGGCTCTGAGCCTTCATGGTGGGCTGTTGTTCCCTGTTCTCTCTGCCACAAAGAGGGTCCTAGAAGCAGCAGTGAATTGGACTTGAGAAGGTTTAGAGGAAGGTGGAGAACGGCATATGGGTCTACCTCTTATTTATCTAGGCATCCTGGTCCTGCCAGACCTAGCATAGTGGTGTCCCAATTACTATCCTAGATCAGCCCCTACTTGTAGAACAGAGTGAACCCTGGATGCCTTTAAATTCCTCCCAGATTGTTCAGGGAGTTCCAATAGGTTTCTCCCAAGTTCTATGGATGCTAACCTTTCTTGTAATCAATTTCCCTTCTTCTGATTTTATCACCAGCCTCTTGGGGGGCCCCAGGATATAGTTCAAACACCAGCTTGTCTGCTCAGGAATTAAGGGGTTCCGACTGCTGCTCCACTCTTCAGGTATTTGAGGAATTTTGACCCTTCATGGTCCTCCATCCCAATATCCTCTGATCATTTGTTGTAGTGCAACAAACAGATGCATAGAGACACAGGGGTATGCATACTTAGTTCTTTATGCACAGAGTAATGCCATTCCTCTTTTGTGCAGTTGTCATTTTCTTTTATTACAAGCCTTCCTATCCATCTGGTCGTCTACTTAAACTTGGGGGCCTAGTCTGGAAATCAATCTAAGACACACATTTTCCTTTAAGCCTAAAGCATCTCTACCCTTGTAGGCAAACACTTGGTCTTTGGAACAAGCTCTATGCATGAACTCAGGCATGGAGGCCCCTGCTAGGCTTCCCTGTGGCTCCCTCACCCATGATGAAGAAAACCTGAAAGTTCCAATGAGAACAGGACTTAGGGAAGATTCTGGGTCTCCAAATACAAGGGTCAAAGCAAACGACAAAACTGCAAGTGGGTTGTATGTGTTGACACAATGTTAAAGTTGATTTCTTCACTGGCTATCAAGGTACAGTAGACATTGCACACTCACTGGAGGTTGCAGATTTCCAAAACAAATGAACTAGAACTAGTTTCACAACTCTTGGACTCCCCAAACAGAGTCCCCTGGTCCAGTTTGAGGCTATATAACCATTGAATAAGTTAAAGGCAGAGAATTTTGAAAGAGGATTTTTAGAGAAAGCTGTGGAATCTGTCAGGGCCTCTCCCCGCACCCCATCCCAGAGCCAATGGGTTGGGGAGGAAGGCCTTCTTACCTAAATTTTAGTGACGGGAGTTTGGAACAGGCACCTAGGAACAGGATATCAATTCTGGCTGTAAGCAGAGGAGGCAGTGAAGGAGAAAGAGAAAGAGTAGAAGAAAGAAGGACTTGTAGGAGGAGAAAGGATTTCACATTAAAACAACTTTTGGCAATCCAATTTCTGAACAGAAACCATGTTTGCTATTTAAAGTCACTTGTAGGTCTGTCTCTGGCCTAAGAATGAACTGAATATTCTGGGATACCCGATAAGGCAACTGGAGACAGCAATCAAGTTAACTTTCTAGACAAACTAAACATGTCCTGTCCCTGCTTGCAAGAACCTTATGTTGTGAAACAGGGAAAATTCATGATAAATCATTAGCTTCTCATATACATGGATAACAAGCTGAGGGAGGATAGACCAGGGTTTGAGTTCTGCCCCTGTTGTAGTACTTAGAAAAATATCTTATCTTCCCAAACCTCAGTTCATCCATATGTCAAAGAGAGATTTCAACCCTTGCTTTGTTTGGTTATCATGAGGACTTCATGAATCATATTAGCAAAGTGCAATCAGTTAACCCAACATCTGGCATATAGATAGGTGGTCAAAGAAATGCTATTTCTCTTTCCCTTTTTATAGTAAAGAGAAGCAGTACATTCTTGCTATGGTTCAGCCTGAAAGCTGAACCATGGAAACATTTTTGTACCAAAGATCTTGCTGGAGAGTAGATGAGCATCATTGAGTTCTTAGAATAACCTAAGGCTGAATAATTATTTAATCATGTTGAATAATTAGATGAAACCTATGAATTAGAACATGAATAAGCACTAATATGAATGGAAAGCCCAACCTTGTGGGAGAAGACATTTGTCCTCATAAGCTTTCTCAGTTAGGAAAGAAGGCTGTCTCAGAAATTCTGTTTAAAAACTAACAATGAATATATAAGGAGCTCAAACTATTTAATTCTGTTTTGTTTTGTTTTGTTTTGAGCCAGAATCTCAGTCTGTCACCCAGGCTGGAGTGCAGTGGTCCGATCTCAGCTCACTGCAAGCCCCGCCTCCCAGGTTCATGCTATTCTCCTGCCTCAGCCTCCCGAGTAGCTGGGACTATAGAATCCTGCCACCACGCCCGGCTAATTTTTTGTATTTTTAGTAGAGATGGGATTTCACCATGTTAGCCAGGATGGTCTCGATCTCCTGACCTCGTGATCTGCCTGCCTCGGCCTCCCAAAGTGCTGAGATTACAGGCGTGAGCCACCACACCTGACCTATTTAATTCTGTTTTAAAAGCTAACTGGAATATATAAGAAGCTCAAACAACTTTACAGAAAAAAGATCTAATAACCTGATCAAAATATGGGCAAAATATTTGAATAGACATTTCTCAAAAGAAGACATACAAATGGCAGACATTTGAAAATGTGCTCAGTATCATTGATCATCAGAGAATTGCAAATGAAAACTACAATGAGATATCATCTCACCCTGTTAAAATGGTTTACATCTGGCTGGGGGCAGTGGCTCATGCCTGTAATCCCAATGTTTACAGGCTCAATGCCTGTAAACTTTGGGAGGCCGAGGTGGGAGGATCACGAGGTCAGGAGATCGAGACCATCCTGGCTAACATAGTGAAACGCCATCTTTACTAAAAATACAAAAAATTAGCCGGGCGTGGTGGCACACTCCTGTAGTCCCAGCTACTGGGAAGGCTGAGGCAGTAGAATTGCTTTGAACCCGGGAGGCAGAGGTTGCAGTGAGCCGAGATCGTGACGCTGCACTCCAGTGTGGGTGGCAGAATGAGACTCCATCTCAAAAAAAAATGGTTTATATCCAAAAGGTAGGCAATAATAAATGCTGACAAGGGTGTGGAGAAAAGGGAACCCTCATACACTGTTGACAGGAATGTAAATTAGTACAACCACTATGGAGAAGAGTTTGGAGGTTCTTTAAAAAACTAAAAATTGAGATACCATATCATCCAGGGATCCCACTGCTTGGTATATATCCCAAAGAAAGGAAATCAGTATATTGAAGAGATATCTGCACTCCTATGTTTGTTGTGGCACTGTTTACAACAGCTAAGATTTGGAAGCAACCTAAGAGTCCATCAACAGAAGAATGGATAGAGAAAATGTGGTATATATACACAGTGGAGTATTATTCAGCCTCAAACAATGAATGAGATGCAGTGATTCACAACAGCATGGGTGGAACTGGAGGTTAGGATGTTAAGTGAAATAAGCCAGGCAGGGAAAGACAAACATCACATGTTCTCACTTATTTGAGGTACCTAAAAGTCAAATCAATTGAACTCATGGACCTAGAGAGTAGAAAGATAGTAACCAGAGCTTGAGAAGGGTAGTAGGGGGATGGGGGAAGGTCAGGATGGTTAATGGATACAAAAAAAAAAAAAGTAGAACTAATGAATAAGACCTACTATTTGATAGCAGAATAATGTGACTAAAGTCAATAATAGCTTCATTGTACATTTTAAAATAACAAACAGCATAATAGGATTATTTGTCACACAAAGGATAAATGCTTGAGGGGATGAATACCCCATTCTCCATGATGTGCTTCTTTCACATTGCATGCCTGTATCAAAACATCTCATATACCACATAAATATATACAACTACTATGTACCCCAAAATTTTTTTAAAAATAAGTAAAATTTATGTCTGATCTAAAAAAAAGCTAATAATGATAGCTCCTTTATTGAGTGCTTACTGTGGGCCTGAGATGGTTCCAACCATTTTCTTTACAGGTGGCCTTATTTCCTCCACCTGCACAGATGAAGAAACTGTGGCACAGCCAGGTCCAGGCACTTGCCCCAAGCAGTTACTCAGTGGCAGAAGCAGTTTTTGAATTGAGATAAGCCTGTGCACTAATCTGCTATGGTACAGACCTGTCTTTTGAGACATATCGAGCCAAGACTGGCTTTGTCTAGTGCGCCAAATGAACAAGGCCCTGGGAAATTGCTTAGCAGTGAAAGTCACGTCTCAGGAATGGGTGCTGAATATGAACAGGGACTGCCAGACAGCTGCTTCCTGATCTAATGGCCTCTCTTTCTAAGGGCTGTCTTCCACATCTACTACGTGGATCACATTCAAAAGCAGGGCTATGCTTCTTCTGGAAGCAAGCAACTACCTTGAATACAGAAAAATATTCAGGTCTTTATTGCCATCGTAAATTACTTGTGGCCTTGTGAAAGGCTGAGGATGTCGCCAAGCAGGAAACTGTCAATACACCATCAAAGGCTCCCCACCCCATCCCAGCCCCCAATCTGTGCATTGATTACTGTTCTACAAAACTGACAAAAAATAAATGTTTAAACTAAGTTTTAAAATGAAGCAAAATAATACCCTCTAAATGTATGTCTGCCTCTGTGTATTTAATGTATCAATTTATAGTCAAAAGCTAGAAATTATCTACCAAGGAGGCAATTTATACAGTACTTTTTGTCCCTAGAGGAAAAAATGCATCCCTTCTCACAGAATAGCAAAATTTGCAATATGATTGCTTTATATGTATATTTTAGGCCATTTGTGCAACAAATAAAATATTTTTAAATCAACCAGAAACAAGTCATATTTTCTAACAGTATTGAAAAATAGAATCTATTAGTTACATGCCTCATTTAAAAAGGCTGAATTGTTGGCGGGCAATTTGAGGATATTAGTTGCACGGAAACACTTGCTTTGGATGGTTGATCATGACTTTATGTTTTAATTCTACACAAGATTAGTTGTTATTTTGATTTGTCCAACTCTAAAATCATTGAATATTAAATCATTCACCAATACATTTTCTATTTCTCATTTTTTATTTTGATAATGATGAATATTTAAAAAATAAAAATGCGATTCATAAACAGGGCTTTCTTTCCTATATTGTTGATGCAATTTTCTACTGTGTAATTTTGACTATATTCCACATATATAACTAATGATGTTTGTGAATCACTCATTGATTCATTCACTAAAAATATAGTTATTGAGCCAGGAACACATGTCAGGAACTCGATTAGCTGCAGGGGGACAAAGTGATGAGCAAAATGGTCATATTTCCTGTTTTTAAGAAGCTTATGGTCTTGAGCAAGTGTTGGCAAAGCTTTTCTCTAAAGAGCCAGGTATTTTAGTTTTGTGGGTCATACTGTCTCTGTTGCAGCTACTGAACACTGCTGTTACAGTGTGAAAGCAGCTATGAACAATATTCAAATGAGTTAACGTGGCTATGTTCCAGTAACACTTAATTTTGCAAAAACAGATGGTGAGCTGGATTTGACCCGAGGGCTATAGTTTTCCAATCCCTGGTCTAGAAAGGAAAGTAAATATTTATCAAATAATCAGACAGATTATTTGCCATGGTAAGTTTGCTAGTTGTAATTCACAATTGACTTAAGGGCCATGAATGAGAGCTACCTTTCACTGTAAGCATGAGCAATAGACTGGTTCCATGTGGACAAAAAGGTCAGAGAAGTATCTCCTGGGAGAGGAACAATTGAACTGAAGTTTGAATTAAGAGGAAGATGTTAACTTGGTAAAGAGTGAAGGAAAGAGTGTTGCATGCACCTGGAACAACATATGCAAAGGCCTTGTGATGCAAAGGTATTCTAGTTTTAGGGAGTGAAGGAAGACCATAGTGATTGAAACAAAGTAAGGAAGACCATAGTGATTGAAACAAAGTAAATAAGAGGGAGTACCATAAAAAATGGAGACGTGGACAGAGCTTTTCAGATGACTAGATACTGGACAATGCTAAAGTGAAGAGTGTTTTGTTAGGTCTCCCCAAAGGGCCAACTCTCAACTTCCATTTATAAATCTGGACTGGGAGCCCAAAGCTAAGATCATTTCCTCCAAACCAAAGCAAGGCTGTGAGGTTCAGTCATGTGTCTCCTGAGAGTGGAAACTTGGCCTTAACTGACTTTACTGCTGTGGGTGGACACATGGCTAGAGGCAGTGAGGAATAAAGGAGCCAATTTGAGGGCAATCGGAAGACTCAACTGGAGTCTTCCTGTGTTATCTTCATGAAATCGTGAATACTCATGATGTAACAAAAATTAGGGACCATCCAGCTCTGCAGTTTTCACCTTGTATTTCCAGGATCCCCAGATTTCTACAAGAATACTCTGGAAGGCCTGGGTAGGTGGGGAAGACAGTGGGTGGGTAACCAGGGTTTCAAATCATTCTGCTTTATTATGATCTATGAAAAGATAATTGAATCCTGAATAAGATTCCACATTCATAAAAGTGGCAGAGGGAAGGAGAAAAAAGTTTGAAATCTATTACCCAATAGACAACTTATATTACATTATAGTATATATTACATACCTCCCATAAAAACAAACCAGCTCCTCTCACTTTCCATTGTGCTTGCTGCCACTCAGCTTGAACTACATCTCTGGTCTGATTTCTTATGCAAGGTTCTGGACATCCAGGAGAAAAAGCTCCTCCTGGGAGATTTTCTCAGATGGCCTCTGGCTGCCGTGGTGCCTCCTGGGAAAACCTGAGGCTTCTGCTGACTGGCCATACATTGTGCATCATGAGCCTGTCCTCTGAAATAGATATCAGTTCACCCCCACTTCTTCTGCACAGGTCTGTGGTCCCATTCAAGGACATCAGATGGGTAAATCAAGCAACTCCACAGACACTGAACGAGAAAATGTAAATGGGACATGGAAACTGAAATATCCTGCTATAATTCAGAACATTTCAATTGTTTATTTCAGGACTAACTGAATTATTTCTTTCAACTTTTATTTTTGATATGGGGATACATGTGCAGGTTTGTTGTCTGAATATATTGTGTGATGCTGAGGTTTAGTGGTCTGAATGCTCCTGTCACCCAGTTACTTAGCAGAGTACCTAACAGTTTTAAAACCCTTTGCTTCTCTCCCTCTCACCTCCAGTGGTTCCCAGTTTCTATTGTTTCCATCTTTATGTCCATGAGTACCCAATATTTAGTTGTCAATTACAAGTGAGAACACGCAGTACTTGGTTTTCTCTTTCTCCACTAATTCTCTTAGGATAATGGCCTCCTGATGCACCCATGTTGCTGCAAGGGACATGGCTTTATGGCTGTGTAGTGTTTCATGGTATATATGCGCTACATGTGCTTTATCCATTCACCTAGGTTGATTTCATGACTTTACTGTTGTGAATGGTGTTGCAATGAACATACAAGTGCATATGTCTTTTTGGTAGAATAATTTGTTTTCTTCTGAATATACACCCAGTAATGGGATTGCTGGCTTCAGTGGTAGTTCTGTTTTAAGTTCCTTGAGAAATCTCCAAACTGCTTTCCACAGAAGCTGAACTAATTTACATTCCCACCAGCAGTGTATGTGTTATCTTTTCTCTGCAGCCTCACAAGCCTGTTGTTGGTTGACTTTTTAATAGTAACATTCTGACTGGTATGAGGTGATATTTCATGGTGGTTATGATTTGTGTTTCTCTGATAATTAGTGATATGAAACTGTTTTTATGTTTGTTGGCCACTTGTATGACTTTTTTTTTTTTTTTTTTTTTTGAGACGGAGTCTCGCTCTGTCACCCAGACTGGAGTGCAGTGGCGCAATCTCAGCTCACTGCAAGCTCCCACTCCCAGGTTCACACCATTCTCCTGTCTCAGCCTCCCGAGTAGCTGGGACTAAAGGCACCCACTACCACACCTGGCTAATTTTTTTTTTTTTGTATTTTTAGTAGAGACGTGGTTTCACCGTGTTAGCCAGGATGGTCTTGATCTCCTGACCTCGTGACCTTCCCACCTCAGTCTCCAAAAGTGCTGAGATTACAGGTGTGAGCCACTGCGCCCAGCCTTCTTTTGACTTCTTTTGAGAAGTGTCTGTTCATGTCTTTTGCCCATTTATTGATGGGGTTATTTATTTTTTGTTTGTTCATTGTTTAAGTTCCTTATAGATTCTGGATATTAGATCTTTGTCAGATGCAACATTTGCAAAAATTTTCTCCTCTTCTGTAGGTTTTGTTTCCTCTGTTAATATTTTCTTTTGTGTGCAAAAGCTATTTACTTTAATTGAGTCCCACTTGTCAATTTTTGTTTTTGTCGTAATTGCTTTTGAGGACTTAGTCATAAATTATTTCCCAAGGCTGATGTCCAGGACGGTGTTTCCTAGGTTTTTTTCTGGGATTCTTATAGCTTAAATTTTTAATTAATCTAGAGTTAATTTTGCATATGTTGAAAGGTTGGGGTCCAGTTTTACTCTTCTGCATATGGCTGACCAGCTATCCCAGCACTATTAATTGAATAGAGACCTTGTTGACTTTTTTGAACATCAGATGGCTGTAGGTATGTGGCTTTATTTCTGGGTTTTCTATTCTCCTTCATTGGTCTGTGTGTCTGTTTTTGTACCACTACCATGCTATTTTGGTTAATTTGCAGATGATATAAATCTATACCCAGAAAACCCTAAAGCCTTCACCAATCAGCCATCAGCCATGAGTTCCAGGCTCCAGAAACTGTTCAACAACTTTGGTAAAATTTCAGCATACAAAATCAATGTACAAAAATCAGTAGCATGTCTATATACCAATTACATTCAATCTGAGAGCCAAAGGAAAAAAATGCAACCCCATTTAAAATAGCCACAAACAGAATAAAATACCTAGGAATGCATTTAACCAAGGTAAAAGATCTCTACAAGAAGAGCACTGCTAAAAGATATAGTAGATGACACAAACAAATGGAAAAACATTCCGCACTCATGGATTGGAAGAATCAATAACATTAAAATGGCCATACTGCCCAAAGCAATCTACAGTTTCAACATGATTCCTCTTTAAACTACCAACATCATTTTTCACAGGACTAGAAAAAACTTGATTTTTGATTCCTGTCTTCATTGTGGCTCTAGGGGTCGATTTTCAAATTCAATAATTACTGTCATTTTGAAGTGGGATAACTTCTACTGGAATTAAGAGGCCTGCATTCTTATCTGCCTCTTCACTCCATTGCTCTGTGTGTGTGTGTGTGTGTGTGTGTGTGTGTGTGTGTGTGTGTGTGTCGAGACAGAGTTTCACCCTGTCACCCAGGCTAGAGTGCAGTGGTGGGATCCTTACTCACTGAAACCTCCACCTCCCGGGTTCAAGTGATTCTCCATCCTCAGCCTCCCAAGTAGCTGGGACTACAGGCGGGCACCACTATGCCTGGCTAATTTTTGCATTTTTAGTAGAGGCAGGGCTTCGCCACATTGGCCAGGCTGGTCTTGAACTCCTGACCTCAGGTGATCTGCCTACCTCAGCCTCCCAAAGCTGGGATTACAGGTGTGAGCCACCATGCCTGGCCTCCATTGCTTTTTAATGTTATCCCGTGTTACAGTTGGCATTCCTATCACAATTTTTCTTATGTGTCCCTTCAATTTGTTGCTTCCTGAGCCATGTCTTTTGCTACATAGGTCTGCCAATTCTTACCTCTACTTATTTAATGCCAACATCAAACAGAATCTGGTAAGTAAAGGAGCAAATTCATTCCTCATTTCTGAGGTTAGGTTTAGCTGTGATAAACCTGTTGTGTTCCAATTTGGAAATGTACTAAATCTAACTACACTTCTCCCAACATAGCCTTTGGATCTCTATTGGCAAATGTTTCATTGGACAAGCTACAAACAGTTCTGACTGCTGAAAATCTCCAAAGTGGATGTTCCAAGGGCTTTTTAGCCAGAAACTACCTTAGATAAGTGATGGCCAAAGTGTACAGGTGACTCAACGATTTTAGCTACTTGGTACATTCTAAATTTATACGACTTCATTCTCCAGCTCTTCAACTCAGCATATGGGAGAGAGAAAGAGGATGTCCAAATAGCTGTTCCCATTAAAATCCCCATGTGTATGAACTCATAAAGCCCCATGTCCCTGTTTCAGACTGGGATTCTGCATTTCAGCTTTGCTGTTGGCAGCAAGACGCAGTCTGGTCCCTGCAACGGTTCTCAAATGTGCTGTGCTCTTCTCCCTTGGTCACGGAATTGGACTAGATTTTTATGATAAAAAGTGTGTGCTATTTGGATTCCCAGAAGGCAATATCATAAAATATCCGCTTGTCGAATTTTATGTGAGTTGATTATACATTTATCCATTAGTCTTCCACTGCCCTCAAAAAAGAATAAGAAAAAAAAAAATCTTTTTGATTGAGTTTTAAAATAATCTTCCATATGGGTGTTCTTTTTTAATTTATGAGACCAATTTCAAATATTAAAGCTTCAGAGTAAAGAGAATAAAGACCTACTCTGCAGCAAAGCAAAAAGGCACAATGAGAGCTGCAGTCTGGAAGAATTTTTAAATTGCTGCTAATGGGAAAAATGAAATGAGGCAAGTGGGGATAAAAAGCACGCTCTTGAGATTGTTCTTTAAAGACAGAGCCTTCTAATGCCTGCAGAAATGTGTATTGCAGAGATCGGAAAAGTGGATTTACTTATTGTGTAATAATCTACATTTTCTGTAACTATAAATCTCTTACGTGATGTCTGAGCATTCATATTCGGAAAGACTTCAGTATGCCACTTTTGAATCCAACGAGGTATTACATGGCAGAGAAATTCACAAGAGGTTTGCTAATGCTAAAAAATCAAGATACAAAAAGGTACACTGAGTTAATGAAAAAAGGCCATTTAAAAATTGGAGAGAGTAAACCAAGCATTTTGCATACATTTTCAAAATCTGGGCATCCTCTTCACAAAACAAGGAACACTAAAGGCCAGTAGTGTGTTGGAGTCAACTTTCACTAAATCAAGTCAACTTTCACTAAATCATGATGGCTGATTTTTAATTTCTAGAAATCTTGTGAAGTAGTTGCTGAACTTAACAATTACTTTAGAAACATAGAATATAAACTCACTATTAAATAGCTTATAATAAAACAAAGGCAATATTCAAAATTTAACAATTTCCATTTTTCTAATATTTTTGTCCTTCAGTTTACTTATAGTTATTATTACTGTATGGTGCGAAGATTATAGATGGATGTAATACTGTACATCTCTCTTTATCTTCACATTCAGGGGGACAAACTGTCACTTGAAATAGACCACAGAGGGAATTTTTACACCACCCAAATCAGCAAATGATGTAAACTACAGCTTAATTCATTGTTTTGTTGTTTGTCTAGACCTAAGATAATTATGAGAAAATGCTTACGAGGCAGATCACATTTAAGAGAAGGAGGCCAGGTGCAGTGGTTTATACTTGTTATCCCAGCACTTTGGAAGGCCAAGGCGGGAGGATTGCTTGAAGCAATCAGGAGTTCGAGACCAGCCCGAAGAACATAGAGAGACTCTGTCTCAGTAAAAAAAAAAAAGAAGAAATTTAAATTAGCTTGGCATGATGGCACACACCTACAGTCCCAACTACTTGGGAGACTGAGGTGGGAGGCTGGTTTGAGGCCAGGAATTTGAGGCTGCAGTGAACTGTGATCATAACACAACACTCCAGCTTGGACGACAGAGTAAGACCCATCTTTGCCTCAAAAAAAAAAAAAAAAAAAAGGACTGTGTTCACAGCTATTAGATTGTGCATAGCACAAAAATTTTTTCAGAAACTATTCTTTCAGTACTCAAAAATTATTATTTGATTTGGCAAAAACATCACTTAGGTCACTAAGTGATTAGTGATACTATTTCACTAATAAATAAGTGAAATTCTCACATGTGCCTTTATTGTTTCACCGTTATCTTATTGTAAATGTAAACTAAACAGCAACAAACATTCATTTCAGAACTACAATCACTCGGTCAATCCCAACCACAGTTTAGCTGTGGGTGTAAAAGTAGGCAAAAATCAATGAAACAATTCTGCAATTAACAATCGGCCATAGGAAATTTATATTACAGAGTATTGTATATTGTATTTATAAAATGTATGCTACCCATCTTCTATATCAGTAAAATCTATGATAAACTCATGTGTGTATATACGTGCACATATTTTCAAAACACTTACCAGCACACAACTGAGTAAGACTCAGAGACTGTCTTCCCCGAGGTCACACAGTGAGTGAGTATTAAGAAACTGAAGCTGGTGATAGTGAGTAACAACTATCAGAGGAGGTGAAAAATGTCAATGCCCCAGGAGTTTCTGCAACCCTTTCTTTACAGAAGTCACCTCTGCTTTCTATGCCATCTCCTGTTTTTTTCTAACAGTTGCTGAGAAGGATTGGTCTGATAAAACCCATGCCCACCTCAATACTGTCCCTCCTTCTTTTTTTTTTTTTTTTTTTTGTGAGATGGAGTTTTTGCTCTTGTTGCCCAGGCTGGAGTGCAATGGCGCGATCTCGGCTCACCATAACCTCCGCCTCCCGTGTTCAAGCGATTCCCCTGCCTCAGCCTCCCGAGTAGCTGGGATTACAGGCATGTGCCACTACACCCAGCTGATTTTGTATTTTTAATAGAGAAGGGGTTTCTCCATGTTGGTCAGGCTGGTCTCGAACTCCCAACCTCAGATGACCTGCCTGCCTCGGCCTCCCAAAGTGCTGGGATTACGGGCATGAGCCAACGCCCCCGGCCTCCTCCTTCTTTTGATTACATAATTAAACATGCACAAACCTAATCAAACCACGTGTATGTGGGTCTTTGATGAATTACGTTTCCAAGTCTCACCATTGTCAGCCCTCTGCCTCCCTTTCCTGTAAAACATAAGCACAAATTTTAAGGAAGTCGTTCTCTTGCCCCTTTTAAAGGAATGTCACTTTCAGACAAAACATGCTCTTCAGTAGTTCCCTATTGTAGGAGCTAGCACTTAGAATAGGCGCATGACCACTTTTATCTGCAATTTTTTCTTGCTGTGTAACAGCAAGAAAATAAAAATCTTACATTTTTTACAGAACTTTAAGCTTTATAATGTATTTTACCACCACTGTATCTTTTGATCCTCATTACAGTGGTGAGATAGGTAGGATAGATCTCATTTAACCTAAGAGGAAATTGAGGCTCAGGAAGATTAAAGCAAGTCTCTATGGTTATTGCCCTATCATATTGTAACTCAGGCTTTATTTTTCATCATCGCGCACCAAACACCCTGAAGTGGAAATGTAAAAAGAAAAAACTTCATAAGGTTTATTGGGCAAAGCATGGCAATAAAGAAAATTACAGGGTCCAAATAAATTGAGCAGCAAAATGCCCATCAGTTCCTCATTACAGAAACAGAACAGCAAGGAAAGGAGAGAAAAGGCACTGGAGACAAAAGTTAGTTTTTTGCAAGTGATTTTTCTCAAAGAAATAATGATTTCATCTAACTGAAAAATCACATCAGTTCTTGATGTAAATTCACAGCACCAATGAGCAGATTCTTTCATTGTAGAATAAGAAAAAAGAAAAGTCATTGAAAAGGTAATATGGATTAGTATTAGCTTACCTCCATGAGCGGTTACCATGTGCCTGATATTTCACCAAGTGTTTTAAGTCAATTACTCATTAACTTCTCAAAATAATCCTGTGAGGCAACATTCTAGTCATTCTAGCCTATATATAGGTGGTCATTCTAGTCTATAGGTGAGAAAACTGAGCCTTAGAGTTAAATACATTTTCTCAGGTAAAAAGTCCAGAAACTTTTATTTGAACCTAGGTTTGTCAAACTCCGGAACCTGTACTCTTAACTCTATGCAATCTAAAGTGGATTGCCTGTTGCCATCCATCTTGAGGCATTTTACAGCTGCTGCTTCTGCTTGAAAAGCCTATGTTTACTTGATACAGAATTGGGTAACCCCAGGAACAACGTAAGCTTAGACTCCAGCCCTGGACATCAGTGCAGCGCCTATCCATTGGGGTCAGTGCGGACTAACAGAGCAATCCCAGCTTGGCATGGACTGGCTGTGTTTCTTTGGGCACATGGTATCATCTCTGAACCAGCTACTTATGATAAGGATAGGTGAACTTTTGCAAGGGCGCATTGGGATAAAATGTATTAAATTGCCTCGTACTGAAATGTCTGAGGTACTCAGTAAATGCTACTGCGTCCTTGCACATTTTGGGTTTGCATCATAGGAATGCCCCTCCTGGCAGATTCAAATAAAGTTCCCTAGGTGTGAGCTGGACCCCAAGCAGAATACACCTGCCTGGGAGAACTACACAAAACAGGAGAGGGCAGATGTCTATTGCTTTTCATATCCCACACCTCACAAGCACGGAAATGGCACTGTATGGGGTGTATGTGTGATCACTCAGAGGTAATCCTATGCATTTATTCTCATTTCTCCACCCAAGGCCTCTCAGTGATCTGAGGACCCACACAGCCCTCCGTGGCTATGAGTTTTAAAGGTTATTAAAACTAAACATCTTTCACTTTCACCATCCTTTCTTCTTTCCAAAAGGAATTTTCCTCTACTTTATTTCCTCCAGAACGCTCTTGATTCTTTGCATTTTTGCTAGGGAATTTAGTTAATGCATCCTAATAAAAAGGAGAAACCAATGTGAATATGAGTTAGCAGGCTCAAATTCAGGCCACTGCTAAGTCTCATGTAGATTATTGCTTCCTTTTTTATACTTGGTTTATCGACTTCCAGCCTCACCCCAATTCTGGTTCATTCCACATAGTGATCTTCCTAAAACTCAGATATCATCTTGCCCCTCTACAGCAAACATTTCTTCATTGACTCTTCATGTCTTCAAGGGAAATTCCAAACTGCATTGAAAACCTTCCATTGTCCTTCAAGCTCCAGTACCTGATCAGTTCTTCAGCCTTATCTCTCACCCGTTTAATACCATCTGATACTATAGTTACACTGGATTTTTGTAGTTTTGCAGATTCAAGACTTTACTCAGACTATTTCTGCCTTTCTGTCATAACTCTTCGAACCCAGATTGGGTATCACCAGTGTCTGGAGAACTTGGGCTGAAAGGCAGTGGCTATTTTGTGTGTTTTTACATACTCTATCACATCTATCTATGTCCATCACAGCTCTTACCTGGCAAGGTGATAATTGTTGCTTACTTGTCTCTTTCTTTCACTAGTTCAGGAGTTCTTAAACAACAGGAACTGTGTCTTTTTTTCTCTATATTACCAGAATTCCTTCTAGGACTTTGTATATAGAAGGCAATTTGGAAATGTTTGTTAAATGAATTCATCTTACTTATTGACATAAAATACATTCAGACTTATAAACATGTATAGTCATAACTATATCTCCATCCACCTCTGCAATTTTAAAACGATAATGTATAAATAGAAACTGAAAATCAGAAGAGATAAGTTTCAGTTTCAGCTCTGCTACTTATAAACCGTGAGCATTTGGGCAAGTCAATGAACTTTTGAAATCTCTTTATCAATAAAATGGAAGAATACATCCACTCTAGCTATCTCAGAAAGTATATCATGACTAGATGTGACTACAGGATAGATCTGGTCATACCCCAGCCAAGTCTCCCTTTTGAAGTGAAGGACCTATTAATTTCACCAAGTGATGGGCCAGATAACAGCAACAGGTTGTTAGTTGTCACCCCTATGGGGAGTGCCTTGCTTGAGATTAATTCCTTTTCCTAGCAAGGCTCTTATTTAGTGACTTGGTACAGGTAAGGGTACAAAGGTCTGGCCCCTTGACCAGACTTAGCACAACTCTGATGAGCAATCCCATCTTCAGAGCTTCCTATGGGGCTTGAGGTCTCTTCTGACACATCACACAGCTCCACATCTCCCTGTTCCCATCCTGCTATGCTTCCGTCCATACTATAGATGCTGCCTCCAGGGACTCTCTCGATTGTACCTCCTGCATGCTAATTTATTAATCTCCAAAATTCCTTTTATCAAAAAAAAGTTATCTCGAAAAGGGGTCATGGGCACATATTTTAGTGTTACTTAGTACAGATATTGTAAAAATATGGTTTTATATGGAAAACTGTAAAGATAGAGAAACAATAAAGGACATATAATCCAAGTTCTCCCACCCCATAGAAGGGTATGCTTAGGTTACATAAAGCTAAAATAGATCCATCATGGCAAATGATCCAGTAGAATGGTTATGTTTATACTCTCTCCCACAACTAAAGTTTTCTATATATTTGTAGGGGGAGTGTGCAGAGAATATCTATGTGACTATATAACTATGGAAAAATTACCTTGCTAGAAGGAGGGACTATGTGAGACCCAGTAGCTAGAATCAGCTTTCTCTCCTTGAGCTATTTTGTGCCTGCTGAGCCAGCTTCTGCTAAAATACTAAAAGGGGGAGAAAATAAGGACCATACAGATTTGCCTCTCTTTGCTTCAAGTCAAAAAACATTATCAAAGATGCTCTTTAAATCTCCACCAGAGTCTTTCTGAACTACACAATCATCATGAAGTCTTTCAATGATAACCTCTAATATCTACAGTCTAAAACTTATAGGTGTATTATCTCATACAATCCCAATCCTATAGGGTAGAAACTATTATGGAGACTAGATGGAAAATTAGATGGGAAACTAGAACTTAATGAAAGGTTAACATTCTCTCAAAGTCTCATAGCTGGTAGGCAGGTCAGCTGGCATTGGCACCAGGCCAGAAACTAGGGTTTTAACTGCTCTGATCCATGACTTCCAATGAGTTTCATCAAAAATAAATTACAGTTATGATACAATGTGATTAATATCCGTAGAGTACATTATGATACTCTGTCAGATAAAACTAGATTATCTTTCAGATAATGCTATACTAAATAATTGGCTTAAAATGTCTTTTAAAAATCTTCATCATCAAATTTGTGGTTTTTAAACTATAATGTATATAGAAATCACAGGAAAATGCAAATTTTAGGGCTTCACACTCAAGAGGGTTTTAGATAGGCCTAGAAATCTGCCTTTTAGAAAGAATCTTCAGTGATCCTTATTGAGATGGGTCGCAATCCACACTTTGAGAGATGTTAATCTAGCTGTTAGGTATAGCATTTAAAACCATTAGGTACATCATCACTTAAATATACGCTAGATATCATTCTACTAAAAACAAAATTGAGCACTAGACACTTAACTATGACTATTATTAACTTATCTCTACTACATTGTAGATTTTACTTCCACTGTTTTTATTTACAGCAATTTTAATGTCTATACGAGAGGATTATGTGTGTTCAATAGAGGCAAATAGTATAGTATCTATTATGCGAAAGGCACTTCAGTCCATTATAACTGACCCTCACGTCAGCACAATGATTCCTATAAATTAGAAAATTGAGGTTCCGAGAAGTTAAGAAATATCTCCACATCACACAGTTCATAAATGCCAAAGTTGAGATTTAGATACTGGTTCAGCAAATTGAGTAGCCAATATTGTTTTCACCAAGACACAGTGTTTCCCAGTCACAGTCTTCAAATCTGTTGAGTTGCTTCATGACCTCTCACAGGTAAGTCTAAGTCCTTAAAAAGACAGCCAGGGGTAAAAATATTGGGTTGATCTTATGGTGAGTCCTCTTCAGGTCATATACACATTTAGCTCCTCTTCATTTAGAAATAGGGAATTGCCTATGTTTTTAATACAGAAGAGAGATTATAAGTATTTGTGTGACCATCTCAAACACTTCCAACTTCTACCACCCCAACAATAAAGGGAAAAGAAAAAAGAATGAGAAGAAAAGAGAACAATTCTCATTGAAGGTACTTATTTAGATTAAGGAAGCAAAATGTGCCTTCAGAATCTAGCACTAAAGTTTTGCTTCTTTTTTTTTTTTTAAATGGTAGGTGGATGGAAATGTGCCATATTTATCTAAACACATCTTATAAAATCATCTGGTGTAGGCGCAAATTCAGTCTCCTTGCTTCTGGTCTCTTTTTCTTCCCATTCCCTCAGGAGTAGCTTTCTGGGAACTGCTAATTCATCGAGGATGCTGAAGAGGACAGGGCCCATGCTGATGACTCACATTCTTTCAAATACAGTCAAGGGTGGGCCGGAGGACTGCTTTGGTTGAGTCCCGTTACACACATCCTCTGGCTCTCTGCAAGCTATTTGTAGACGCAGACAGAAAGCTCCAGGAGAGACGGTCCTTGTCAGAGGGCTGGGAACAGCACCAGAAAAACTGTTTCACCCCATCTCTGACTCAGATACTTCCTGCCCTGGCTGGAATCAGATATTGCCAAGACAGCTGTGTGAGGAAAAAAAAAAAAAGGAAGAAAACCTAACTTTTCAAAAGTAATCTTCTATTTAAATGGAAGTTAATCAAGTAGTTGAATTTGGACAAAGATTCAGGTTGTGACTGCCCAATGCCACCAGAAAGTCTGAGCTCAGTGCCAAAGTCCCTCATGGCTAAATCCACCCGCTTGGACTGGGTGGGTCTGAGGAATGCGCTAGGTGTTAGTCACATCCGGACTCCGCAGATTCTGCTAGGGGTTCACCTGGATGACAACAACCGAGCAGCCAGGTTGGGGGAGAGTGAAATCTAAAATGCATCTCATTTTCTTTCATATTTTTTAAACTAGTGAAGAGCCAGTTTCTACAGTATTTATTATTTGTGCTGACTATAGAGGCGCTGCTTGATTAAAATAGAATGTGGACAATTCACTAAAGCATTCATGGAAAAAGCCACCCAAAGTCTTACCACCCAAAGATAACTACTATAAAAAATTATGCACTTGAATCCATATGAGAACATTTATACTCTTGTTTCCTAGTCTGTATATATGTATATGTATTATGTAAGTGACCTCATATATTTTTGTACCAATTTTCCACTTTATATGAGGTTATTAAAGTTTTTATCAACTTTTTATACTTCTGATTTCTTTCATTTTCTCTCAAATTGTTTTCTCATATAAAAATAATATCTCATGCTTACTAAGTGCTCACAATGTGTTGTCACATAGTGTTCTAAGTGCTTTATATATATGTGCTAATTTAATAGTCACAGCAAAGCTTAATTTATATCTGAGGGAACCAGAGACTCAGAGAGGTGAACTGACTGGCTGAATGTCACATAGATGAAAAGAGGGGAAGCCGGAACTTATCCAAGTGATCAGATAAAAAACTCACACTCACTGCATATACCTCTTATCTCTATATAACCAATTCTTCCTTTAAAAAGTAGGTACATTTTATCATCAGATAACTTTTCTGCTACCGTAATACTCTCACTCCAGGGAGCTATTTGTTTAACAAATAATCTCTGGGATCATACACTAGTCCTGACCCTGTGCTAGTTATTGGGAAAATACAAAGTTAAATGGGACACAACTGATTCACTCATTAATTTATTAAAGCACCGTTTGCTTTTGCTGAACACCAAATGTATCCATTGTTCCAGAAGCTAGAGGTATAAAAGCAAAATGGTAGAAGGACTTGTTTCATGGAGTTTATATTCTCACTGGGTAGAGAGAAGACAAAAACTAAGCAAACAAAAATATTTTGTGATGACAGTGTTGTGGAAAAACATCAGGGCAGGAGGTAGGGAGGTTCTGGTGCTCTTCTCCGTGGGTGCTTGGGGAAGGAAGGCCCCACAGGTGAATGGCATTGAAACAGAGACAGAGACATGGGGGAAGTGAGGAAGTGAAGCACATGGCTGTCTGGAAAAAAAGCATTCTGCAGCATGCCAGAGTTCTGAAGAGGGGCATGAACATAAATATAAGTAAGTGTTCCACAGCAGGGAAAGCAAGATCGAATCCATGGAAGCAAAACCAGAGAAGAACAAGCCATCAAACATGGCAGGAGGGAAGGCTGTGCATGAAGGGATGGTGAGGCATAAATGGCCAGAAAATAGGTGGTAACCATATTATAATGAACTTGAATGTCAGATTGTCTTACTGCAGTAAGAAGCTGGTCTATAGTGAAATATCACCTCACATCTGTTAGGATGGCCATTGTAACAAAACGAAACAAGAAATAAAATGAGTAGGTCAGATGTGAAGAAACTGGAACCCTTGTAAACTGTTGGTGGGAACGTAAAATTGTGCAGTGATGATGGAAAACAGTAGGAAAGTTATTCAGAAAGTTGAAAATAGAGCTACCATGGAATCTAGCAATCCAAGTTCTGGGTATATGTCCAAAAGAAGAGAAATCAAGATCTGAAAGAGTTACCTGCAATCCCATGTTCAACGAAGCATTACTCACAATAACCAAGATACAGAAACAACCCAAATGCCCATTGACAGATGAATGGATAGAGAAAATGTGGTAAATATATATAATAAAATGTTATTCAACCATAAAGAGAAGAAAATTCTGCCATTTTTGATGACAGGGATGAGCCTTGAGGTTATTGTGCTAAGTGAAATAAGCCAGTAACAGAAGGACAAATATTGTATGATTCCATTTATATGAGGTATTGATAAAAGTGAAACTCAGAGAATCAGAGAATAAAATGGTTCTCCAGGCTAGAAGAAGGAAGGAAATGGGGAGTTGTTGCTGAATGAGTTTGAGGTCTCAATTATGTCAGATGAGTAAGTTTTAGAGATATGCTGTACAACACAGTGCCTATAGTTGACAACATGGTATTGTGCACTTCAAAATTTGTTAAGAGGCTAGATCTTACTGCATACACACACAAAACAAAACAAAATAATAAACCAAGCAACATAAGAAAACTTTGGGACATGTTGGATGTGCCATTACCCTGAACGTAGTGATAGTATCCAATGGGAGTTTAATCCAAACTCATCAAATTGTACACATTAAATATGTGCAGATCTTTGTATGTTCATTATACCTTAATAAAGCTGTTTTTTATTAAAAAAAAAAAAAAAAAAAAAAAAGCTGGTCCGCAGTCTTCTATCTCTAGAATTCTCTCATCAACTTGTTCTCTGTTTTGATAAATCCCAATTCGAAATTTCATACATTTTAAGTCTCGATCATCAGAAACCCAATTTTTAAAAAAGGTTTTGGTGTTCAACATTCTTTAGGAAACACTAACAACTGTGTTTGCTCCTGGACTCTTAAAGGAGAAATGAACTAGACTTTATTATACCCAAGACACAGCAATACTTCTTTTTTTTTTTTTTTTTTTCTTTTTGAGACAGGGTCTTACTCTGTCACCCACGCTGGAGTGCAGTGGCACAATCTCGGCTCACCGCAACCTCTGCCTCCCAGGCTCAAGCGATTCTCCTGCCCCAGCCTCATGAGTATCTGGTATTACAGGTGCATACCACTACCACCTGGCTAATTTTTGTATTTTTAGTAGAGACAGGATTTCACCATTTTGGCCAGGCTGGTCTTGAACTCCTGACCTCAAATGATCCACCTGCCTCAGCTTCCCAAAGTACTGGAATTACAGGCGTGAGCCACCATGCCAGGCCCAGCAACACTTCTTAAACACCTTCTTTAGAACTCTCTCCCTCCCACAGCCTCATGCCACCTATTAGTGGCTTTGGTCTTTCTTCCCTTCTGGTTGCATGGGATCCCCAAGGTCACACAGGTGTCTTATTTACATCTACCTCTTGTCAGCATCCCTTTCTTGACCAATATCATTTTAAATGACTGTGCTCTTAACTTGAAGCATGCCTCCCCCAGAGTGAAAATCCTCCATCACTCTTTTTTTCAAGAAGAGACACACTTGTCAAAAAACAAAAACTTTCTTCCCTTGAAGAACAAAATCATTTATTCTGTTTGCAAATTATATACATTTACAAAACCTTTAGCTCATAGCTCCAACTGAAATATCCAGCCCCTAAGATCCCTTGTCCCTAAAACTGTAAATTTAATTTATCAGTAGCTGCCACCATTTCCCTCTCACCTTGAGTTGAAACCATGAAGACCAGAGGACTCATTTTTTATTGGTTCATGCTTCCAGCAGCCTGGCTGTCAAGGTGAAGGTGTATTCTGTTTCCTTCTAGAAGAGATGCTGGAGCCTGTACATTAGGCCCCCAGTCCCTTATGGAAGGCTCTGAAACATTAACTCATTGGCCCTGCCTTAATGCATGGCCAGCATTTTATGTTTTTGGTTGCATTTGCAAGACATAAAATCAATTTAAAAATTATTTTTGATAATACAATATAGGTCTCGTAAATAAGCAGAGACACACAATTACATTACACAACACACAGCAAAAAGTCTTGTTAAACCTCTCTCCCCCTCACGACATTCAACAGCTCCTTCTTTTCCAATTCATGACAACCTCACTCATTCTTTTCCACCTACTAAGCATGACTTTGAATAGAGTCTACACTTTCCAAAATCATGTGCCCTTAACAAGCCTTCTTGAAGCTCAAAATTCACTACAGAGTATAGTCTGTGACCTACACTGAGGGTGTCTTGCAAGAATAGCATCTTGTTGAATTTCACTGAAAAAATTTCTTCTACATAACAACCGGCATAACATTAGTGTTCACGTTTTAAAACAACAACAATGAAAATGTAATCCTGGTAAATAACTGTATCAAGTCATAGTCATTTGTAAAGATGTTAAATAAATATAATGAATTAGAAGTTAAAATGACAGTTTAATCTGAAAAGTTTCAAAGACGAAATACAGCAAAATGAGTAGGAGATAAATGGTAAGGACTGCTATGGTCATTCTCCTGCCCTGAATTGACATTCCCCTGAGTGTCTGAGGACTGGGTTTCATTTCAACTCCTTCAATTGCCTTAACATTCAACCACACTTCCTGAACCTTCTGCCTCATTCTTCTCTCTCCTCAATAAAACATTTTTGTTTCCAAACCTAAAATAACTTCATTGATTTTTTTATAATCATAAAACAATAAAAACTCATTATGAAAAGTCCAAATTATATAAAACTCTAAAAAGCAATAAAAATAATGGCACCACTAAGAGATGACAATTATTAACATTTTGTTATACTCCATTCAAGACAGTTGTAATATGTATGTTTATAAATTTAGATATGCTTTTTTAACCTTAAAAATTCCCATGTTTTTAATATATGTCATATCATATTTATCTTTATTTTCTTTTTAAATTTTTTATACCAGAATTTATTTGAAATTATAAAAGTAATACATATTCATTATAATAAGTGAGACAATTCAAAGATGTGAATACAAAAGTTAATCACCTTCTTTGAGCTTTTCCTTTTTGTCCCCTGAGCTAACTAAACCCTCTCCAAGGGTTTAGTTTCCACATAATAACCAAAACATTATTAATTTGTAAGATTTTTGAAGAACAGTGTAAACAAATAGAAGCATAACATGTTTGGAAGTTGTTTTTCACCGGCAACAGCCTTCCTGAGAAAAGAAGAAAGATTAATTTGACGTGCTCACCTATATTCTACTGATTTTGATATATATATTTTAATGTTTATCCTTAAAATAAGCAACTTTTGATTTTGTAGATTTACTTTTTTGTTTCATTATTTCATTATTAGTTCATTAATTTTTATTCTAGTCTATTGTTGTCTTTCCTCTATTTGCTTTGTAAATAGAAGTTTAATCTTTTTAAACTAGTTGCTTGGGGTAGGAAATTACATGATCAATTTGAGATTTTTCTTAAAAAATAATTCTTCATAGTTATAACTCTCCCTTTAGTACTACTTTAGCTGTACCCAATGAGTTGTGGTATGGTATGTTTTTGAATTTTGTTCATTTCAAATGTTGGTTTTCAAAGTATTTTCTAATTTTACATGTGTTTTTTTTTTTCTGTGACCCATTGATTATTTAAGAGTATGATTTTTTTATATTATCACATATTTGTAAATTTCCTTCTGTTGCTGCTTTCTAATTTTATTTTATTTGTGTCAGAGAACATACATTTAGTTATTTCCATTCTTTAAAATTTATTAAGTTTTTAAAAAAATATTGCCGATTGTCCATTCTAGAGAATGTTCCATGTGCATTTAAGAATGTTTATTCTAAGCCGGCCACGGTAGCTCATGCCTGTAATCCCAGCACTTTCGGAGGCTGAGGCAGGCGGATCCCGAGGTCAGGACATAGAAATTAGCCTGGCCAACAAAGTGAAAGCCTGTCTCTACTAAAAATACAAAAATTAGCTGTGCATTGTGGTGTGTGCCTGTAGTCCCAGCTACTCAGGAGGCTGAGGCAGAAGAATTGCTTGAACCCGGTTGGCAGAGGTTGTGGTGAGCCAAGATCGCACCACCATACTCCAGCCTGGGCAACAGACCAAGACTTTGTCTCAAAAATAAAAAAGAATGTTTACTCTACCATTTTTGGGTGAAGACTTCTCTAAAATTCTGTTGGGTCTAATTGCTCTATAGTCTTATTTAAGTCTTCTATTTCTTTGTTGATATTCTGTCTCATTGTTTTTCCTAGTATTGAAAACCCATACTGAAGTCTCCAATTGTTTTTGACTTGTCTATTTCTCTCTTCAATTCTATCAATTTTTGCTTCATGTATTTTGGGACTTTGTTGTTAGGCATAGTACATATTTATATACACACATACACATATATGTATGCATATGAATATATACACATATATGTGAATATGTGTAATTTATAAGATTATGTCTATAATTACATATATAGTTGATAAAATAATATTTATGTCTTCCATTTTGCTCTTTGATTTCTGAAGATCTTACTTTTTTTCCCTTTAATTCTCCATACTGTCTTCTTTATACTGTATAGATATTTTTAGTATACCACTTTAATTTCCTTTTTTTTAAGCTACATATTTTTAGTAATTCTCTTAGTGGATGCTCTGGGAGTTACAATTAACATCTTAAAACAATCTAGGTAAAATTAATACCAAGTTAATTTCAATAGTATGTAAAAACTCATTTCTGTATAACTTCACTCCCCCTCCCATTTGTATTATTATTATCACACAAATAACATCCTGATTCATTATAAGCTCATCAACTCAGCTTTACAGTTACTGCTTTATGTATTTTTCTTTAAGTCAGGCAAGACAATAAAAGTTTCAAACAAATGTATATTTATACTGTTTTAAAAGTTTACCTATGTATTTATCTTTTTTGGTTTTCCTTATTTGTTTATGTATTCAAATTACTCTAATGCCTCTTCAGTTCATCTCGTAAGACTTATTTTAGCTTTTTTTGGGGGGGCAGGTCTGCTAGTAATAAGTTTACTCATTTTTTTAATCTGAGAATGTCTTAATTTATTCTTTGCTTTTGAACAACAGTTTTGCTGGACATCGAATTCCTGGTTAAAAGTCTTTTCCTTTCAGTACTTTAAATATGACATGCCACTGTCTTCTTTGCTCCATGATTTCTGTTGGGAAATCAGTTATTAATCTTAGTGAGGATCCCTTGTATATGATAGGCCACTTTTCTCTTATTGCTTTGAAGATTCTCAGTTTGACTTTGTTAAAAGACCATTTAACAATGGCATATTTAGAATAAATCTCTTTGAGTTTATTAGACTTGAATTGATTCGTAAATTCTTGGCCATCATTTCTTCATATATTCTTCCCTCTCCTTTTTTTCCTCTTCTTTTGGAAATTCTATCATAGATATGTTGGTATGCTTAAAGTGTACCAATTTCTCTATTCATTTCTCTTTATTCTTTATCCTTTTTATTCCTCAGAATGCATAATCTCAAGTGACATTTGTTCAAGTTTCTTCTGCCAGCTCAATGTTGTTGATTCCTTCTAGTAAATTCTTCATTTTAGTTCTTATACTTTCCAACTCAAGAGTTTCTATCTGGCTCTTTTTTAGGGTCCCTTCTCTACTGATAATCTCTCTTTGGAAAGACATCATACTCATAGTTTACTTAAAGTTTTTAGACATATTTTTCTTTAATTCCTTGTACTTTTAAATTTTAAACTATTTATTCAGTATAACATCTGTGCTTCTTGAAGTACTATTTCTCTTGAGTACTTTTTTCTCTTTGTGTGCCAGACACTTTTATCTTTGTATGTCTCATTAATTCTTTGTTGTTGTTAAAAACTAAACATTTGGAATAATATGATACAGCAACTCTTGAGTTCAGATTACGCTCCCCTACTTTTACAGTGTTTTTTACTTGTTGCTGTTTGTTACAATTGTTTAGTGACTTTCTCATACTAATTTTGTAAAATTTGTATTGTTTTGGTCTTGTGCAGCCTGTGAAATACCTACTTAGTTAGCTTAGTGATCAGCTAATGGATTGATGAACATTTCCTTACATTACTTGTGTTAATAATTCTCCAAATCTTTGCTAAGTGGCTCTATGTGTAGGTATAGGGAATGCCTACAACACTCAAGCAGACAGTTCCCAGCTCTGCCCTAGCTGTCACTTTTGGCTTTCACAGAGTCTTAAAGGCAGACAGAAATAAGGGATTAGGGTGCTCGCAGGTCTTTATGGGGATGCATACAGCCCTGGACATGTGCAAGCACATGAATATGATGGTTAATTCTATGTGTCAACTTGAATGGGCCACAGTGTACTTAGATACCTGGTTAGACATTACTTCTGGGCATGTCTGTGAGCATGTTTTCAGAAGAGATTACCATTTGAATTTGTGAGCTGAGTAAAGCAGCTGGCCCTCCCCAACGTGAGTGGCCATCATTTCATCCATCAAAAGACTGAAAGAAGTTTAAACAAAAAGACAGAAGAAGTTTAAATTTTTATTCAACGTGATTGCCTGTGTTGAGACATTGATCTCTTGTACTTGGCACTTCTGATTCTCAGGACTTGAGACTTGGGCTAGGATCTACACTGTTAGCTCTCCAACTCTCATGCCTTCAAACTACACCACTAGCTTTCTTGGATCATCAGCTTACATATGGCAGATCCTGGGACTTCCCAGCTATCTATCTATCTATCTATCTATCTATCTATCTATCTATCTATCTATCTATCATCTCTCCTGTTTCTCTAGAGACCCCTGACTAATATAGCAACCTTCTAAATATCCAGGAGTATGCCAAAGCTTTCAAAGTCCCCTATAATTCCCTCATATTTCCTTTTAAGTTTTTGATTAGCCTTTTGTTAGCTCCAGCTATAATTCTGCCTCAGGCAGCTGCAAAGGTAAACAATTGCCACTGGTTGTTTTCAACCAATGAACTGCAAATAAGGCCTTTCACACAGAGTAGCTGAGTCAGGTCAGTTAAAGACAAGCCCCAAGAATGACGCTTTTCAAAGTACTGCCAGACAGGTCAAATAGTGACAATAAACGGAATGGTGTATTTGGGTAGCTCCAAGTCCATTCAGCCCTTTCCAGTGGCTACTAGATTACTGTTTTTCAAATGTACCATGGATCTTGGGAGGAGAGATGAGATTAGGTCAAACTGTAATGTCATATAATTTATTGTTCCACTAATATTTAGCCATTACTCTTAAATAAATCTTTTCAGATTGTTGCAAGCCTTTAATTAACTTCCAGAGCTCTGAAAAAGTTGATTTTGACAGTTTTAAACAGTATTCTTATTGCTTTTATAGAGAAAGGGGTTTTTAAAGATTTTTTGGAAGTCTTCAGTCATTTTATTAATAAAAATTGTTAAGACTATACATAGTTTCTGAATACAGTTTAGCTGTGTTCCAAATAATCTAGCATAGAGTCCTCTTCTACTTGTTACTTTTAATTATTTAAATTAAAAAATTCATTATTGAACCAAAGCTTGATTTAAGAAAGTATTTCACATTTTCCATGTGTATACTCTCTTGGTTTCTGACATGTGTGTCCGTGTGAAGAGACCACCAAACAGGCTTTGTGTGAGCAATAAAGCTTTTTAATCTACCTGGGTGCAGGCGGGCTGAGTCTGAAAAGAGAGTCAGTGAAGGGAGATAAGTGTGGGGCCGTTTTATAGGATTTGGGTAGGTAAAGGAAAATTTCAGTCAAAGGGGGGTTGTTCTCTGGCGGGCAGCAGTGGGAGTCACAAGATGCTCAGTGGGTCAGCTTTTTGAGCCAGGATGAGCCAGGCACAAGATAATGTCATCGCTTAAGGCAAGGACCGGCCATTTTCACTTCTTTTGTGGTGGAATGTCATCAGTTAAGGCGGGGCAGGGCATTTTCACTTCTTTTGTGATTCTTCAGTTACTTCAGGCCATCTGGGCATATACGTGCAAGTCACAGGGGATGCGATGGCTTGGCTTGGACTCAGAGGCCTGACAGTTACTTTATGTTTATTTTAGTTTTAATGTATTAAAGAAAAAGTGTGACCTTGTCAGTCTTGACTTTCACATGTTTATTAAAGTTTTCTTTGTGGATACTTCCATGAATGATTTTTGTAAATGTTTCTGGAAATATATATTTTTTGTGTATGGGTAAAAAGTTATATTAGTCAAAGACTATATGTTGCTGACCTACAGAATCTGTAAGCTTTCCATTTAATTCATATTTTCAATATTTATTTACCCTTTTAGGAGCTTTTTCCTTATGGTTAGCACATAATGTTTTATTTGCATGGGACATTTTCTTTCACAAAGTATTTCCCATTTTCATATTTACTGTTTTGGCCCTTGGTAATTCTCCTGCATCTAATGTTCTTCTAATATTACTATTATTATTCTTGCTTTTCTTACTTGTATTTCTTTAGTACATATTTTACTAAATATTATATATTTTAGTATATATTTTCCATTTTTATTTTGTTTATTATTTTCTCGTGCCAATTCAAATCTTTAACTTATTTTCCTGGTAGATTTTATGAAACCACAAAATCTGAGACAGGTCTTAGTTAATTTAGAAAGCATGTTTTACCAAGGTTGAGGATGCCCTGTGGCACAGCCTCAGGAAGTCCTGATGACATGTGCCCAAAGCAGTTGGGGTGCAGCATTTTAGGGAGACATGAGACATCAATCAAGTACATTTAAGAAATACAGAGGTTTGGTCCAGAAAGGTGGGACAACTCAAAGTGGAGGTGGGGGTTCCAGGCTATAGGTAAATTTAAACATCTTCTGGTTGACGATTGGTTGAGTATGTCTAAAGACCTGGGATCAATAGAAAGGAATGCTTGGGTTGAGATAAGAGGCTGTGGAGACCAAAGTTTTATCATGCAGATGAGGCTTTTAGCTAGCAGGCTTCAGAGAGAGCAGAGAGAAATGTTTCTTATCAGACTGAAAAGTCTGTGTTGATGTTAGTGCCTGAGAGGTATAATGAGGCATGTTCCCAACCCGACTTCCCTTCTTGGCCTGAATCAGTCTTTCAGGTTAAATTTTAAGAGCCCTGGATGAGGAGAAAGTCCATTTAGATGGTTGGGGGGCCTTAGAATTTTATATTTGGTTTACAATTTAGAGTTCTTTCATATCATTTGTTTTCAATAATGTCATCAGAGAGATATATGTTATGGAACAACAATAACAAATATTTAGCTCTTTCTTAGATATAATGTATACAAATGAGTCTTATTCTAGATTAGCAGCAGGTCTTGGAAGAAATCTATGAAAACGTAGATTTTTAAATTTAGTTTACTTTCCCTTTATCCCCATAAGACACCAAAGAATATCAAGTCTCTGTACTTGATATGTCAAGATTTTTAAATAAAATAAAATCTAATGCTAAGTTGAAAATAACCAGCTGAGTGTGATGGTTCATGCATGTAATCCCAGCACTTTGGGAGTCTGAGACAGAAGGATTGCTTGAGGTCAGGAGTTCAAGACCAGCGTGGTCAACACAGCAAAACCCGGTCTCTACAAAAATATTAAAAAATTAGCTAGGAGTTGTGGTGCATGCCTGTAGTCCCAGCTACTTGGGAGGCTGAGATAGGAGAATCACTTGAGACCAGGAGTTCGAGGTTACACTGAGCTACAATTGTGCCATTCACTCCAGCCTGTGTGACCAAGTGATATCCTGTCTCTAAAATTAAAAATTAATAAATAAAATAAAATCATGCTAATTGGAATTGAATTGCAAATCCAAGAAGTTAGTGGTCTTCTGCAAAAGAATGAACTGCAAAGCTTTATATTAAGTGCATAGAAGATATTATAAACCACAATTTCTAACCCAACTTGGATAGTTTATTTAAGGTCTGAAAAGTAATTTATTAAAAATGTTATCTATGACCTCATGCTAATTATTTTATTAATGTTATTTCATTTAATTCTCAAAGAAAGTGATAATACATGGGAAGTATATGGACTGGAATTTGGTATATATTAAATATACAATAAGTGTGAGCCAGTTTTATTGTGAATATGAATAACTTATGATTCAGAGCTACATATGGATTTGTTATCATCACCTGTAAAGAGGTTAAGTGACATGATTGACCAGATCTACTTGGTTAGTTAGTAGCAGAGACAGAATTCAAGTTTATGTAAATTTTATTCCAAACCCAATTCTTTTCCTTCTTTGTCTTACTGCTTTAAAATGAAAAAAGAATAAACAAATATAAAATGTTGAAAAGTCACTGAGGCCCGCTTTACAACATAACTACTGCAACTTCCAAAGAATCCTTAAATATAAAGAAAAATACTTCTGATTGTTTATTTTCATTTTCTAAATACACCTTACTCATTTTTCTAATGCCAAATGTTAATTTACTAGTTCCCAGTAGTCATGACAGGACTTCTGTGTAGTAGGTAGTATTTAGACAAGTCTCAGGACCCTATTTGACAATGAACTCAGCCCAGAGAGAAGAAAGTTCTATCACCATGAAAGGAAGCACTCACCCCTGGAAAGGGCAGCTACCAGTTCCACCACTTCCAGCACTGCCCCTGCTGTTATGGAGCCATCAGAGAAGATGCTGCTTCAAAAAGCAAACTCATTTGCAAACCTTTCATAATCCTTCCTGGGGATCTCAAGGTCACACTAACTTCTATCCTTCAAAAGCCTTTCTCATCTGTATTGCAGAGACTTAAACTAATCTTCAAATATTCTGCTATTTTATCTTCAACAATGTCCTTTCTCTCCTTCCTCTCCCTGCTTCCCAACCTGTCCTAATTCTCTTACATATTCCACAAGGCCACATTCAATTAGCCTTGTTCTATGACGATTTCTCTAAACCTTTCAGTCTACATCAACCCTTGAAGTACTAACAAATTATATAATATTTTGTATTCTTTAACCTCAAATAAAGTGTAATGTACTGCAAGAACAGGAATTGTCATACGCATATTATCACCCAACGAGAACTAATATAGTTCCAGACACATAATAGTTACCAAAATAAAATTCCTTAAGTTAAAAAAAACTTTGGGCCAGGCACAGTGGCTCATGCCTCTAATCCCAGCCCTTTGGGAGGTTGAAGTTGGTGGATCACCTGAGGTCAGGAGTTCAAGACCAGCCTGACCTACATAGTGAAACCCTGTCTCTACTAAATAGAAAAAATTAACTGGGTGTGATGGCACATTCCTGTCATCCCAGCTACTTGGGAGGCTGAGGCAGGAGAATTGCTTGAATCCAGGAGGCAGGTTGCAGTGAGCCAAGATTGCACCATTACACTCCAGCCTGGGTAACAAGAGCAAAACCCTGTCTAGAAAAAATAAAAAGAACAAAAAACAAACAAACAAACAAAAACTTTAGAATAGTATGATGGCTACATTTAAATATATCTTTTAAATATGTTCTGTGGATTTAGGGTGGCTATATTCCATGAACAATTTTTGGTGTTTTTATACTGTAGTCGTGTAATTATAAAATGGCATAAAAAACAACCCAAAAAACCTCCCTAAATCCATGTAAACATTGTTAACCTTACACGAATTTGATTTAAGAGTTTAAACATTATTAAATGTCAAACCGGAACTTTGCTTCCTCATTAATCAAAGTGAAAGAGAGAATTAAGACCATTGTTCCTAATTGTACCAAAATTTCAACCTGCTTTCTTACTAATTTTATATTGCTTAAAAAATATGACATGGTATAAAGTAAAATAAGCATGTAATAAATTGTATTAGTAATTCTTTTAGCCAAACACTTACATCAAAATATAAAGATAGATATTCTAACAGAAAATACATCACTTATATATCTTCAAAATCACTGTGTAACTTAATCCAAATTTCATTAATAAATTTTAATATGTCTCTGGCTTCAGAATAACTTTAATTAATTGGTTTGTAATCTCAAATCTCTCCTCATAGAGACAAGTCTTGAACTCTAGAACTTCAGTTCTTTAGGAAAACTTAATATAAAAACCCCATGTTCACTGGCTCATTGTGAACTTTTCTATTTCTGATCTTAAAATGTTTTTATCTCTTTGCTGATAGTTGACATAAAAATGGCCTCATTTCTGATATCATATCAAATTATTTTTCTTGTGTCTTTGCAGGAAGAAGAATGTCTACTGTTAGTGTGCTACCAACATCACTTCTTCTAGTCCACATTCCACCGTGTGTTTTTTTAAATACATAGAACCATATATAACTCATTTGACAAGGTCTTTCTTATTTTAAGAAGACTTGATTTCTTTTCAAATTTCTTTACTTTCTAAATGTAACAAAACCTTTCAACAAAACTATAAAATGGTTTTGTGTTCATGAATTCTACCCTTCCAATATTCAAGTATTTCAGAAAATGCTTGAACCTGCTGTGCCTCCAGTTCTCTCATTTAATCTGATGCACAAAGTTTCTGAACACCTGCTATGTGCCAATTACTGGTAAGAGACCATTTGTTTTAAGTGCACATGCTTTCACACAGAAGAGGTTGGTATGTTCTATTCTAGATGTTTCCAGTGCCTTTGTCATTGTGGAAATACTATTTGTTCTCAGTCCAAAAAAGTACTGTGAAAATGTCGCAGCCAAAGTATAAAAATCAGAGGTGTTTTGTTTCCCTAAATACTCTCTAGTCTGTGGAGATGTGAACACCTTATCTTTCATGTGCTGCTGCTGCTACCACGTAGTTTTAGGTGAGTTGACCATCCTTGCTTGTCCAAACTTGCTTTCTAGCTTCTGAAAATGCAGTGTTATTATACGCTTGGCCTGACCAATGAGTTAATGACTAAGGATCACTTTGAGTGACAGCATTCTGGTTCTACAGCAATAATACATCTGACCCAAAGGAGAAACCACTGATCATTAGGATCAGCAATTAGAAATCTACATGTAATTGCCCATGAAAGATTGGCCCTTGAACTCCCTTTTTGGGTGCATTCTAGAAGTGAACAAATAGTAAATGGCATGAAAAGATGTGCTTTAAGCAGCACTCTGATGCTGTGACAATCTGGGAGCCATCTGTACTGAGAGATACAGTGTTCCTGTGTTTAAAAAGACTTCTTTTGTTAATAATCCCTCACACCACCATACTCATAAAAGTAAAGCAATCCCAATCTCACATGGTCTGGTGAGGAGGGAACTGGTAAAATACTAGCATGAGCACCTAAGGCCTTAGTGGACTAGAGATATTACTAAAATATTGAGTAAAGAGTCTTCAGATTATGAAGGGATTAAATATCTATTATGAATTTTAAAGTAAATTTAAAGTTAATCAACAAATCCTAGATTAACTGTAAAAAATATGAGCCATCACATAGAACAAATAATCTTTTAGTCTATATATTAAATTCTCCTGAGGTTATGAATGAAGTTATTGTTCGGGTGAGGGAGAAAGGACAAGATGGAAGAAGGTGAAGAAGGTAAACAAGATGGCGCAGTTCCGGGTTCTTCATCAGTGACTTTCCCACGCCCGGGAAAAACACCCACTGTCCGCCCCTGCGCATTGTGACGTCAAAACAAAGAAATCGAAACTTACCCAGCCACACCTATGAAGACGCCCTTACCCCTGCCCCTGTCCTGCCCACCACAAGCCCCATCCATAAAAGGCCGCTCCCGGAAGACATCGGCGCGAACTTCCTGGGCTCCTCCTCATATGCAGACCTAGGAACCTCGCCTGAGAACGCCGGAGCCTGAGAACGCCGGAGCGACTTCCTCGGCCTCCACCGCCGGAGACCGGTGAACCTCGCCCTTTCCTCCTTCACATTGGCTAGCAAATAAAGTTTTTTTACCTTGCCTACTTGCCTCATCTCTGGCGCCTGCTCCGGTGGTCGCATAAAACAAATCAGTTATGTTTAGGACTCAGGAGTCAAAAGCTGAATTTTTAATAATAAATATTATCAATCAAAAAGTGAAAGGAATATTGACATAAGGTAAAGAAGAATCAAGGGAGTTCTGAGAGACTATGTTTCAATAAAGCAATCACAAAACATTCTTGATCACCTTATCCATGGTCATTCCTTTAGAACATATATAATACGTATTTTTATCACATACGTTTCCAGTGGGCAACATGAGAAATGCAGAGATGTTAAGCATCACCTTAAATCTACACAAACACTTGAAGAAGTGTTGAGATAGTGTCATTGAGAGTGTGCCAAAAGGAAAACAGCTTCTAAGCAACCAGATATTCTTAGTGGAAATGCATATCCACCTCAGACAGATGACCTTTGCTATACCTATGTATTTGCCTCTCATGGTTTAATTTTTGAATGGACTTTATCACCCTTCAGCCACATCAGTTCTCATCTGTTGTTAATCATCATGCAGATGCAAGTGTACTTTGACTTCAGTGAGTGTTTTTCATCTGTGTAAAAAACAACCGAAAGGAACAAAGAGAGTGAAGGACAAAGACTGTGGCAAATATTTAGAAGGAAGAAATATATGGATTTTTATAAAGTGAAAACAAAATCCACATGTTATTTTGAGTTACCTTGTACTTGTGTTAGGAAAAAAGATAATTAAAAATTGGCATATAGTTTTCTGTGGCATTATTTGTGACATTAGTTGTGACACATTTGAGATATAATGTGCTATTACTGAAGTGTTCTTCCTATCTTCCATTCTGTAGAAAAACCTGAGACATAAGCAAAATGGGACAATATCTGGTGTCTTGGTCCATTTGTGTTGCTATAAAGGAATACCTGAGGCTGGGTAATTTATAAAGAAAAGAGGTTTATTTTGTTTCTGGCTCTGCAGGCTACACAAGAGGAATGGCACCAGCACGTGCTTTTGTTGAGGGGCTCTGGAAGCTTCCACTTATGGTGGAAGGCAAAGGGGGGCAGGTGTCATGTGGCAAGAGAGGAAGGAAGTGAGAAAGGAGGAGGTGTCCACCTCTTTTCCACAAGCAGTTCTCACAGGAACTAAGACTGAGAACTCACTCGCTCCTGCAAGAATAGGAGAATGGCACCAAGCCATGAGGAATCTGCCCCCACGACCCAAACACCTCCCACTAGGCCTCACCTCCAACACGGGATCAATGAGACCTGGTGTGGCCAGACAAATTATATCCAAAATATAGCACCTAGTTTGTTTGGTTAATTTTATATTGAATCAAAGTAATAAATTATTAAAAATGGTTTGCACATGTCTCAGAGAATACATTGTAAGTTAATATCTATTAATGTAAGCTCATTTGGAAACCATTTGATGTAGGGCTAGAGCTGATTTGTGTATGTGTGTGTTTACTATAGATAGAGCCAGCTACGTGAATATCGGTGTCATCAATTTTGTATGTTATACCCATGTTTCATTATATAAGAACTCCAGTTTTGGTTTCTTTAAAGGATGTCTGGAATTTAAAGACAGATGCAAAGCTATCTGAATGCAAAATTGTTCTAGATGTGTAATTTTTTTCTTCAACCATTCTTATTTGTTAACATTTTTAAACTAATTATCTTGATCAAGTTATTTAAGTCATTGCTCAATGTCATTGAACTTGGTCTTTTGAAAATGAATTTCTTTCCACACTCATATTGCTTTGAATAATTCTTATTTAAATTATGCAATTAAAATAACAAATGTACTTGAAACAAACAACCTTGGAAGTAAAAAGCAAAAGCTATCTTTTGGTTTGAAAAGAAGGGTGTAGCCTATTAGAACTTAAGCATTTAATGTTCTGTGGGCATCTGTGAAGGAACAGAGTGTCAGTCTGGAGGTTGGATAAATTGAAGGTCACTTAAGAGCTCTTTCTATCATGTTTAAAATAACATCTGAAGAGCAAGACATTGTAAAATGTGGTAGTGGGGCCAGCTTTGTAAAACACAATGTTTTATCCCCTCTCACATGAGAAAAGAAAAATTATTTTCTTTGAAAGCTTTATCGTTGCCTTGAAAACAGGATAATCTTTTACTAATTAGCGGCTAATAATATCAAGTGATAAAAATCAAACATTATTGAAAGAAGATAGGATGAAGTGACCTAGCATGCAAATTTAGGAGATAATTCATTAAAGGTAATCTTGAATGGATGACACACAACTTATTACTAAATGTCAATTATACTGTCTTTATAGTATAAAATATAGATTTATCCAACAGCAGTGCTCACTCTTCATCAAACTATAAATTTTTATTATTGGGAAAGTGAAGGGGTGGCCTGCCCCTCCACACCTGTGGGCATTTCTCGTTAGGTGGAATGAGAGACTTGAGAAAAGAAATGAGATACAGAGACAAAGTATAGAGAAAGAAAAAGTGGGCCCAGGGGACCGGCGCTCAGCATACCGAGGACCCACGCCGGCACCGGTCTCTGAGTTCCCTTAGTATTTATTGATAATTATCTTTACCATCTTAAAGAAAAGGAAGTGGCAGGATAATAGGATCATCGTAGGGAGAAAGTCAGCAGTAAGACATATGAATAAAGATCTCTGTGACATGAGTAAGTTTAAGGAAAAGTGCTGTGCCTTGATATGCATATGTAAACATCTCCATAAACCTTTTTAGTGCATAAAGAGCAGCATTACGTTAGCAAGTCCCACCTTTCGCCCTAAGGCGGTTTTCTCCTTTCTCAGTAAACAGAACATACAATCGGGTTTTATACCGAGATGTTCCATTGCCCAGGGGTGGGCAGGAGACAGATGCTTTTCTCTATCTCAACTGCCAACAACCGCCAAGAGGCCTTCTTTCCTCTTGTACTGGTCCTCCTCAGCACAGACCCTTCACGGGTGTCAGGCTGGGGGACGATCAAGTCTTTCCCTTCCCACGAGGCCATATTTCAAACCATCACATGGGGAGAAACCTTGGACAATACCTAGCTTTCCTAGGCAGAGGTCCCTGCGACCTTTGGCAGTGTGCGTATCCCTGGGTACTTGAGATTAAGAGAATGGTGATGACTTTTAACCAGCAAGCTGCCTTCAGGCACTTGTTTAACAAAGCACACCCTGCACAGCCCAAAATCCTTTAAACCTTGAGTCACCATAGCACATGTCTCTTGCAAGGACAAGGTTGGGGGTAGGGTCACAGATTAACAGCATCTCAAATACAGAACAAAATGGAGTCTCTTATGTCTACTTCCTTCTATATAGACACAGTAACAGTCTGATCTTTCTTTCTTTTCCCCACAGGAAAGCCTGTCTCAAATAAAAAAAGAGGTTGATACAATGATGCACAAAAAAAATTGCTAACATGTTTCCACTAGTCTGGGCAAAAATGAAGAAAACTGAAGAGTCATAGAGTGGTGATGAAGCATAAATTGGTAATTCTTCCTCAGAGAAAATCTGGGAACATTCATTAAAAACTTTAAAAATATATACACATAATTACTCAGCACTTCTGATTCTAAAAAATCCTCTTGAAAAAACTAGTACAAATATGCAAAATGATATGTGCGTTACAAAATTCTCAACAGGATTGCATAGGAAGGAAGGAAGGGAGGGAGGGAGGGAAAAAGGAAGCAAGCTAGCAGCCCCTACTGACTTCTAAAAGGGTCAAGTTTATTTATGGTTATAAAAGATGAGTTGAATTATGCTGGTTGTATTTCTGGAACTGAATGACGATGAAAATGGTTGCGGTTCATTCAGTTCCACTAGCAGCACCATAACTAGACTATTTCAGCTATGTGCCCACCCACCTCTGTAGTTTCTACACACAAAAAAAGCCTACCATTCCATCTTGGTTTCTCCATAATTTTTGAATTGCCAACATCCTTGCAGTCAACTCCATTCTGTTTATTATCAGAGTCAGAATTGGTTTCCTTTGCTTGCAGCAAAAACTTTAAATGGTACACATTATTATTCTTCTACAATAAGATTAGCATAGTATGCTGTCACCCAATAATATATCAGTGCGCTTTTTAACCATTCCTTTATTATTGAGCATCTTAACTACCTCCCTTCATTCCTTTCCTCCTCCTTCCTTTCACTGTTGCTAGCAACAATGTATTTCTTGATTTGGATGCTGGTTATACACTTTGTTCAATTTATAAAACTTCATCAAGTATACTCATGCATCCTTTCCATTTTTTCGCTATAGAGATTACACTTGAAAACAGATTCTACTTATAACTAGAGACAATCTAATATCTCACATTTTTTAAACTGGCAGAAAGTCTGAACTGTCTAGATCGATATTCCCTCTTCCTTTTGCTCTCTTGATTTTCCATTCAAATATTGTGAAACTTTGAAATAATGTTAACTTTAACCACCATAAATACTACCAGTATAAGTAGAAACAATGGAAAGAGAAGATAAAATATTTGTCACAATATTAAAAAAATCAAAAAATAAAATTTGCATAGACTACATTACTTATTTCTACAATTGGTCCTGCCTATTACTCATCCTATGTCCCCCTGATATTCAGCCAGCTCTCAATTGGTCAGAGTTCTTTGTCAAGTAGACCAATACAAACCATAATTATTAATAACCGAGCTTAGTTCTTGGTGATTCTCCCAACATAGAATAGAGGTTTCAATAACTTTATCACTGCCCTTAGTAGTTTTGTTATGCCCAGACCGTTTGTTCCCCAAAGAAGACCACCAGAGTCCAGAGTCAAAGCCAAGCGGCAAGGATCTTTACTGCAAGTTCGAACTTGGTCCCTCCATTCCACAGCGTACAAGAGGGCCCCGAACAATGCGAGGTCTTACTTTTTATAGCCCGATGTAAACAGGATATGTAAAGTTACAGGGGAACAAGGTAATTCTCTCGGTTACAGCACATTTAGCATTTTTTATTGGTTCCCGCTGTGTCCTTATCGGGGATTTCCTAAGTGGTGTTTTGGAGGAATGTGTTTGTGCTGGGCTCAGGAAGTTGGGAGATATATGGGGGATGTGCCTCATTCCTTTCATTCCCCCCTTCTTTTCAGGTAACTCTAGAGCCAATCTTGGGTCTTATAAGTCTGACTCTGTTTCAGCGTTTACAGGGTGGTATTGGGCTCTGAGGACCATGATCTGAACGGTGTTAAACCTTTCTCTGACAAACTGCAAAATTCTGTTAACAACACAAGGTCCTATGGTTAGCAGAAATAGTAGACTTAGCAGGGGTCCGAGGAAGGGGGCTAACAGAGAAAACATAGAGGAATTCCACCGTTGGTCTGCAGCTGAAGCAAACTGCCGTGTTTTTACTTCAGTGCTTAACTTGCGTAACTGTTGGACCCGGTCTTCTACAAGCCCTGATTCATTTATGTAGAAACAACAGTCCTCTTTCAGAAACATACATGTACCACCTTTTTCAGCAGTGAGTAGGTCTAGGGCCCTCCGGTTCTGCAAGGTTACCTGGGCTAGGGACGTGAGTTGCCGCTGAAGGGAGGCAAGGGACTCAGCTGATTCCTTCATAGCAACGGCAAATTGTTGGTACAACTTGTTGCTTTCTATGAGGGTGTGACCTAGGGCTCCCCCCACCCCCGCCATCCCGGCCGCAATGAGGGATGCGGTGAGGGAGATTCCTGCAATGAGGGGGAGAAATATGGCTCGTGCAGGTCTCGGTCTAGGGACTGGGTGAATAGCAGTACTAGTCCAGTTACCGGTGTACCCTAGGAACTCGCCAGCAGTTAGTAGAGTCAACCGGGGAACTAATGGGACAGGAAGACACAGTAGGTTGGTAACAGAGGGACTAGATAGGTCCTTAGATAATGTCCCATTACACCAGAAGAATATGCCCGGCGGAGCCCTTAGGGTGATATTAGGGGGCACTGCTGTGATGCTGCAGAGGCTGGAATTGGTTCCTGAGAAACAGTAGGGAAACTTTTCCTGACTGGGGTTTAGGTGCTGGTTTGGTGTTTTCCCCAGCGGCCACTAGGGCGGCTAACGTTAGGGCTAGACTACCTAACTGCATGTTTGCAGTGAGCTATATTGCCAGCGCAAGGTGAGTTTTAAGGGGTTGTTCTTAGCTCTGTCCACAGTCCATGTGGCCGGTGCTTTAGCCGCTGCCGTGATTGGTCCTAGAAGGTCGGAGGTTGGGTCCACTGGCTTGACGTGGGTGTAGTGGATCCACGACGTGATGCCTTTTACCTTCAGGGCGGTGGGTGTGGTCAGGAGTACCTGGAGTGGTCCCTTGCACCTGGGTTCTAGAGTCTCTTGTCAGTGTCGCTTAACCAGGACCTAGTCTCCCGGCTGGTACGGATGGGGTGTCGGTGGGGGACCGGTCTCGTATAATTCCTTCAGCTTGGGCCAGATTTCTTGATGAATTTTCTGCAAGGCTTGTAGGGAAAATAAGAGTTCAGAGACATTTTCTGTTTCAGATTTGAGCAGATCATCTTTTAGACTGGGAACCAGGGGTGGGGGTCTGCCATACATGATTTCGTAAGGGGTAAGGCCCAGTCTGTAAGGGGTATTACGGGCCCGGAACAGAGTGTAGGGGAGAAGGACCACCCAATTAGTGCCAGTCTCCATAGTTAATTTAGTTAAGGTCTCTTTTAAGGTCCGATTCATCCTCTCTAGCTGTCCTGAACTCTGGGGCCTGTAAGCGCAATGTAATTTCCAATTTGCCCCAAGGATAGAAGCCAAATCCTGACTTACCTTAGCGACGAAGGCCGGCCCATTATTTGACCCTATCTGGATGGGGAAGCCATACCTGGGGAGGATATCTTCCAGAATTTTCTTTGCTACAACCTGAGCAGTTTCTCTTTTGGTTGGAAATGCTTCAGTCCACCCTGAAAAAGTATCTACAAAGACAAGTAAGTACCGATACCCGTACTTTCCTGGCTTTATTTCAGTAAAATCTACTTCCCAGTAGATACCGGGCCTGGTTCCTCTAAGCCTTGTTCCCGCTGCAGCCTGGGACTGGGGGTAGGCGTTGTTAAGCTGGCAGACTTTGCAACTTGCCACGATGCTGCTGGCCATCTCGGCTGTATGTCTGAATTTGAGCTTAGAGCATCTGATCAGGTCTATCATCCGCCGAGCACCCAGGTGGGTGGTTCGGTGGATGTGTTCTAACACTTGTCCTAATTTTTCTGGTAGGATGGTTTGGTCATTAGTATCAGTCCACCACCTATTCTGGATCTGTTTCAGGGGAAGCTTGTCAATCCACTGGAGATCTCGTTCTGAATAATCAGGGAAATGTGGCAAGTCCCAGGGGCCCAGGTCAGGGAGCTGGAGTGCAAGGAGTTGGCTGGGAGCCTTTGCCACATTTCTTGCAGTTTGGCCTGCCAGAAAGTTGCCTTGAGCAGTTGGAGTGGTTGATTTCTGATGCCCTGGGCAATGCACAATGGCTAACTTTTCTGGCTTCCATAGCGCTGTTAACAGGGCTAGGATCTCTTGCTTGTTTTTTTTTTTTGCAGGGGTTACTAACGGCTATCTCTTTTCCTTCAGCCGTTAGTAACCCTTGCTCCCTGTAGATGGCCCCGTGTATGTGCGCCATAGCAAAAGCATATCGGCTGTCTGTATATACTGTCAGCTTCTTCCCTGCCCCTAAGGTAAGAGCTTGGGTGAGCGCTATCAGTTTGGCCTTCTGGGCCGATGTCCCCGGGGGCAGGGGTCCCGCCCAGATTACCTCAGTCTCTGAAGTCACTGCCGCTCCAGCATACCTCTGGCCTTGATGCATGAAGCTGCTCCCATCAGTGAACCAGACGAAGTTAGCGTCAGGGAGTGGGCGGTCCTGCAGGTCCTCTCCAACTCTGTGCACCTGAGCTAGTATCTCGGTGCAATCATGGAGCGGCGTGTCCAGGTCCGGGTTGGGCAGCAGCGAGGCAGGGTTTAAGGTCGTTGGGGGCAGGAAGGTTATCCTGATAGGATTTAGTAGTAGTCCTTGGTAGTGGGTGAGCCGGGCGTTACTTATCCATCGATTAGGTGGCTGTTTGAGTACACCTTCGATGGCATGTGGGGTAACGACCCGCAATTCTTGACCCATGACAAGTTTATCAGCATCTTGTACCATCAGAGCCGTGGCCGCAATCATTCGGAGACAAGGGGGCCACCTGGCAGCCACTGGGTCTAACTTCTTTGACAGGTAGGCAACTGGCCTCCACCAGGGGCCTAAATTCTGAGTTATTACCGCCTTGGCGACACCTTTACTCTCGTCCATGTATAAGTGGAAGGGCTTGGTGACATCAGGTAGTCCCAGTGCAGGCGCAGAGAGTAGGGCGGTTTTGATCTGTTGGAAAGCCGACTCGGCTTTGTCTGTCCAATTAAATGGCTGCTGCCCCCGTGTTGCCTGATACAAGGGTTTAGCCAGTTCTGTGAACCCAGGTATCCATAGTCTATAAAATCCCGCCGACCCCAGGAATTCCCTCACTTGTCGGGTGGATTGTGGCCTGGGAATCTGCAGAACAGTCTGCTTCCAGGCGTCTGTTAACCAGCGCTGTCCTCTTTTTAGCAGGTACCCCAGATATGTTACTTCTGGCTTACAGATTTCAGCTTTCTTTGCCGAGGCTCGGTAGCCTAGATTTTCCAGAGCTTGTAAGAGACTCTTGGTCCCTTGAATACAAGCTTCTTGGGTCTCAGCAGCAATCAGGAGGTCATCAACATTTTGTAGTAAAGTTACCTCAGGGTGTTTACGTCGGTACTCACCCAGGTCTTCATGGAGGGCCTCATCGAACAGGGTAGGAGAGTTTTTGAATCCCTGCGGCAGCCTGGTCCATGTCAGTTGGCCACTTATGCCCCTTCCAGGGTCATTCCACTCAAAGGTGAAGAGCTTTTGGCTCTGAGGGGCTAAAGGCAAACTGAAGAAAGCATCTTTCAAATCTAAAACAGTGTACCATTGATGTTTAGGGTTTGGGGTACTCAGGAGGGTATACGGGTTTGGCACAGTTGGGTGTATGTCCACAATCCTCTAAGTCTTCTAATTTCTGGAGTTTCCTTTTAATGTCTGGGGCTGCCTGATTTCCGAAAGACATTACAACAGCTGCCTGACTTCCTGGAGCCTCTGGGTCTATGGGGGTGTACTGTCTAAAAGCTTCCATTAACCTTTCTAAGTAGGTAGCTGGGCTCTCTGTCTTTCCCTGCAGAACAGAGCATACTTTAGCCAAATTAGTGGGCTTGCGAGCAGCTGCCCAGAGACCCGCCATTAGAGTCTGGCGATAAAGGCGTAGCCGTCCCCTACCTTCTGCCATGTTGTAGTCCCACGCCAGCCTGGTCAGAGGAAAAGTCGCATTTATGAGGTCGGGGTTGGCAGTCGGTTGACCGTCGTCCCCCGGGACCAGCTTTCTAGCTTCTACCTGTATTCTTTCTCGCTCTTCCGTTGTGAACAAGATTCGGAGGAGCTGCTAACAATCATCCCAAATGGGCTGGTGGGTGAACATGACACTATCCAGTAAAGCCGTTAAATCTTTGGGGTTGTCTGAAAACCGAGCACTCTGGGTCTTCCAGTTATACAGATCACTGGTAGAGAATGGCCAGTACTGGAGCCTGGGGATTCCTGTGTCATCTGGGGGTCCTATTTCCCGAAGGGGTAGAGCCACTGTGGAGTCAGGCGGCTGGGGGGGGCTAGCCCGTGAAGTGCGCCCTCGCGTCCGCCCCGCCGGCCCTTCAAAGTTACTTTCACTCTCAGCGGGTCCCTGTGTGCCAGCCGCCTCCTATCTGCCTGCTCTTTCCCCTGGCTCAGCCCGGGGGGCTGGGGCCTGGGGCCCGGAGGGGTACGGAGGGGGTTCTGTGAACAGTGGGTCCCCGCTGTCAGGTAGAACAGGATGGGGAGGGGCAGTTGGTTGCTTGGATTTTAGTGGTTGAGCAACCAGTGCCTTACAGGGTTCAGAGGCTAATTGGAAAGGGGAGAGCCAAGGAGGCGGGTTCTCAACAAGGTCCTGCCATATGAGGATATATGGGATTTGATCTAAGTGGCCCGCACGCCCAGGTAGGAAAATCTTGGACTTTACCCTAGTGATGACAGCAAGTCGGAAGGTCCCTTCGGGTGGCCACCCCACATCAAAGGCAGGCCATTCGGAGCGACACAGAGTAATTAGCTTTCCTTTCCTGATTTCTATACCAAGATCATGGCCCCTTGCTCTAACTTCTTTGAAATTACTTGTAAGAAGAGATAGAGGAGTGCTCTGGGTATTACCCATCCTATAATAATTTGTAGTCTCTTCCTGTAAAGGAATGTGGGTTAGAATCCCTGTAAAGGAAATCTGATCTGACTTATTAATGATATCTAGTCGCAGGCGCACTTTGGCAGCCCTGGTCAGAGTTAGCTGCCTGGATCGGGATCGTGCTTGGGCAGCCCAGATCAGAGATAGCCGCTGCCCGCCAAACTGGGGCAGTTCAGATTGCAAGCGCGCACCGGAAGCCCGGGTCAGAGTTAGCCGCTCGGATCGCGATCGCGCTCAGGCAGCTCAGATCACAATCTAGATCAGACGAGAGCCAGGGGACGTCTCCCACCGGTCTCCGCTGGCTGTCCTATAGCGCGTCCGCCAGGACTGCGCCAGCTCCAGTTTCAGACCTCGCGAGTCACAGATTCAGATTCAGAACAGACACAGACAGACAAACGGAGACGAGCCGGCTCACCTATCAGTAGATCGATCTTAGTAGATCACTTGACCAGGGGTCTGGTGGGCTTGGGGAATCCCGGACGAGCCCCCAGATGTTATGCCCAGACCGTTTGTTCCCCAAAGAAGACCACCAGAGTCCAGAGTCAAAGCCAAGCGGCAAGGATCTTTACTGCAAGTTCGAACTTGGTCCCTCCATTCCACAGCGTACAAGAGAGCCCCGAACAATGCGAGGGCTTGCTTTTTATAGCCCAATGTAAACAGGATATGTAAAGTTACAGGGGAACAAGGTAATTCTCTCGGTTACAGCACATTTAGCATTTTTTATTGCTTCCCGCTGTGTCCTTATCGGGGATTTCCTAGGTGGTGTTTTTCTGAAGTTTGAGAGAAATATGGAGGAATGTGTTTGTGCTGGGCTCAGGAAGTTGGGAGATATATGGGGGATGTGCCTCATTCCTTTCAGTTTCAAGGACACTCTCCAAATGGTTGGATCAGATAATGTCACATTCATCAGGAACAGTTTGGATTATGCCCAAGAATTTAGAATCTAACAGAGCCCAGAAGTAAAACAAGAGGCACTGCACACAGAATAGTTACTTAACCAATGATAATAGGGCTTTGCTTCCAAATTCCAGATATTTCTTTTGTGATTCGTCTAACAGAGCTTACTATAGATTCCATAAAGCACTCTGAACCACCACTGAAATTCTAGTTATCATTGCTCTTACTGAGCCCAAAGGGCCAATGTACGTAATCATTTGTACAGGTAGAGAGATATGTCTGTATTAGGTTCCATCTCAAACTTGCAAGTTTTCAAGCCACTTGGCAAATTAATTTAGCTGCAGTCAAACTCTCCAATACTGCCAACAAAATCCAAAGACAGCAACTGAGAGATGTGTCTTCTGTCCTCCTAAGGTAGAGAATTCAAAGCGAGCCTACTGGTTCTTCACTTGAAAAGGGAAATTTATTCCAATATGCTGCAATTCTCAGGATTCTCAGACATTTCACAGAGGTGGTAGATTTTAGTGTATTCATTTTTTTTCTATCTTGCTTCCAATGGAAAACAAGTGTCTCAGCAGGGTGCCTAATGTTCCTAATGTTCCTGCTATTTCCAGTTTCCTACAAATTATCAGCATGATTTTGCCCATTTAATGTAAAAGTGTGATGTCGTGTGATACAATGAATATATTTTAGCATAGATCTCTAGAGACAATTTATCCATGAAACAAGAAAGTAAGGAATACTTCTGCTCCTGTCAGATGAAAGTAAACTTCTGATGTTTCCTGACTGTAAGAATGAATAGGAGAAAAGCATTTGCCAGATCGAAAAGTGCACACCAGGTGCTAGGGCCTTGTGGATTGTGTTATCATCAGTGTTTTACAAATATTTGTTGTTTGAAGCCTCGTTGTGGAAAGGTAATTCTTTTTTCACACCCTGTTGAACTCAGGCACAGCCTGAGCTCAATTCTGTGAGATAACACAGCACATCACAAAGTGTTTTCACAGATAGCTTGTTTCACAGATAACTTGGCACCGTCAAAGTTTCCGAACCTATTGAGGACTTATAAGGAAATATGAATATCCAGGCCTAAAAACTAGAAACAAGCTATCTGTGAAAACGCTTTGTGATGTGCTGTTTTATATCACAGAATTGAACCTGCACTTTGATGAAACAGGTTCCAAACACTCTTTTTGTAGAATCTAAGAAGTGACATTCTGCCAGCATAGGCACACATAAGTACATGCCAGGAGTGACATATTGCCCAGCGCTTTGCTAAATACTTCATGTAATATAGGTACTATAATTATTCCCATTTTACAGAGGAAATACTTGAGGTCCAGAGATGTTAAGTTCTTACTTAACGCAGCTCATCTGAGCAAATAAATGAAATGAAATTCAAATGTACATTTCTTTCAGCTTTTTAGGAATTTTGAGGAAGTTTAGGAAATGTTTGTGCATACTGTTTGTTCATGAACCTTCATTAACACATTTGGAGTGATTTTAAGAGATACAGGAATGAGTTCTGAACAATAAGAATTTTTTACATTTATGCTTCATATATTTAGTGAGCATTCACTTTGTGCCAAGATGTCTAAGGTTTGTGCTGTTGAAGACATAAATGATGTCTCTCTAGGTCAGTCTATACAGACAATTTTATCTTTGTCACACTATGAGTTATTTAAATATGATAATGTTTTTATTTCAGAAGCAGAAAAGCAAACATCACAAAGCTGTGACTTTATAAATTCTACGTGAGGTTTTGATTCAATCCACTTTTTTTTTTTTTTTTTTTTTTTTTTTTTTTGAGACGGAGTCTGGCTGTGTGACCCAGGCTGGAGTGCAGTGGCGCAATCTCTGCTCACTGCAAGCTCCGCCTCCCGGGTTCATGCCATTCTCCTGCCTCAGCCTCCCAAGTAGTAGCTGGTCAATTCTCTTTTTAAAAATTTGTCTCATCTGATAACTCAAGACTTTCCATAAACTAGCAGTAAATAAAACAAATAAATTATTGAGTGTAGGGAATACATTTAGAATATAGAGAAAAGTATCTCTGGAAGGCCATACAAGATATTTTAGTGCTCATAACTTTGCAGGGTTCAATATCAAAGTCGAGAATAAATGCTTGAATTGATGGATACCTCATTTACTCTGATTTGATTAATTCACATTGTATGCCTGTATCAAAATACCTCATAAACCCCTTAAATATATACACCTACTATGTATCCATAAAAACAAACAATTTAAATAAAAAGTCAATGTTCATCTATAGTCATAATACTCCAGCCTCAGCCACAATTTTGCTGAGATTTTTCCACATCAGTAGCAACTTACAAGGATGAACTTTAAATCGATTTCTCTTGGTCAGATTGCCATTTCCCAAACACTTCCTCACTTCTCCATATTTCATAAGATTTATCCAATTTCCATTAGAATAAAAATTTCAATGAATTTGTAAGGTGACATTTCCATTCATATCTTGGCATTTCACTTACCTCTGACATTTAGAAGTTCCTTTGGTAAGAATACATAATAATGTAATGGCTTACATTCTTAATCCAGGAAGGAAGGAAGGGGAAACACTTCACTGGAGTAAATGTCATTACCTTTAGGCTAAAATATGTTATATGGAACATAATTTTGTGGAATCCTGTCATTTTCAAAATGCTTTCCTGTATTTCAGAAACAACAACAAATAAGTGAACTGAGAACTTACCAAGTGGCAGGCACTGTAGGAGGTGCCAACTGCTCATAATAGACCTTCATGTTGCAGCTTCAGCCCATCTTCCCCATCTCGTCTCCCAGGACTCAAACTAGCAAATCTCCTTAGGCTACTGTGAGGAGGATGGATTAAAACGGGGAAAAGGCTGATGCAGAGGGAATTAATTAGGAACCTGTTACAGTATAACTGGGGACAAATTATGACAGTCTGCCTCATTATAGCAGTAGTAAAAATAAATTAAATGGATAGATTCAAGAAATATTTAGGCAATAGATTGACAGCATCAGGTGGTTAATTGACCTTATTGTGAGAGTTTGTGTGAAAGATGGGAATAAGTGAATGTTATCATCTTAAATCTCAGGATTTTGTTTGTTTTTAATGTCAACAAATAGGGAGAAAGGTGTGGGACTCCTTGTTTATCTTTAGGCATCTTTAGGCATAAGATTCAGTTACCTGAAGGATCGTTAAGAGGACATGCTTAGTTAGTATTTAGGTTATAATACAGAAGAGAAATTTTGCTGGATATACAAGTTTGTGAGCAATTAACATGTAATAAAAGTAATGAGATCACCCCAGGGGATCTTTTATATTGATAGTGAGGGAAGCCTAGAAAAGACCCCAGTGCCTATAAAAGTGCCTGGCAGATACATAGTTGTCAATTGATAAGTGCATGAAATAATTAACTAATGAAAGAATGAATAGACATAGAGATATCTCTTTCTGATGAACAGATAGATGTATAAACCAGTAAGATCATTCTATGTGCTATAAATGAAGTACTGTGGAAAGAAGTAATATTAAATGTTTCCTATAATAATTCATTAAATTTTATAATAAATACAATAAATTAGTCATGGCAGATTATTTTCTTATTTTAATCATGATATGATTGAGGCCAAGAAGGGTACTTTTGTAAAGCAGCAAAGGTGCAATTTGTAATGATAGAATCAAGACTATAACCAATTTTCTTTTTTAATATTAAATGAGAATTTATTGAAATAAAGATTATATTTATTTTTTTTTGGAATGCAGAATTCAGAAAAGATAACAGAGGTAGAAGAGGGAAAATTTGCTCTTTGGACTATAATGCAAAATAATGAGAGTCAGAAGGCAGCCCTGCAAATCGAAACCATTTGAAATAAGTGGAAGAAGATACAGAACCACGGTCCTTTCTGCCTTTCTGAAAGCCAGCAGCAGTATCCCTTTTCAAAGTCACCCTAGAGAGGGCCCAGAATGGACTCTTATCCTGCTAGATTTTCAGAGTCCTGGGTCTGTCCCTAGAGAGGGCCCAGAAGGGACTCTTCCCTGCTAAATTTTCAGAGTCCTGGGTCTGTCTCTCATCGGTGCTAAAACAGCAAGATTTGTATTAATCATCCTGTTCCGCAAATGCATAACCTGAGGTTCCTTTCAGACATTCAGGTTGTTGATGGAAATTTTGCTTGGAATTTAAACTGCATAACAAATTGAGGCCCCTTTGCCCTCATAAATCAGAAAACTTCTCTAGAGGGGTTTTAAGTCTCTAAGTTGCATTAATGGGTGTTTTAACATGTCCAAAAGGCAAATATTCTTAATGCAAGTAGTTTCTCTTTTTTCATCTATCAACTAGAAACTCATTCCCATACATTGCTTGTGCATGTGTGTGCTTCTCTCCATCTACTTGAGAAACGTGGGATTAGGTAGAGGGGAGGAGCAATACATTTTTAGTCTAATCAATCTTTCCAGGGATCTCTATGGGGTTCAGTTACATAGGACTTCAGGGCATATTTTCTTCTGATCCACATGGACACTGCATTTTATAAAGAAGAAGAGGGACTGATGTTTTCATCACAATAACTGTCATTCTGAAGTCACTGTGTTTTCAGGATAGAGCACAGGATTGCCTTTCAGGAATCCCAAGAGAGGGAATCTCAAGTGAAAGTAATGGTAAATTCACAATAGACTACTACCAAGGGAATAGAATCTTTTAAATGGAATTCTGTCATCAACACTATTCTGTTCTGGTGTTAATGACAGAATAAAATTCTATTTCCTTGGAACAGAGTAACCAACACTTTCAGATTATCTAGGGGAATATCCGTTGTCTACCACACCCAGATTTCAGGACTTGGAGTTATCTCAGTTTCTTTCCTTTCTAATGAAAATCTCTACACTTGATGCTGCTGTTACTATTCATGGTAGCCCTTGTATTCCCAAGGCCACAGCTTTATTTCAGGCATTTCCAGTGGCCCTGGCTGGAGAAAAGGGGCTCAGATGTAGGGAATCACTCTCAATTATACAGAACTAAATATCATGAGATATTTATTAAGAAATCTTAGTGATGGAGATATTTCTTAAGAACATCAATTTCTTCTACTATCTAGTTATTGGTGCAACCAGCAGGTCTCTGGTTTGTTATTTCATATTCTAGTTTGACTTGCTTTCCAGAAGAAGGGTTTCCTTAAATAAGTGATAAAGGCCAGTTGTCTTAATAGATATATCCTGAGGGTACCTTAATGTAGACTCTTCCAATTTATTCAAGACTATTGTCATTTGATTCCTACTGACAACTTCAAAGCCTAATAGATACAGGGTAAACTGGTAAAACTGAGTTCCTTAGACTGCAAATCAGTGAGCCAAAAACTGAACCTTGGGCTTTCATCTAGGAGTATCCAAATCCCTTGCTGCGAAGACAAGGAACTTCAGACCCAGGCAGTCATAGTTTGAGCTCTCTATTCTCTCTCTCTCTCTCTCTCTCTCTTTATTTATTTATTTATTTATTTATTTTTTATTTTTTTGAGATGAAGTCTCACTCTGTTGCCTAGGCTAGAGTGCAGTGGCATGGTCTCGGCTCACTGCAGCCTTCACCTCCAGGGTTCAAGCAATTCTCCTGCCTCAGCCTCCCGAGTAGCTAGGATTACAGGTGCCTGCTACCATCCCCAGCTAATTGTTTGTATTTTTAGTAGACACGGGATTTCACTATGTTGGCTAGGCTGGTCTTGAACTCCTGACCTCATGATCTGCCTGCCTCGGTCTCCCAAAGCACTGGGATTACAGGTGTGAGCCACCGCGCCCAGACTGAGCTCTCTATTCTCTAATTGGTAGAAAGTTATTTAATCTCTCTGATTCTGAATGTCCTCATTGAACAAATGGATATAATAATACTCACATTTAAAGTTTTATATAATTATTTGTGATAATGTATATGAACTATCTGGTGCATAGTAAATGTTATTGATATCTTAATTGTAATGTTATTATTAATCTATCAAGGATTTGTAGTTATTATTACTACAACTAATATTGTTACTGTTACTACAACTACTATCACTTCTATCACTACAATTACTCTTATAACTACTAATATGACAAGCACCAATTTATTTTTTAGGGTTGTTATGAAAGTGGCTGTATGTAAAGCTCATACATAAGAGCTTGGCACATTGTATGCACTCAATAACTGTTCCTCTTCCTCCAACTGACAAGATATATTCAGATTGATGGAGTTGAAGAAGGATGATGACCTCTATTTGAAAACTGTGAGATCTTAAGGAGATTTTATTTTAATGATTGAAGATGTTCATAGGACTTTTCTTTGAAATTGGCTTTATAATGTGGGAAGGGGCAATAATATTTGTGGTATATTGAAGGGTATGGAAGAGCTACAGGCATCATTTTGTTCAATAATCACAAAAAAACCTGTAAGATATGTTTTGAGCCCACTTAACAAGTAAGTATGGAAGTTGAATAAATTGCCTTTTCTGCTGTTTTATCAATAACTTCTTCTTCAGCGATGTCTAACACTTGCAATTTCAAACATCACTTCTCTAAAGATAACTCTCCAAATCTGAATCTGCAGGTGGGGTGTGGCTTCTGAACTCCATGACTAAACAGTGCTCATTTCTACTAAGAGTCTGACTGTTCTTGAAAAGGGAACATATTTAATACTAAATTCATGGGTTTTCTTACTAACCAATACTTTCCTATTGGGGGAATATAATTATTTGTGATAATGTATATGAACATCTGGTGCATAGTAAATGTTATTGATATCTTAATTGTAATATTATTATTAATCTATCAAGGATTTGTAGTTATTACTATAACTAGTATTGTGACTGTTACTACAACTACTCTCACTTCTATCACTACAATTACTCTTATGATACTAATATGACAAGCACCAATCTATTTTTTAGGGTTGTTATGAAAGTGGCTGTATGTAAAGCTCATACGTAAGAGCTTGGCACATTGTATGCACTCAATAACTGTTCCTCTTCCTCCAAGTGACTAGATATATTCAGATTGATGGGGTTGAAGAAGGACAATGGTGTCTATTGCGCTCAGATTTGAGGACTTGGAGTTACCTTATTTTTCTCCTTTTCTGACAAAAGTCTCTAAACTTGATGCTGCTGCTGATGTTCATGCAAGCCCTTCAATCCCATGGTCCCTGTGTTATTTCAGGCTTCTATCAGCTCATGCCTGAACTAGTACAATAGCATTGTAATAAAATTTTCTATTTCACTTTTTTTCTGTTTTTAGGCTCTACTTTACTGCCAGATTTAGTATTCCTCAACTAGCAGTATGTAAGTTTTCACTCCCTAGTTACAAATTTTGAGGGATTCCTTTAAAATTTAAATCCAAACTTCCTGGCATTCAAGACCATAAGACAATTTTCTCCCAATATATCTTTACAACCTTGTACATAAATGCTACCATAAAAATAAGGCTCAAACAATCCACCTCCAAACACGCTCTACAGGCCAGGTGTGGTGTCTCACACCTGCAATTCCAGCACTTTGGGAGGCTGAGGCAGGATAATTGCTTCAGCCCAAGAGTCAAGACCAGTCTGGACAACATAGTGAGACCCCATCTCTATAAATAACAAAAAAAAATTAGCCAGGCATGGTGTATTGCACCTGTAGTCCCAGCTACTTGGGAGGCTGAGGTGGGAGGACTGCTTGAGTCCAGGAGGTTGAGGCTGAAGTGAGCCATAATCACACCACTGCGCTCCAGCCTGGACACCCAAGCAACAAAGTGAGACCCTGTATCTCTCAAACAAACAAAAACAAAAAACAGAAAGGAAGAAAAAGAAGAAGAAATAAAATAAAAATAAATAAAAATAGACATATAGACATGCTATAGAGTTATTGAGGGCACACAGTATGCCAAGCACATATGTCTAAGCTTTACATAGAGTGTCTTTCATAACAACCCTATAAAATAGATTGACCATAGTTACAGAAGTAGTCATGATAGTAATTGTAGTAGTAGCAGTGATGGCACCGGCCACCTGTCTGGAGCTGCCGCTGCAAAGACAACGGCTGCAGAAGGGGAGGTGCCGCCAGAGCTGCGCACTCAGCAAAGCCAGGGTGGGTGGGAGGCGGGGCGGGGGTAGCTGGGAACAGGCAGGAGACTCGCCCCCTAACGAGTTAAAGGGTGGGGAGCCCCGTGCTTGGGGCACGGCGGCAGAGCTGCCGCCGCAGACCTAGGCATCCCTGTGCTTTCGTGTGGGCCAGGAAGCCCCGACCCACAGGTTCAGAAGTGCCTTCTTGCTCCCATTCCTGGCCTCTGCCTGCTGCCTGTGCCCACTTCAATTTTGGAGCAAAGTTATGGCCAAGCCTAGGTGCTGGTGCAACCTGGCCAGGTGTGCGCATGCTCAGGGAGGCGCTGTTACACCAGCTCCCTGCCTCCCCAGCCCGCTTTGGACTTTGGGCACTGATGAGCTCGGGAGAGTGGCGAGGAAGCGCTGTGGGCTGCTGGGTTGAGGCCTAGAGGCACCCTTCAACACGAACAGCCTGGGTGCTGCGGAGGGCATGTTGATGGCAGCAAGAGGAAGACAGGCTACTGGACAGAAAGGGACGGGTCCTAGTGAAGCCCCACCTTCAAGCCAGGGATGGCTTCAATCCTGGAGGCCCCGCCGTCAGTTCCGGTCGGAGTCTGTGGCCTGGACTGAGCACTTATGGTTCTTTTTCCAGGCCCACCCATGGCCACCCATGGACCAATCAGCATGCACTGCCTCCCTTCTGAACCCATAAAAATCCCCAGACCCAGCCAGACTCACACAGAAGTCAGGAGTACCGGCTGCGAGAGGGAGAAGCCCACTGTGGGTCTCCTCAACTTGTTGGGCCAACCTTCCTGAGGAAAGGAGGGACAACCTGCCTGCAAAAAGGAGCTACCCACTTCGGGTCTCCTGAGAACTGTTCTGCCACTCAATAAAGCTCTTCTCCACCTTGCTCAGCCTCCATTTGTCCGCATACCTCATCTCCCTGGACACAGGACAAGAACTCAGGACCCGCCTGGCGGGACTCAAAGAGCTGTAACACAAACAGGCCTGAAACACGCTCCCTTGCTTGCCACGTTGCAGGTGACGAGAAGGAGAGAAGAGCCGTGTTCCTTTGGGGAGCCCAGACCTAGGGTCTCGCTGAGCCAGGGCTGTGACACTCTCATTGGGGCTCTGTGGTTCCTGGCATCTCCAAGCTTCCAGGAGCCACCGTGTTCCCCTCAACCAAACGGGTGCCTGCAGCAGAATCCACATACAGTACATCTGGTCCAGCTGCAGCCTCATGCAGAGCCATACCTGTGCTGGAGCCTTGAGCTGCCTGCCCCACTGCAGCAGCCGGTATGTCTGGCTGTTGCCGGACACTGCGCTCACTCACCCACACACCCCTTGCCACTCTGCACCTAGCTCTCCCTGGGCAGGCGTGGGATCTGGGCTGGTGGCGGGAGCCAAGCACAGCCTGCCAGGCCAAGTGGGCAGAACAAGCCCAGTGGGCACGAGCAATACTCAGGCGGAAGGTGCCGCCAGTCACAGAGGTTTCTGGCTGATGAAACGACACCTCAAGGATCCCATGACAGCAGTAATAGTAGCTATAGTAGCAGTCATAATAGTAGTTATTGTACTAGCAGACACAGTAGTTGTAACAATAGTTATAGTACTTGTCTTAATAGCAGTGATAGTAGTTACAATAACAGTTAAAATCATTGTAAGAACAGTAACTGAAAATCCTTGATTGACTAACAGTATTACAACTAAGATATTTATAGTACTTACCATGCACCAGTTCACACACATTAATTCTTTGCCTTTTTACCATTTTCCTCCTTTGAGATAATTGTCTCATCTGTCTTTCCTCTTTCTCCTTTAGGCATTTCATCAGTGAAACTATTTCTATCCCTCAAGGGATGTCCCTCCATATCTTTATATCTACCTCTCCTTCATCCTAACTCCACTATTGTGTCTTATCATCATTGTGTTTTGTAAAAGGAAAAAAGAAGACATTCCCTACTTTAAACTTGTCTCCTTGGTATCTAGGACTGACATTCAGACATGGAGCAAGTTGGACTGCACAGGGACCCACCAGTGAGATTGATGCTGTCTGTAAAGAATAGGGATGGCGGCCGGGCGCGGTGGCTCACGCCTGTAATCCCAGCACTGTGGAAGGGCGAGGTGGGCAGATCATGAGGTCAGGAAATCGAGACCATCCTGGCTAACACGGTGAAACCCCATCTCTCCTAAAACAAAAACAAAAACAAGCAAACAAACAAAAAATCACCCGGGAGTGGTGGTGCACCTGTATTCTCAGCTACTCGGGAGGCTGAAGCAGGAGAATCGCTTGAACTCGGAAGGGGGAGGTTGCAGGGAGCCAAGATAGCGGCATTGCACTCCAGCCTGGGTGACACAGTGAGATTCTGTCTCAAAAAAAAAAAAAAAAAAAAAAGGAGTAGGGATGGCTGTGCTGGCCACGCTGTGCCTCCATCCACCTTTCCTGACACTCTACTCTATGCTGGCCACTTGGCATGTTTGACTTTCCATCACTGACTGCCCTGAGCTCACCTACTTTTTTGGTCTGTCATTTTTTTTTTAAATTCGTTTATTTTTTATTATTATTATACTTTAAGTTCTAGGGTACATGTGCATAACGTGCAGGTTTGCTACATATGTATACTTGTGCCATGTTGGTCTGCTGCACCCATCAACTCGTCAGCACCCATCAACTCGTCATTTACATCAGGTATAACTCCCAATGCAATCCCTCCCCCCTCCCCCCTCCCCATGATAGGCCCTGGTGTGTGATGTTCCCCTTCCCGAGTCCAAGTGATCTCATTGTTCAGTTCCCACCTATGAGTGAGAACATGCCGTGTTTGGTTTTCTATTCTTGTGATAGTTTGCTAAGAATGATGGTTTCCAGCTGCATCCATGTCCCTACAAAGGACACAAACTCATCCTTTTTTATGGCTGCATAGTATTCCATGGTGTATATGTGCCACATTTTCTTCATCCAGTCTGTCACTGATGGACATTTGGGTTGATTCCAAGTCTTTGCTATTGTGAATAGTGCCGCAATAAACATACGTGTGCATGTGTCTTTATAGCAGCATGATTTATAATCCTTTGGGTATATACCCAGTAATGGGATGGCTGGGTCATATGGTACATCTAGTTCTAGATCCTTGAGGAATCGCCATACTGTTTTCCAGAATGGTTGAACTAGTTTACAATCCCACCAACAGTGTAAAAGTGTTCCTATTTCCCCACATCCTCTCCAGCACCTGTTGTTTCCTGACTTTTGAATGATTGCCATTCTAACTGGTGTGAGATGGTATCTCATTGTGGTTTTGATTTGCATTTCTCTGATGGCCAGTGATGATGAGCATTTTTTCATGTGTCTGTTGGCTGTATGAATGTCTTCTTTTGAGAAATGTCTGTTTATATCCTTTGCCCACTTTTTGATGGGGTTGTTTGTTTTTTTCTTGTAAATTTGTTTGAGTTCTTTGTAGGTTCTGGATATTAGCCCTTTGTCAGATGAGTAGATTGCAAAAATTTTCTCCCATTCTATAGGTTGCCTGTTCACTCTGATGGTAGTTTCTTTTGCTGTACAGAAGCTCTTTAGTTTAATGAGATCCCATTTGTCAATTTTGGCTTTTGCTGCCGTTGCTTTTGGTGTTTTAGACATGAAGTCTTTGCCCATGCCTATGTCCTGAATGGTACTACCTAGGTTTTCTTCTAGGGTTTTGATGGTATTAGGTCTAACATTTAAGTCTCTAATCCATCTTGAATTAATTTTCGTATAAGGAGTAAGGAAAGGATCCAGTTTCAGCTTTCTACTTACGGCTAGCCAGTTTTCCCAGCACCATTTATTAAACAGGGAATCCTTTCCCCATTTCTTGTTTCTCTCAGGTTTGTCAAAGATCAGATGGCTGTAGATGTGTGGTATTATTTCTGAGGACTCTGTTCTGTTCCATTGGTCTATATCTCTGTTTTGGTACCAGTACCATGCTGTTTTGGTTACTGTAGCCTTGTAGTATAGTTTGAAGTCAGGTAGCGTGATGCCTCCAGCTTTGTTCTTTTGACTTAGGATTGTCTTGGAGATGCGGGCTCTTTTTTGGTTCCATATGAACTTTAAAGCAGTTTTTTCCAATTCTGTGAAGAAACTCATTGGTAGCTTGATGGGGATGGCATTGAATCTATAAATTACCTTGGGCAGTATGGCCATTTTCACGATATTGATTCTTCCTATCCATGAGCATGGTATGTTCTTCCATTTGTTTGTGTCCTCTTTTATTTCACTGAGCAGTGGTTTGTAGTTCTCCTTGAAGAGGTCCTTTACATCCCTTGTAAGTTGGATTGCTAGGTATTTGATTCTCTTTGAAGCAATTGTGAATGGAAGTTCATTCATGACTTGGCTCTCTGTTTGTCTGTTACTGGTGTATAAGAATGCTTGTGATTTTTGCACATTAATTTTGTATCCTGAGACTTTGCTGAAGTTGCTTATCAGCTTAAGGAGATTTTGGGCTGAGACAATGGGGTTTTCTAAATATACAATCATGTCATCTGCAAAGAGGGACAATTTGACTTCTTCTTTTCCTAACAGAATACCCTTGATTTCTTTCTCTTGCCTGATTGCCCTAGCCAGAACTTCCAACACGATGTTGAATAGGAGTGGCGAGAGAGGGCATCCCTGTCTTGTGCCAGTTTTCAAAGGGAATTTTTCCAGTTTTTGCCCATTCAGTATGATATTGGCTGTGGGTTTGTCATAAATAGCTCTTATTATTTTGAGGTACGTTCCATCAATACCAAATTTATTGAGCGTTTTTAGCATGAAGGGCTGTTGAATTTTGTCAAAAGCCTTTTCTGCATCTATTGAGATAATCGTGTGGTTTTTGTCTTTGGTTCTGTTTATATGCTGGATTACGTTTATTGATTTGTGAATGTTGAACCAGCCTTGCATCCCAGGGATGAAGCCCACTTGATCATGGTGGATAAGCTTTTTGATGTGCTGCTGAATCCGGTTTGCCAGTATTTTATTAAGGATTTTTGCATCGATGTTCATCAGGGATATTGGTCTAAAATTCTCTTTTTTTGTTGTGTCTCTGCCAGGCTTTGGTATCAGGATGATGTTGGCCTCATAAAATGAGTTAAGGACGATTCCCTCTTTTTCTATCGATTGGAATAGTTTCAGAAGGAATGGTACCAGCTCCTCCTTGTACCTCTGGTAGAATTCAGCTGTGAATCCATCTGGTCCTGGACTTTTTTTGGTTGGTAGGCTATTAATTATTGCCTCAATTTCAGAGCCTGCTATTGGTCTATTCAGGGATTCAACTTCTTCCTGGTTTAGTCTTGGAAGAGTGTAAGTGTCCAGGAAATTATCCATTTCTTCTAGATTTTATAGTTTATTTGCTTAGAGGTGTTTATAGTATTCTCTGATGGTAGTTTGTATTTCTGTGGGGTCGGTGGTGATATCCCCTTTATCATTTTTTATTGCGTCTATTTGATTCTTCTCTTTTTTCTTCTTTATTAGTCTTGCTAGCAGTCTGTCAATTGGTCTGTCATTTTTCATATGAACAAATCCCTAACAAAATCTTAAATTTTTATGAAGGGATGTAGGAGGGGTATTATCTATGGATTTTGATGGTATTTTTCATATTTGCCATCTTTTCTAATTTAAAAATTAAGACATAATATTCAGAGTAGGAAATCTGTAATGCACAAAGTTATAAAAAATGATCCTTTATGTAATCACACAAAATCCATCTACCTCTAGGACATCATGGTACATACATTTTGATATCTGTCCTTTTAGTTTTATACAATAATTTTTTGTCCATTGTTTATTTTTATTTAGCAAAATAGTGTGAACATCTCAAAAAATACTCATTCTTCAAAAGTGTACATTTTCCAATAGTGTCCAGTGAAACTTTTTATATGTATATTTACAAAGTTCATACAGAATACTGTAATTATTTCCTTGTTTTCAGGCAAAACCCCTTTTACTATTTTTATTATTTATTGATACATAATATTTGCATGTATTTATGGGGCACATGTAAAATGTTGGTACACACATAGAATGTGTAATGACCAAGTCAGGGTATTTAAGATATACATCACCTGGAACATTTACCATTTCTTTGTGTTGAGAACATTTCATATCTTTTCTTCTAGCTATTTTGAAATATAAAACATATTGTTAACTACAGTTAACCTTCTGTGCTGTCAAACACTAGAATTTATTCCTTCTGTCTAACAATGTACTTTTAAATGGATGCATAGATCATAATTTACCCTTATTTTTGGTCATTGAGAGTATATGTGGAGTGTGTACTTATTTAGGACAGAGTGAGGATTAGGGTTAGTAAAGCCCTCTGCCTTCCCTAGTTCTTCATTATCCTGTTTGTACACAAGCATTAGTACATAATGCTTTTCTGTGTCTCATCATTAGCTTTGAAAACTTTGTATGGCAAAGAAAAACCCATCCTTGTGTTTATTCCCAGAACTTGCTTCCTGACAGGTATCTGGGGATGTTCCAGTGTCCCCTTATCCCATCTCCAGGACCTTCCTATTCCCAACTGCCTTTCTCTGATCTTCTCTAGTAGTGATATTTATATGCTGGAAACTGTGCCAAAAGTTTTCTATAACATGCACTATATTTAAAAAAAAAATTCTCACAGCTCTGAGAGACAATTATTATACTTACATTCTCTCATGCCGTCCCCTCTCACCCCTAATCTTAGAGGATGTACCAATTTGCATGCTGGTTTAGAGAGAAGCAGACGGCTATGTGTTTGAGTCTAAGCCTGGAAACTGTTTGCCTTGGAAGACTTTCACTGAATGTGCTAAGGAGAGGAACCCCTCTGCAGACATACACAGGCGTTCTGCAGTTTCCCACTTTCTGGTGCAGCTCTGGCCTTTTAGGGCTTTAAGGGCTTTGGCTAAGGTGAGAAGAATCTGTCATTTCTTCCCGAGGCTCAGAACGGGCAATTATAAATTGTTCTTGACAAGTTTAAACAGGTCAAAGGAGCTTTTCTCAGATTTCGGGAATCGCTAAATGATTTTTTTAATACAAATCTTTTTTTTTTTTTTTTTTTTTTTTTTAATGATACAACATTATACTCACAGTTCTTGCTTTTTAGGGCTCTGTTTGCATTGGATATTTTTTCCTGTTTTGAATATCCAAAGCTGGAAAGTTTGAGGTTTGTATTCTGCCAGGGCACTCTGAGTAGAACTTGAAAGTTTGGCTTGAGAGAGCTAACATCGCCTTGATAGTTTTCACCCAGTTATTCTACAAACGATTATTTCGAAAAGAGGATTTCAAGATCCCTCAAATGTAGAGTCACCAGATAAGATACAGATGCCCAGTACAATTCCAATTACAGATAGACAACAAATCATTTTTAGTATTTATGTAAGGATGACTCATGTCAGTTGGGATACACTTATGCTAGAAAATTGTTATTTATCTATATTTTTTATTTGCTAAATTCTGCAAACTTATCCAAGTGTTTATAATTAACTGCACTGGTGAAAACACCAAATAATGAAAGTGGCCTAATATTTCCTGAGGACTGTGTTAATATAATTTCATGTAATCTTTCTAACAATACAATGATATACACATAATTAATTCTATGCAACAGAAAAGAGAATTGAGCTTCAGGGAGTTTTAAAATTTTGGCCCAAATCACACTATTGGTGAGTAGCAGATCTGTGAGTTAAAGACAGGTCATCTGACTCCAAAACCCACCTTCATTCCAACTCGCCTAAGGTGTTTAAAATGTGTTAGGAACACTGAGCAGCCCTTGCTTCCCCATGAAGCAAGCAAATACCTAGAAAGCTGACCTGAAGTGCCTGGGGCCCATATTTCAGGTTCACAATGTAATTCTAGTGCTTGGCATTCAATGCAGACACACACATCATCATTCTAATTAAGCAACTGTCTTAATTATCAGGTTCTCCAGGGAGGCTGCTCTGCCAAGTCTGGTATTTCATGAATAGATCTGAAAACAGACATTATCTCTTCTCCCAGTGAAGAGAGAGTGATGAAGGCTCAGGACAAAAGGAGGCAGTGGGATGATGCCACCAAGGGACCATTCTGAAGAGCCATCAGCAAAAAGCAGCCACACCTGCTTACACAGCTCTGAGAAAAATGATCTGAGCCCTGACATGGAACTTAGATGCAATAAAGTCCATTGTATTGAGCCTTCTCTGGCACTCCTCCCAAAACAGAGAGGCAACAGTTCTGTTATGTTTTGTTTGGTTTGGTCTCTCTCATCTCATCAATGAGCTTTTTTAAAAAGAAGAATTCGGTACTTTCTTTAAAGGTGGTACCATTGGCTTTTACTCTAGTCTGTTTTTTCCTTCCTAAGGGAGGAGCATCCTTCTTGTTAACACAGGACCCCAAACTATCTGATCAGAAAGAAAATAATTCAATCTGCTGTTTGAATTGACTTACAGCAGCATCTTAAATTTTAATTGGCCCCCTGCCTAAAACAACCCCAAATTGTATGTCTTCCACACACCTCTCACCACCACCATCACCACTGCCCCTACAACCACTCTAAGCATAGCACACATGGTGAACATACCATGATATTGAATGCTATTCTCACTTTTCCTTCTCTTAATCTGATCTTACTCAGGTTCTGAAAGTGGACGCTGAAAACTATTTTTTTTTTTTTTTTGAGATGGAGTTTCACTCTTGTTGCTCAGGCTGGAGTATAGTGGTGTAATCTCGGCTCACTGCAACCTCTGCTTCCCGGGTTCAAGCAATTCTCCTGCCTCAGCTTCCCAAGTAGCTGGGATTACAGGTGTGCACCACCGTGCCCGACTAATTTTGTATTTTTAGTAGAGACAGAGTTTCTCCATGTTGGTCAGGCTGGACTTGAACTCCCGACTTCAGGTGATCCGCCTGCCTTGGCCTCCCAAAGTGCTGCGATTACAGGCATGAGCCACCACGCCTGGCCACCACACTGAAAACATTTTAAAGGAGAAATAGATTGCCAATTATCCATAAAGATGAGAATTATCTGGCAACCTTTTGGTTAGATGCAGACTATAGAGCTAACAAAAACAAACACGATGAGCACTAGATATCTGCCAGGCATTGTTCAGAGCCCCTTTTTGTCTCAGTTGATCCTTGCTGTAGATCAGGAATCAACAAACTAAGCTTTCACCACTTGTCAGGTGTAAAGCCATGTCAGTCTGACTCCCAATGCCACACTGTTAGCCACTCTCCCACACTGCCTGCTCCAACTATTTCAAGAAGGAGAATGTTTTCCAGTTAATAGATTAAGTTAATAGTTAAAAACTGAGGGAATCCCTTTGTTTTTTAGCTTTTATTATTAACCAAAACTTGAAAATATATATCTTCCCCCAATGATATCTCTATTTAGAATATTAGAATGGATATTTGGTACTTAGCCTTCTATTTTCCTGGATGAGTAATATTTTGAGGCCTGTGCAGTTGTTTAAGCTACCGATCATTCTGTCTCATACCAAGAGGGAGTTTCTATGCTCTTCCATGTTGGGCTGGCCTTGAAAGTTTATTTTAATATGGTATTAGCATCCATCGTCACCACTAATTGCTATTTACTAAGAAAGCACACAGCGCCTGCCCTGTACATCAGAGACACACTTGATAGAGCTTACTCTTCACTAGGAAGCAGGAGGCAAAAATATGAATTAGCTTCTTTTTATGCATGTGAAGATGCTTGTCTGTCTTTAGTACTTCCCAGGAACACTGCCAATGAGGAATGCTCTGGAATTCTAATCTATTAGCACTAAATAACATAATAAAGCTGACATGAACACGAATGACAGGATGTAGTTTACACATCCTGGTATTAATGTCAAGAGCCTGAGCATGAAAGCGAAGGATTAACAATTTCTTCTTTGGGAATCTTGTTCCATCACTCTCTGTGCAAACGTTCACCTGTAGAAAATTGAGATTTGGAATTAGGCTTTAGGAGTCACTGAAGGGTGATCAGTAGAGGACAAAATGCCTTCCCTTGAGAAAGTCCTGGAAACTCCGAGCTCAATCTCTGCTCTTGATCACCTTGCTCTCTTGGTTGGTTGGTTGCTTGCTTTCCCCCTTAATAATTCTGAGGTTCTGACTTTTTCACATTGCACATGTTTATCTTGCAAAAAAAAAAAAAAAAAAATGCATGCATACCTGTACTTATAAAACACATTTATTGGGGAGTTGTCATCTATTTAGTAGAATAATTAATTTTTCTAAACACCCTGACTGAATTCTTTTGAGCCATGAAAAAGAGTATCAGACTCAATATGGGGAAATAAAGATCTTTGGCTCAAAGATCTTTGGCTACTTCTTGGGGATTCTGAGGCTTCTTTTCATGAACTTGTGATACCATGCATGATGCATAGAAGCATACACATCCACAACAGGCAGACACCATCCTGCTCCATCCTTCCATGACAATCGTGATATAGTCAAAACTTACAGAGGACTTACTATGGCTATGCATGTGTTAAGCAATTTGCTCGAATCATCCATCGCCAGTGAGACCACAGATGGTCTCTGAGGTGCCTCAGAAACATAACCAGCTTCTCTTATGCACTGACCCGATAACTCATTTCTGTTTGATTGTGCTGTATGTAACATAAGCATTAGGAAGTTGGAAAAAATATCTTTATTTGTCCCACAGAAGTGAAGAAATTCATAAGATTATGGTCTCCAGAGCCGGAAGACTTGGGATCAAGTTGCAACGCCAGCAATTACTAGCTGGGTGACTTTGGGCAAGTAATTTAACTTCTTTGTGCCTTCCATTCTACATGAATAAAATGGGAAAATGAATGTTTTTGAGAATAAAATGAATTAACAGATGTGACATGCTAAGAACAGTGTCATTAGTGAATTAAGTTTAGCCAATAACAACCACAAGTTAAAGTTTAGTAAAGAACTTTAAACCAGATGGGAATTCTTGATTTTACTATCATACTCTCATTACATTTCTGGAATAATCTCTACTTGATCATTAAGTATTATTTTAAAATGCTCTACAGGAATCTGTTTATTAATATTAATGTTAATAAACAAATATGTTAATATTACATATTTTATGATATTCTGTGAAATGATACTGATATTATTCCTAAAAAAAGATAGGGCCTGCTTATTAGTCTGTTCTCACACTGCTATAAAGATAATACTTGAGACTGGGTACGATTCAAGATGAGATTTGGGTGGAGACACAAAGCCTAACCATATCAGTCTGTAGTTTTCTGTGTAACATTTATCAAGCTTTAGTAAAATTAAATGCTTATTTCGTATGAAATATCTGGAAAATTTTTCTGTTCATCTTCACTATAGAATAATTTAAATAACATTGTAATTATCTATTCTTTAAATGGTGATATAATTCCCCTAGTGATACTTTCCCCAGGGCAGTTCGTTTTTTTTTTTTTTTTTTTTTTTAAACAACTTTTATTTGTTCCTTCTACAGAAAGTGGACTTATATTTTATAGTCCCTCTGGACTAAGCTTTAGTAATTTCCCTAAAAATTTTCCATTTCATCAAGATTTTCAGATGTATTTACGTAAAGTTGAGTAGTACCATTCTTGTGACTTTTTAAATTTCTCTTCCTTCTGTTGTTACTTCCCCCATGTTTTTATTTTATGTGTTTACATTTTCTTTTCTTATGTCTTGATTAGTTGATAATCTATGAAAAATTGGCTTTCAGATTGACTAGTTTTACTTCTTTTTAAGACTGATTTTTAACTTTTTAATTTCTTAATTTATCTTTGTCCTTTCTGTCTTCCTTATGTTCATCTTGCTGTCTTTATCTAACTTCTTGCATCATATACTAAGTCTTAGTGTTTAAAGATAAGAATAGCAAAACTTTTGAGTTTTCTTTTGATTTTAGTTGTATCCCATGTTCTGTTTTGATTTTTATAATTGTCTGCATAAGCTGAGGTTATACACTATATTTTCTTTGTACTAAGAATTCATTAAGAAATAATTTATCAATCTCCAAGGTGGTGGATTATTTGTTTTTTATTACAATTAATAGTCATTGAATTATAATAATATAATGCTGTCTGCATATTTATTATTTAGAATTTATTGTGGTTTACTTGGTGACTTAATTAATACACAACCAGATTTTGAGTGTGATCTGTCAGCAAGGTATGTTCTCTCTTATTATACAAAGCATGATTAATATCAATCAGGTGTACTTTTTAAATTAGGGTATTTAGATATTCTATACCTTTGCTTATTTTTTGTTCATTTTATCATGAAATACAGATGAATTCAATTATCTTGCTAACATTAATGTTTCTTTAGATAGCAACTATTAGTCTTGCTATGAGCAATAATAAATTTTCTGTTTATTATCTCCAGATTTTAGTCCATAATTTTATCTTTCTTTGGTTTTACTTTGTACACCTAAATATACTTACTTTTCTATTACATGTTCTATCAGCATGTAATAAATAAATGACTTCTAGCCCAGCTATGATTAATGAAGCAATCAGTGAACTTACTTTACCTCTAATCTTTCTTCTCTTCCCAATCTGTGTTGTTGGATCATTTCTATTACACATTGTCAAGGCATTGGAAGTGTGCATTATGCTTTCTCACTCTCATATGCACTTCTCTTTTAGTCTTTCTCAATCAGAATGGATTGAATATATTAACCAGCTCCAATTCTTTTGCTCTTATCTCCTCAGTCATTCCTTGGTTCATTGAAGTTTTGTTTTCTATTAATTTCATCAAGAAGGCATAATGGGTACATACTTGCTGGACATTCCATGTTCAAAATTGCCAGCTAAGAAAGCTTAACTTGATATAAAATCCTTGTCTTACACTTTCTTTCCTTAAAGATTTTGTAGATTGTGTTCCAGTTTTCTGTCAATGAATATTGCTTAGGATAAATCTGAACTCAGTTTGATTTTTGTTTCCTCTTACGTGTGACTTGACCTTTCACCTTGTTTACCAGAGAAATTCTTCCTTTTATTGTAAAAAACTACCAATGTCAACTATATCTTCTAGTATTAACTATTAACTACTCCCCGGTGTATTTTGTGTCTATTCAATATGTAGGTTCATAGTATTTATGTGGCAGGAAGTATTTTTGAATTATATATTTAAGAGTTAGTCTTATTCAGTTTGGCTTTTTTCTTCAAGGACTTTAATATTATGCGTGTTAGACATTCTTTGTCTATATTGTATAGTTTATTATTTTCTTTCCAAACCTTTTAGACTTTTTATTTTCCTTCTTATGTTTGATTTCTTCTTTCTATCTTCTGTGCCTTTACTGTGACTTTCTCTGTGTTTATCCTATCTTGGTGCCTTTCAACGATATCTTCATTTCTGTATTGGTTTTATTTTCACTTTTATTTTTTCTCTGAAATTTGCCAGTTCACCTTTCATATCCTTCTGCTAAATTTATTATCTCTTCTCTGAATTCTTGCATTTTGGCTTCATAGTGTTCCTCATAGAAGTAATTAACTATTCTTTGAGATTTTAAACTTTGCATCAAACATACTTGGTCACAATTTTTATCAATTCCATGGCAAGTGCATGTATTTGAGGTCTAAGAACTAAATTTGTCTCCTAGTTTCACTAAACACAATGTACTATGTTATATATATATACATATATATATATATATCTTTTAGATGACTTCTAGGAGGAAAAGAAAAAGTTCTGATTAAACAGCCATATTCATGCTGGACACCTACACTTTGAATTTCTTGCACTCCAAGATTCTAACTGTTGACCAGTTATCAGTTGACATTCTATAAATGTTTGATGAGTAGCTGAATGGCTGAAAAGATTAGTGCCAACTAAAGAATTACTAAAGTCCTGAATGTGATGTTTGGTTATGTCTGTAATTTATAGAATTTTCCCTATTATTTTAAATGCAAACATTTCATGGAAGTATATTTGAATACAAAATATTCTAAAATTACTAATCTGGCATTTTAAAAATCCCCTGCTGAATTTCTTAGAAACAAATATAAATAATACTTTCTCTAGGTCATTTCATATATTTATTTTTTCTTTCATGTTCTAATTTTGTTGAGACAAAAGGAGGGATTTTTCTTTCAACCAAAATAATCAGAAATCTTATCAGTTTAGTAATTAGGGATTGAAATAAAAGCTAGCGAAGTAAGGCTGCTTTGCAAGGTCTGATAGTATACAGTAGTTTAATGTTTATTTATCTGGCATCATGTCCTCTCTATAAGAGAATGTGTTGGAAGATTAAGTACAAATAGTTTTTTGCTTGACATGCTATATTTCGTCATGCTGCTAATTAGCACAAATACTTACTCCAAGAAGTGAGATCATTACTTTCTCTGGTAGTAACTGAGAGGTTCTTTGTGTTGGAGAAAAAGCCCAGGTGTCCAGCTTGAAATAGCAATTACCACCCAGGTGTCTATCCTAGTAACAACAAAATACTTTAGCTCAAAATCCAAGAAGAAGAATGGAACCACTTCATTCTTTCTATGTTGGATGGCACTCACGAATATGTATTAGTAAATAAAATAGTTAGCTCCTGCTGTATAAAAAACTACCTCAAAATTTAGCAGCTTAAAACAACAAGCATTTATTATCTCACATGGTTTCTGAGAGTCAGAAATCTGGGAGCAGCTTAGCTGCGTGGCTCTAGCTCTGGACCTCTTGTGAGGTTTTACTCAAGCTGTTGCCTGGGGTACAGTCACCTGAAGGCTTAGCTGAGACTGGAGGATCTTGTTGCAACCTCCCTCATCTGGCCGTTGGCAGGAGGCCTCAGTTTCTCACCATGTGGGCCGCTCCGTAGGACTGCTTGCAACAAGGCAGCTGGTTTCTATCAAGGTGAACTATGAGAGAGAAAGAGATAAAAATTGAATGTCTTTTATAGCATAATACCATCCTTTCTACTATATCCTGTTGGTCACATTGACCAACCTTGGCACAATGCAGGAAGGAACTACGAAGAGTGTGAATACAGGAGGTGGAGATTATTGGGGGCCATCTAGGAAACCGATAATCACCAGGTACTAAAGTTGTTCCAGGAAGTACACCAGGCATAGATAATACATGTATGAATAGAACAATTTATTTATTCCTTTTATTAGGCTTGTGATCAATAGAACGTGTATTTAATATCTACTATATACCAGCATCTGTGTTATACAAACTGTATTCTAAAGTAAATAAGACATAAGCTTATCCTTATATTCTGGTGGGAGAGATAAATATGTCAGTAAATAGACATGATGTTCCACTCTAACATTAAAGAGATGACATTAAGTACTGTAAGGGTATTTTGGAGAGAGGTTGCATAGAGAATATGCAAAGTTGAGCAATTGTTCCGAAGTGCATTTGAGTAGGCTAGACAGAGCGATTAGCATTGAAAGCTACAGCCATCCAGCATTTTAGAAGAATGAAATAGCATGCATATAGATTTACTTTTGCAAATACGGGTGCAACAGTGTCTCTTGCCCTATGTGCTCTTCTTCAACGTGACCTGGACATTTTCCCATCTAGATGTGGGGTCTATTTCTCTGTGCTCTTAAATCTGAAGGTCTCTGGAACTGCTTTCACTAATAGACTATCGTAGAAGTGTTGCCATGCCTTTTTCTCTTATAGCCTTTAACTAGCTGGGCAGCTTCTACTGCCTGACTCTTGGAATCTAGCTTCCATGTAAAAAGCGAGACTTCTTTTAGATACTCTTGCTGCAAGAAGGTAAGCCAAGTGAAGAAAGCGTGGAGGATGAGAAGCCACATGAAGAGAGAGAGAGAGGTCAAGAAGCTCTAAGGCACCATGTGTGAGTAAAGAAGCTATTTTGCAGAAGATTCTTCCACCCCAGCTGATGCAATATCAATCAGAAATGACCCCCCTTTGGAACCATTTCTACATTTTACCCCAAAAAATCATTAGCAAAATAAAAATGATTGCTTTTAGCTATTAAATTTTGGGGTAGCCAGTTGTCCTGCAAGAGATAACTGAAATAATGAGCATGTCACATTACATAATCAGTAAACCATATAATGGAGCTAGCCTAAATTACAGACTGGGGCAGGCCAGCATGAAGCTGGCACAGAATTCAATGAAAAACAAAACATACTTGCTGTGTTCTGCCAAATGCTGTTAGGAAAGAGGTGGACACTCTCAACTCTTCTGCATGGCAGAGTGGCATAATGAGATTTGTGATTAGAGATGATCACACTGGGAGAAATTCAGAAGATAAGTGACATAGTGGAAGGACTTGAGGAAAGCAGCACCATTCTTCTATTATTATTATCTTTAAGTTCTGGGATACACGTGCAGAACGTGCGGGCTTGTTAGTTAGGTATATATGTGCCATAGTGGTTTGCTGTACCCATCAACCCGTCATCTAGGTTTTAAGCCCCGCAGGCATTAGGTATTTTTTCTAATGCTCTCCCTCTCCTTGCTCCCAACCCCCTGACAGGCCCCAGTGTGTGATGTTCCCCTCCCTGTGTCCATGTGTTCTCATTGTTCAACTCCCACTTATGAGTGAGAACATGCAGACGCAGCACCATTCTTATACATGCTCTTGAAATTGACCATACAAGGATGATGAAGGCAGACAGTGGAAGAGTCACAGCATGGAGAGGAGCAACACACTTGGAAACCATTAATAATTAGAATCACGGAGGTTTGATTCGGAGAAAGGAGTGAGACAATAGTTGTTGCAGATGATTCTACAATGCTTTGCAATTGTCTAAGACAGCAAACACAGGAGAAAGAGTAGCTATAGTGGGGCAAAGGTGGCTAATGAGTCAGTTTCAAATGTGTTGAATCTGAGGTGCCTATGGGATTTTTAATGATTGCAGTGAAGTACTGGAAAAGCGATTGTACTATGGTTTTACTCAGCCATCATTTTCCCCTCTCTCTTACAGTTCCTAATTATTTTTAATAGAGGGCAGCAATTCAAGAGATGTTGGTTGCTACTGAGTTCCCACTAATAGCTTCATACAGATTCTCACATTGTAATGGTCCTAACATCCCAACAACCCACTTTTCCCATTTGGTATTTTTTTTCCATATCTAATTACAGGCATTAGATCTCGGTAATGACTGGGTTACATTTTCCGCTAGACAAATTATGGACATAATTATAGGCACATGTTCAGTTTAATATTGAAGCATCTGATGCTTCTATAGAGAAGATAATTGTCAATCTTTGTAGTGTAATTAAGTCTAAATGGGAATCCTCATCATTTTCCAAATGAGCAGTGAGCCAGTCTTGATTGGCTGTGTCATGGCAGCAAGTGAAATGGATTTGCTGTGTAGGTTAATTAGTCATGTATGAATGTCACAACCCTCAGAAAACTCAACATTAGCTCTAAGTATTAGAGTTCATTAGCAGTACATTGTTGCAACTCTCCATGATATTTACCTGGCTTATCTTTGGAAATCTAACCTCTCATTTTTTTTTTCATGTATCTTTCTTCTCATAGTGATTCAGATCATTTAAATTTTCTGCCCATGAATTCCAATACAGACATGAGAGAGCACAGGAACAAGGATTTACAGTGAAACAGACCTGCGTTCAAATCCCTTTCGATTTCATTCTTATGGTGAAAATTTTGACTATTACTGTTAATATCTCTCAGTTCAGTAGTTTATCCATAAATACATGTTTAATCTTATTTTCAATGCTTTTTTTTAGTAAACTTGAGGCATTAATAAGTCTTTTCCTTAAGTTTTTCTCCACACATATCATTAACTACAGTTCAATATTTGTTTACAGCCTTTCCTTTGGTGTGAAATGTATTGTACAAGGAAGAACACAAACCTTACCTCTACATTTGCTAACTTTTGCAAATGCATACACCTGTGGAACCCAAACCTCCATCAAGAAATAGAATATTAATATAATTCCAGCATGTTCCCCTAGGCCTCTTCCCAGTCAGATCCCATCCTACGCCTCCAGCGGAAGCAAGTTTTCTGATATTTTCCCACAACTTTTGCTTGTTCTTGAACTTCATTTGAATGTGATAATATAGTCTATAATTTTTTTACGTAAGTCTCTTTTTTCATCAAATGTGATGTTTTGAGCTCCATCCATGTTGCTATTATCAATACATCCTTCCTGCTGGGAGAACTAATATATCTGAACATTTCTGTTGCTTAATATAATAGAAATCCATTTCTTGTTCATGTCAGAGTACAACATGGGTATTTCTGGTTCAAGGACAGCTTCCTGGATATGGTGAACTTGGGCCCCTGCCAGTTGAGGCTTCACCTTTTCCTAAGGCCTGGGCAGAGCTGCATTCAGCAGCTGATTCAGAGAAAAGGGGCAGAAGGTAACCACAGTGCAAATATCCAGCCCAGAAGTGGCGCATATCACTCTGCACACATGCCATTTGGGGGTGGGGGGTGGCGGGCACATGGCCATATGTGAGGAGCACAAAGGTGAAAAGCCTAAGTCCTGGGTGAGCAGCATCGCTCCTGTACACGCTCCACACTGTGAAAGGAAGAGTGCACATTTTTGATTCTCTGCCACAATGTCTTACCTTAATCCCATGACCTTCCCCTCACACTATGCTCTTTCCTGGGTTCCTCTGTAAGGGTAAATGGAGCATAAACCCTCTAAACCAATGACATCATGTCCACAGATTCCACACCTGTCAAATCTGGAAGTCAATTCCTGTCTGTCCAATTGGAGTTTGCCTACAAACTTGGCTTGTCCATGAGCATTCTGCCACTTGCATGGACTGCTGGATGTCCTCCAAGGCTGTTTCTAATGTTGATCCCACTTCTGTATTCAGATCTCTCACTTCTGCTAACCTGTTCAAATGTTAGTAATGAAAAAATATTTCCTTAGGCAAGGGTCTGCCTGGTACCCAGAATCTGTTTTCAAGCAAAATTATTTAAAATGCAGATGGTTCCTGGCATACTGTGGTACAATTTTTCAACTTTACAATGGCAGGAAAGTGATAGGCATTCAGTAGAAACCACATTTCAAATTTTTAATTTTGATCCTTTCCCAGGCTAATGATATGAGTACTATAACTCTCTCTCAATGCCTGGCAGCGGCGGTGAGCACAGCTTCCGGTCCCCGCACCATCTCAGGGGTAAACAACCAATGCTCTAAAGTGTACTGTGTTGCCAAGTGATTCTGCTCAACTGTAGGCTATTGGAAATGTTCTGAGCATGTTTGAGGTAGTCTAGGCTAAGCTATGATGTGTGGCAGATGAGGTGTATTAAATGCATTTTTGACTTAAGATATTTTCAACTTTATTGGTACACAAACTTATCATAAGTCAAGGCACATCTGTACAGAAATCCTTGACTGGAAAATCCCCCAATCATTCCCTTAACTTTTTTTTCTTTTCAATCAAGCCATTATCAACAAGGCTCCTAGAAATGTATTGAGATATTTACTATGTGTCTGGCCCTTTGCTAGAGCTTTTCACATATATTATCTAAATTAATTTAAAAATGTTATAAGATACAACTTATTGTTGTTATTCTAGGATATAGGACGCTAAGGTCCAGAAGGTGAATGGTATTCTGAAGACAGAATTAGAGAATAACTTGGGATTTGAATTCATGTAATTTGCAGTCTTATGACTAGAAAAGATACTAAAGATTTTCTAATTCCTTCATTTCAAAGACAGGGAAATTGAAGCCTAAAGCACTCCAGTGATTTGTCTACATCCAAATGCTGGGGAGTGGCCAAGGCTTCTAAATCTATTATGTCTGTTGTTTTAAAAAACAATAAATGTCATTATTCTTACACCCTTGCACTATGCCTGAATTGATTCCTAGTTGACGGTGACCAGTAGGGCAGCTTCTGTTTGGAGGCTGCCTATCAAAATACTCTCAGCTCCCACCTGAATGCTGATGTCACATCAACTAGCCATCTTCCTAAAATGATCAAACCATACTTCGCCTTTGCTAAACACTTTTTCTCTTAAAGTCTTCCCAAAACCTGTTTAGCAAAGGCAAAAAGGCTTTGACAAAATTTCCCCTAGTTCAAAGGTATGAATTCACTGCATAGGTGCAATTGAAAGTTTTTGCTACCACAACAATCAGCTTCTCATATTTCCTTGCTATCTTTGCTTTTATTGTTTGAACCCAAATCAGCTTGGCTCAGCACTGGCAACGATGTCATATTTAACGGCTGTAAATATGTTTTCTTCACTATCAGGCGTCTTTATTTACTCAATGTAAGGGAATAAACTAGTGTAGGTTAGGAGTCACCTACATACTGAAAATGAAATGGAAAAACATTCCCACCAAGAAAATAAAATATCTTTGAAAGCTGACATGCCATGTTACTTTTGTTAATCCCTAGTTGGGGGCCTTGTAAACACACAGCTAGAGTCCGCTGCAGTACATACCTATGATGATATGTATCTAAGTGAGTGGGTATAAAAGGAAAAGAGAAACTATTTTCCCCCTAAAGAACAATAACATACACTCTTGTAAGCCAGTTAGCAAAGCACTCTGGAGAGGCCTCACTTGCTGGAGTGATATGCAATTTGTGGGAAGCCACTAATTGCAACTTATAGAACATGGTTTTAAATCTTTCCAGAAAGTGCCTTACTTATTCAAAATGAGGCATTTAAAGGCTGCAAAGCTGCCAAAAGCTCCTGCCCATGGTGACTGGCATTTTCCTGTCTTGGAGAGAGAGTAGGTCTAACATCTTATAATGACAATTGGAGTCAAGTGTCCCATGGGGAGAGGGGAGACGTTGGCCAATACTAAAAAGTAAAACAAAAAAAGAAAGCTACCGTTTGCTTGAGGACAATCAGATTTGTGGAATGAATGAATCTTCTGTGAATTCTCATTAATATTGTAACACATATATGTAACACATATACTGTATACACATATATATATATGTATGTCTATCTATATACATGACAATCTGATTTCAGGCTCTCTCTCTTTCTCTCTCTCTCTCTATATATACACACACATACACATATATATATTATACTTAATAGGTTTTACCTTCAGCAGGAAGGCTCTGCTAGATATCTTCTAGGAAAAAAAAGTTTTTTAAAAAACTCAGTTCCAAACCACTTACTAACCAGAACACTGCCTACTTTCTAGAAGTCAAGTAATACACAGTTTTTGAATGATGAATATAGTTTTCATTAATTGAGAACATATCACACCTCTGGCATTCAGGTGAAGTCTATCCCCTGCTGTTTACCACAAAGCCCTGCTGGAATTTCTTGAGCGTTTCAGGTCTTTTCTCATGCTGTATTCTCTTCCTTCCTGCTCTCTCCCAAAAGCTTCTCTGTCTAGCTATCTACTCCTTATTATTCCACACTCAGTCAAAATGGCTAGCAACAGGTGAAGAGTTATAAACCAGGGATTGCCTACCCTGGAGGCCGAACATTTCCCTTGAACTTGCATGTGGTGACAATTTCCGTCTATGACCCCAGTCTGTGTAGATGTCATGCTATGCATCCCAATAGGATGCTTCACTTTTTCTTTAATGTCATTGGGAACAAATGTGATTGCTTATCAAAACCTCTTGGTAGGAGCCCTAGAGTGGGAGAACATGCTGGTCTTGCTTCCTTTTACCTTCTGTGTCCTCTTCCCTTGGTCCAGTTCCTGTAGGGGCACATAAACATTTGTGGAATGAATGAATCTTCAGCGAATTCTCATTAATACTGTAAGATAGGAATCATTACCCTTAACATACACATAAGAACTTTGAGGAAGATTAGAGAAGAAACTTCTCTGGGATTCTTGATGTAACAAATAATAGAGCTAGTTTCAAAAACCATGTCTACTTTTCTCTAAAATCCATAACTTTCCACCCTATGCTACTTTGCCTTATGCTTTAAAAGGAACTCTTACCACACAAATTTAGGATATAAAAGTGAAAATAGTGCCAGCAAATGCAAAAAAAAAAAAAAAAAGCAAGTGAAATTTACATGTGCAATGAATGATTAGCAGATGGCCAGCAGTTTTAGTGTGTTTAACTTGCCTTTTTTTTCTTTTTTCTTTTTGCCTTGGTGCCTCATGGGTATTAGCTCAGAAACCAGGAGTTCCTAAATATATCTCATGGTTACTTAAAAGAAGATAGGAGACTGAGGATGAAGTGAAGCCAACCTGTGTTTTCCTACCCTGGCACAGAGTTTGAAATCTGTAGGAGTGGCTTCACCAATCAAGTCAGAACTGATACACACCACAAGGGAGAGGGCAGTCACTTACTCTGACTCTGATGGGAAAAGAGAATCCCTATAACCAATCTCTACTCACCATTTAGTTTGGTCTGTGACTACTTCAATCGGAGGTAATAAGATTATAGCCATGTGGAATGCCTTCAGAAGGTGACATCCTTTGAAAGGCATACAACTGGTGGTCTTATTGGAATACTGCATCGAGCTAAACTTTTATAAATATGCAGAATGCCTGAGAAAAGCTGAAACTCTATTGAATGATTTGGAGAAGGCAGACATAGCCAATTTCCACACCACGATGCTTATGAGTAGATTATGTGGAGACTGGTGCCTATAGCTTAAATCAAGGGCCACTTAGACTTTGTGAGAGAGGTTCACAGTTTCAACTGGGTGATGGTTCCTCTTGGAAATAAAAATGACAGAAATTATTGAAATATATTTTTTCAATAAAAGAATAAGTCTATTTTCAATAAAAAAAGAAGTCTATTTTTCAGATAGACCAGATACACCGGAGCTTAAGCCAAAAAAATTATAAAGCTCCTAAATGTAAACCAGGCTTTGCATGCATTTGGCACATTTAAATGTGAACCCTCAAATACAGTGCCACCCTAAGATACGTAAAGTATGACCTAGTGGTGGCTTGAGCACTGCTTGAGTAAGGGGAGGACTCCAAGAAGACTTGTTGAGCTAAAGGTGAGAGGAGAAGCCAGGCACGGTGGCACACCCCAGTAATCTCAGCTACTCAGAGGTTCAGGTGGGAAGATCAGTTGAGCCTAGAAGTTCAAGTACAGCCTGGGCATCATAGTGAAACTCCACCTGTAAAAAATAATAATTGAGGTGATGGGTAAAAGAGGAAATGCACAAGGCTGAAAAACTGGCATAAAATTATGGGAGAAGCATAAACTCCATGGCCAGGAACTAATTGTTTTCACGGATTAAACAAACACGAATTGGGTGCTCCAGTGGGGCAATCTGTTAGTGTGTAGTACTTATACATAAATACACATGAAACATTTTTATAAGTCATTTTAGGAACAGTGCTAAATCCCAGGAATAGGAAAAAGAATCATACAAGGTAATTAATAAATTATTTTTTGATATGATTTGGTTGTGTCCCCACTCAAATCTCATCTTAAATTCCCACCTGTTGTGGGAGGGTCCCAGTAGGAGGTAATTGAATCATGGGTACAGGTCTTTCCCATGCTGTTCTCATGAGAGCGAATAAGTCTCATGAGATCTGATAGTTTTAAAAAGGGGAGTTTCCCTGCGCAAGCTCTCTTCTCTCGTCTGCTACCATGTGAGACGTGCCTTTCACCTTCCGCCATGATTGTGAGGCCTCTCCAGTCACGTGGAACTGTAAGTCCAATAAACCTCTTTCTTTTGTAAATTGCCCATTCTTGGGTGTGTCTCTATCACCAGTGTGAAAACAGACTAACACATTTTTCTTTACAGTGATTTCTTAGTTTAGTGAAGGAATGAGACATGTGGACAGATATTTACCTTAGTAGACAGGAATTCACAAAATACAATAGGCACACAGTACAGAAAGAACTAAATACTTGAACATGGAAGAATTTCTAAAGTAAGTTATGCAAGCAAGTGATCCTTGAGGAATATTTTCCAGAATGTTAGTTATGTAATACATTAGGATAGGCCAATACCAGAAAGGAGGAAAATCTCCAGAATGCTATTGTAGCAATTCAGGCTCCAGTGGGATACGGCTTAAAGAAATAATATTTGGTATTAGAAGCTGATTTTATGAGTATTCAAGAAGAAATTTGCTTTCCCATTCATTCCCTCGCATGGCTCACATTGTGTGTGTCTGTCTGTGTGTGTGTGTGTGTGTGTATACTCAAACTTCATCAATCCACACTCATTCAATAATTAATTATCTATTTATTAGTCATTTATTGTGTCCCAGGAACTGAGCTAACAACTGCTGGAACAAAATGGATGGTATAAGAGCCCTATCCAATAGGTACCACTAATTGAATGACCTTTTTGTACCTACCTGAAGACTTAGCCTAAGTTAAGCAAAGCCTGACACTATCTAATCTCTTATATTATGGCATCATGTTGTTGGGATAATGAGCTGAAGTAAAAAGAGCATGGTCTAGCTAGACAGAGGGTCTCAAACATGAGTGTGTATCAGAATCACCTGGAAGACTAAAACAAGGATTGGTGGACCCTGCCCCAGAATTTCTGATTCAGTAAGTCTGGGTGGAGCCTGAGATCTTTAATTCCAACATATTTTCAGTGAATGTTGATGCAACTGGTCCAGGAATAATACTTTGAGAACCTTTGGAGATATACTAGTTTCTCATTTCTCTTTCTTTATTACTCTATCTCAGAGAATCTATCCTTCCTTGTCACTAGCAGCACCAAAGGTTGAATTCTATGTGGTTCAGCTTTCTGCTTAACATGTGGACTTTTCTCTCTTCAGGACTAAGTTGGAATCTGTTGGATTCCTTTGAATTTCACTCTTGTCCAGGGAAAGCTGTTCATTAAGCAGCAGCTGATGTGGCCTGGCTCAGTGGCTCACGACTGTAATCCCAGCACTTTGGGAGGCCGAGGCGAGTGGATCACCTGAGGGCAGGAGTTCGAGACTAGCCTGGCCAACATGGTGAAACCCCGTCTCTACTAAAAAAAAATACAAAAATTAGCTGGGTGTGGTGGCGTGTGCCTATAATCCCAGCTACTTGGGAGGCTGAGTTAGAAGAATCGCTTGAATCTGGGAGGCAGAGGTTGCAGTGAGCCGAAATCATGCCACTGCACTCCAGCCTAGGAGACAGAGTGAGACTCCATCTCAAAAAAAAAGAAAAAAAAAATAGTAGCTGATGGATAAAGTGTCATGATCCCCAGAGTCAGGGGAAGAGATGTGGCCTCTCAGATGAAGATGGGTGAAGTTTAGCAGCAAACTTTCATGGAGCACCTCCCATATGATACCACTGCATCACGGCCTGAACATATGTGCCTTGAGAAAGCAGTCTTTACCCAAAAGCGTGTGTCCCACAAACTCAAAAGAAGCTCTCAGTGTTTAAAATGAAAAAAGCTCAATCATGACAATAGAAACCATATTCACTATACAGGAAATTGAAATTCAAGTCTTACCTATATATCCGAGAAAAAGAAAAACCTGTGTTCAATCTCAGAGTAGTCCCTAATGAACTACAAGAATCTCTGTGTGCCCTTTATCAGGTGACCAGCTAGCCACGCAGTCAATTCACATCACTGTGGAGCGTATGAGGAAAACTGCACTACGTTCATTTTCATGCACTTACATATTGAAGTCAAAACTCCAATGTGTAAACTGAAAATAAAAAAAAATAATTAGCACAATTTCCTCCAGAATTATTTGGCTTACAAAAATGAAAGTGTAGTTTTAATTTAAGTGTTTTTGGGTGTTCTCCCTATCGAAGTCTGGCTACTTGTAGTAGACTTTATCTCATTCGTATATGAGGAAAATTAAGCACTATTTCAGCCTATGTCTAAGGGCCGCTTTGCTGCATGTACAGAGACCCATGTACATGGGGAGAAGACATGTTGCATTGGCCAAGCTTTGAAAAAGTAGGATAAGATCTGGGAGGACCTTACACAAGCAAGGTTTCCATGCTAAAAGAGTGAGAATACAGACTCCCACCAAAATTATGAATCTCTAGCCCAGTGCTTGGCACATTAAAAGCACTCCATAAATACTTTTGATTTGGAATTTAGTAGAGAAAAAAAGAGCCACGATTTGTTGGGTTTTACTCTTGAACCTGTAATTCATTTTGTTCTGAAAACATTCCCCAGTAAAAAGGCTTGGCCATCTATATACAGCCTTGGCCATCCATGTATATTTCTCTTAATTTTCCACAATATGTCCTCAGCAAGTGTAAAGTTGTAGAAAGGTGAACACCATGGTGTCCTATAGAGGAAATAACTTAAATAACTTTCCAAGATGCATGGTGACGCTAGACATCATCAGGCCTCACTGTAAAACCTTGCTTTTCCAGACGGTGAATGGATGTGAAAAGTTTTACAAGCACTTCTTTTCCAAATGTTGAAGAATTTTGATTTTTTTCTTGTTGTAAAATGTTGATGCTCCAGCCATCGAAAATAGTGCAATATGAAAACTTGCTGATCTGCTTTTTGTCTAGAGAAAGAAAACAATTTGTTTGGCACAAGTGATTGATTTTCCAGTAATTTGAGCAATAAAGGGACTAAATTCTTAGAAAAAATACCAAATCCAACCCCACCTGCCTGATGTTTTCGTAAGATACTGCATACTCAGCTCAGAGTCCAGAAACATTTATAATTTGCAGTTCTTAATGAACTGATGGAAAGGCAAAGATGTTAATAATTTCTACATTTTACAAGCTAAAGGTATAGTCATCAATTCCTAAGTAATTATGAACAAAATATTTAAACTTTTGGCCTCAATTTATCCAATGATAATATAAGCGTACCAGGCTACCTGCTTCTCCAAATATGTATTCATAAGTAATAGTAAAAATGATGATAATGACTCCTTTTTGAATGCTAGTGTTTTCTACATGTCAGACATTATGCTAAAACCTTTGCTTGAATTAGCTCATTTTGTTCTTATCACAACCCTAAAACATGTTCTATGATGTCATTTTACAGATAGAGAAAACCAAGGTTATTTAGAGGATAAGCAACTTTTCCGAGTGAACAAAAAGAGACCTAGAGTGAACAAAAACAAAAACTGGCCTGTTGGCCAGGTTGGCCTCACTCTTTTAATTCAAGTCTCTCTTACTATAAAACCAGTGTCCACAGATATTTGTCAACATTATAAATAGGTTCTCAGATTAAATATTATTATTTCCCCCTTTAAAAGACATATATGAGCATACACTAAGCCATGAAGTAAATGATAGATAATAGATAGGTGATAGATAGATAGATAGATACATAGATACATAGATAGATACATAGATACATAGATACATAGATCACACACATACTTGTTTCTTTCCAATTCCAACAGCCCACTCTGTTTTTCCCATGACTCTGAATAGATTATTTCTGTTACTTTGGATAGGTGGGTTGATTTCATAAAACAAAAGATAAAAATAAAATATTTTATCACTTTTAGATATAAATGACTTGTTTTTGCAATTTATAGATCTACTTAAATAACGAAAATTCAAACTTGTTTCACAGTTAAAACTTCTTCCTTCCCACTTCCAGAAGTGGATTCGGATTCAGGGGCCTAATGTTCACACACTTTGGTGTAGAGCCTACTTTTTGAAAAGGGATGCAAATTTTGAAATATAAATTTAGATACAAAAGTGAATATTTAGTGTGATGTCAGCAAGAGGGTGGATTAGGAAGCTCCAGTTCACAGAAGGCAGTGGTACTCACTGTAGTATATGAAAACCACAGAGGCACTTCCGACCATTGAACATCTAGAGTCAAGAGATTACAGGCCAAGGAATGCAATAGAACATTTAGGACACCCTAGAAAAAGCTGGAGTGAGATATTTTGGGAAATTAAGACACTTAAAAGAAGCCAGGAAACACACAGAGACACACACACACACAGAGGACCACCAGACAGAATGCATACCCAGAAAAGATCTGAAAAGACATTAAGACTTCAACCCAGGCTAATGTCAAGGGTGGGTGGGCCTACTAAGTAGTAACAGTCTTCCACATCAGTTTGCAAAGATGGGGAGAAGTGTCTGCTTTTTCAAATGCCCAATTTTTAACAACAACAACAAAAATAAGGCATAAAATGAAATAGGGAAATATGACCCATGTAGAGGAACAACTTAAATGTTGTTATTTATATATATACACACACGTAATGGAATACTATTTAGCCATAAAAAAGAATGCAATTATGTTATTTTCAGCAATATAGATGAAACTTGAGGTCATTATGTTAAATGAAACGAGCCAGGGACAGGAAAGACAAATACCATATGTTGTCATATGTGGGAGCTGAAAAAGTAGAACTCAACTAGGTATAGTGGCTCACGCCTGTAATCCCAGCACTTTGGGAAGCCAAGGTGGGTGAATCACTTGAGGTCAGGAGTTCAAGACCAGCCTGACCAACGTGGTGAAACCCCATCTCTACTAAAAATACAAAATGACCCAGGCATGGTGGCACATGCCTGTAACCCTTGCTACTTGGGAGACTGAGGCAGGATAATCGCTTGAACCCAGGAGGCAGAGGTTGCAGTGAGCCGAGATGTTGACATTGCACTCCAGCCTGGGTGACAGAGAGAGACTCCATCTCAAACAAACAAACAAACAAACAAAACAAGGACTCATGGAAGTGATTAATAAAATGCTAAACACCAGAGGATGGGAAGTGTGATGGAGGGAGGATGAAGAGAAATTATTTAATAAGTATAAACATACAGTTAAAATAAATAAACTCTAATGTTTGATAGCAGAGCAGGGTGACTATAGTTAGCAACAGTGCATTGTATATTTTAAAGTAGCTAGAAGAGAGGGCTCGAAATGTTCCCAACACATAAAAATGATAAATACTCAAGGCAATGGACACTCCCAATACCCTGACTCGATCATTACACATTCTATGCATGTAACAAATGTACTCATATATACCCCATAAACATGTAAAATATTATGTATCAATTTAAAAAAGGATGATTCCAAGTTAATAACTTAGCTTCATACTTTAAGATACCATAAAAAGAATAAACTAAACCTAAAGCTAGCAGAAGGAAAGAAATAATAGAAGTTAGAGCAACAGTGTGGAAGTTCCTCAAAAAATTAAAAAATAGAATTACCATATGATTCTGCAATTCCACTCCTAAGTATATAACCAAAAGAATTGAAAGTAGCGTCTCAGCAATATATTTGTACACCAACACTCGTAACAGCTTTATTCACAAAACCTAAAACATGAAAGCAACTCAAGTGCCCATCAACAGATGAATAGATAAGCCAAATAGGACATATGCATTCAGTGAAATATTCAGCTCTAAAAAGGAAGGACATTTTGGCATATACTACTACATGGATGAAGCTTGAGGATATTATACCAATGAAATAAACCAGTCACAAAAGATAAATACTGTATGATTTTAATTAACCCCCAAATAGTGTCATCATCCCAATACTTGCAAATGATCAGAGAGAGCAAATAATTGACAGGGTTACCATTGGATGTTGAGGCCTAAGTAAAACCTGGGATATATAGCTCACTCATCCCAGCCATCCCATGCTTTCTTGCATACAACACTTAGGTGGTCTTTATCACACTTTGTCAGGGTAGAGAGGCAATCATCTCTATTTGTGTAACTCCTGTTCCACTCTCCTCAGGCCAAAGGGGAACAACTAAGACGGACAAACCTTTTCTTAAAATAGATTCTGTCCACTCCAAGTGCTAAATGTTAGAAAAAGTAAATACTTGGCATAGTATTCGTATCTTAAAATTGGCTAGTTACCATGAATACTGCAAAATTTTAAAAATACAAACATCAAAATCAAGTATTTATGAAGTTTCCTTAAAGGACCATCTCTCTCACAGCAGAGATCAATCAATATTGGTTGCTCAAGATTACAAATATGTGTATAGAAGGGTCAAAGCTATAAAAAGAGTAGTTTCTCAGTAAATTTAAATCAGCAACGAAATACAAAGTTAGAAGAGATACAGCATCCTATATTATCAAACACATTCAAGTCAATTAGTTCATAACATCTGTTGATATTTATCCACAATAGTCTAAAAAATCACTTTCCTGTATCAATGCTTGCTACCTTTAATTTGTACAACAAATCAGCAAGCTAGGTATTATTTTGCCTATTTTACAGATGCAGAAATTGAGCAACAGGAAGGTTGAAGGCAACATAGTCAGGATAAGAATGAATGAGAGGAGGCCCAGTCCTTGGGAGGAATTGTAGCCAAGTTTCATCTGTAGATCTCCCAGTGATCCTCCAGCCTTCAATTTGTTTTAAGGTGTATCTGAGCTAGTACTTCCCTAGGAGTTTCTCAGAAGCAAATCCAAATCTTCCCTTAAGTAAGGTATTTACTCTAAGATATTCAAATTATTTCTACAAATAACTGTACAGAGTTAAAGATTTCCAGATAACAGAGAAACCAAAGACATCATAACCAAGAACCAACAAAAAAGAGAAACTGACCCACAAAATATTTAGATTTTGTGTGATCAGTCTTTAAAATAAGTGACCGTACTATGTGTAGAGAAACAAAGATAAGCTTGAAAATGTAACAGGGAACAAGAAATGATAAAATATAATATAGCATATTATAAACTAAAGGATGAAGCTAAACTTCTAAGCCTAAGGTACAATAATCAAAATCAATTACTCAAAGAGTAGGTTTTACATTAGATTACATATAGCCATAAGGAAAATTTTAAACTAGAAGATAACTCAGAAGAAATTATCTAGAATATAGCTTAAAAAGGACACAAAGGTGGAAAAATTAGAGTAGTATGAAAATATAGTAGATTCCACGAGATCTAGCCTTTACTTGAAAAATTGTGGTCCCAGAAGAACAGAAAGTTAAAAATGAGGCAATATTTGAAGACATAACAACTCAGAGTTTTCCTTAACAAGGCAAAGCTTCAACCTACAGATTAAAGAAACTCAGTGGTACCCAACAGGATAAATATAGATATTCAGCTAAATACATTAGAGTGAAACTGCTGAATATCAAGTCAAAGAGAAAAATCTTAAAAGCAACAGAAATTTTCTTTAAAAAGACATTACTTTTATTGAAACCATAGAATTACAACTGATATCTCAAAAGCAACAATAGCTGGAAAACAATGGAATGACATTTTCAAGGAAACAAAAGAAAATAATTGCTAAATTACTAGATCCAGGAAAATGCAGCTTAAAAATGAAGTTGAAATAAAGACATTTTCAGACAAACAATAATATAAGACTGCAGCAGACTGTACTAGACAATTAAGAGAGGAACCTCTGACATTAAAAAAGGTAATCCTGTTAAAAGACATGGGGTGATGGAAGAGGTAAAGAGCAAAGAAAGACAAATTGGGATGGGAGTAATTCCAAATGCAAATCAAACAATAATGCTTTAGTTATACATGATTTTCTTTTCTATTTCTCTGATTACTAATAAGAATGAACATTTTTTTCCTGTGTTCATCACCATTCATGACACTCCTTTGAGAAATGCCTGCTCCTCACCTTTGCCTTCTTTTCTATTTGTTCACTTGTCTTCTTGTGATTTATTTGTTATTTATTTCATATAAATTATATCATTTTTACTTATTTTTGCTGTGCTTTGGTCTTAAAAGTTTTTATTTTTTATGAAGTTAAATGTATCAGTTTCCCTTTATAGATATAACTTTTACTTCAATGTTTAAGAAAACTTTTATATCTCAAGACTAAAAAGTAAAACTCAATGACGGTTTGATTTGCAACATTAGAAAGGAGGGGTTGGAGATGGATTCTCAGCTGACAGCTTGTATAAGTGGATGGATGGTAAATCTACCTACTGAGAAAAAGGACACTACAAGAGTACTAGGTTTTAGGGAAGGGGAGGAAGATTACAAATTTATTCTTGGCCACATTCAGTTTGAAACGCCTTTGAGTCTTCTATGATTAATATATTATGAGGGAAAATGGTTACATGTATCTGGTGCTCCTAAGAGGTTTCAGAGATGGAGATGTTATTTATTAATTATTTGTATGACAGGGGAAAATTACAGCCATGAGTGTAAATGAGCTCACCTAAAATGAGCGGAACAGTGGTTCTTAACTAAGGGTGATTCAAATGTCCTGTGGAACATTTGACAATGTGTGTAGACATTATTTTGTTGTCACAACTTGGAGGAGTGAGAGGGGAGTGTCTCTATCAGATAGAGGTCAGGGGTTCTGCTAAACAACCTACAATGCACAGGACAGCTACCATCATGAACCCCACTTCATAACAAGAAATTGTCCATCCCACAGCATCAGTAGTACCACAGTTGAAAAAGAGAGAACTCAAGAATCACCTGGGTGTTAGGTTTCTGTGCTCCAGGTTGGCTAACTGAGAGGTGAGAGAGCAAAGAGAAGAGGGCACAGGCCGTGTTTTGAGCAGCATTTGGTGGCTGTGTAGAAGAGGGCAAATTTTCAAATGACATTGAGGAGGAGCAATTACTAATTTAGGAGGAAAACCAGGAGTGTTAAGTCATGGAAACCAGAAACCAAAGAGAGAAAGTGATCAGGGATGTCAAATTCTAGTGAATTTAATCAAGTTAGGAATAAAAAGTATCAAATCAGACAGAGGTCGTGTAAATGCAGGTTTTGATGACCTTACCAAGAGCTGTTTCAGTGGAGTGATAAGGGCAAGAAGGGAGCAAAGTCAGATGAGAAGGTATTGAGGATTGAGTGGGAGATACAGAAATGAAATTAGCAAGAATAAGTAGCTCTTTCAAGATATTTGGCTGCGAATGAAAGAAGAAACAGAGGTGTGAAGTGGAGTGAGATTTTTCTTTTCTTTCCTTTTTTTTTTTTTTTTCTGAGGAGAGATTTAAGAATACTTAAAAGCCAATGGACAAAAATAACAAATGTTGGCAAGGATGCAGAGAAAAGGGCACTCTTGTACACTGCTGGTGGTAATGTAAATCAGTACAGCCATTGGAAAACCGTATAGAGTTTATTCAAGAAACGAAAAAATAGAACTACCACAAAATCCAGTAATCCCATCACTGGGAATTCATCCAAAGGAAAGGAAATCAGTATATCACAGGGATGTCTGCACTTCCATGTTTATTGCAGCGCTATTTGCAACAGTCAAGATAGGGAATCAGCCTGTGTCCATCCACGGATGAACAGATAAAGAAAATGTGAGTTGTACGCACAATGCAATACTATTCATCCATTAAAAAGACAAAATCTTGTTATTTGCAGCAACATAGATGGAACTGGAGGTCACTATGTTAAGTGAAATAAGCCAGGCACAGAGAGACAAATACCATATGTCCTTACTCATAATGTGGGAGCTAAAAAGTTGATCTCATGGAGGTAGAGAGGAAAATGATGGTTGCCAGAGCCTGTGGTAGGAGAGATCGATGTGGCGAGAGGGATGAAGCAAGGTTTGTTAATGGGTACAAAAATACAATTTGATGGAAGGGGTAAGTTCTAGTATTCAATAGCACAGTAGGGTGACTCTAGTTAACAATATATTTTATATTTTAAAATAGCTAGAAGGGGGAAAGCCGGGGAAGAGGCCAAGGCGGGAGGGCTCTGACCCATGGCGGCCAAGATTGCTGGCGTGGGGCGCTGGTAGGTGGTGAAGAAGGGCAGGCGGCCTGGGGCCGGCGCCAGCGGCAGAGGCGGCAGCGGGAACCGCCGGACGCTCGGGGAAGCAAATGGAGTGTGGAAATACGACCTGACCCTTCCAATCCAGACCACAGACACCCTTTATGAGCGGGGCTTTGAGAATATCATGAAGCGGTAGAATAAGGAGCAGGTCTCACCCCCTGCTGTGGAGCCTAAGAAACCAGGGAACAAGAAGTAGCCAAAGAAGATGGCAACTCTTCCCAACCAAAACCAGAAGCAGGGCCGCTTCCGCAGCCTGGAGGAAGCACTGAAAGCTCTGGATGTGGCAGCCCTGCAGAAGAAACTGGACAAGAGTCAGAGCATGTTCTCTGGAAACCCATCCATATGGTTGAAGGACCTGGCCAGCTATCTCAACTACAAGCTACAAACTCCTCTAAGTGAACCCACGCTGAGCCAGCATACTCATGATTATCTCTACAGCCTGGTGAGCCGGGAGCTGCCTGGGATCATCCGAGGGCTGTTGGCGAAAGCAGCAGGGTCTCTGGAGCTCTTTTTTGACCACTGTCTGTTCACCATGCTGCAAGAGCCGGATAAGACACCAGGGGAGTCACTACATGGTTACCGCATCTGTATCCAGGCCATCCTGCAAGACAAGCCCAAGATTGCCACTGCAAACCTCCTGGATCTACTGAGGTCCCACCAGAGCCGACCAGCAAAGTGTATGACCATCATGTGGGCCCTGGGTCAAGTGGATTTTGCCAACCTCACCGAGGGACTGAAAGTGTGGCTGGGGATCATGCTGCCTGTGCTGGGCATCAAGTCTCTGTCTCCCTTTGCCATCACATACCTGGATCGGCTGCTCCTGATGCATCCCAGCCTTACCAAGGGCTTCGGCATGATTGGCCCCAAGGACTTCTTCCCACTTCTAGACTTTGCCTATATGCCGAACAACTCCCTGACACCCAGCCTGCAGGAGCAGCTATGTCAGCTCTACCCCCGACTGAAGGTGCTGGCATTTGGAGCAAAGCTGGATTCCACCCTGCATACCTACTTCCCTTCTTTCCTGTCCAGAGCCACCCCTAGCTGTCCCCCTGAGATGAAGAAAGCTCCTGACCAGCCTGACCGAGTGCCTGACAGTGGACCCCCTCAGCGCCAGTGTCTGGAGGCAGCTGTACCCTAAGCACCTGTCACAGTCCAGCCTGCTGCTGGAGCACTTGCTCAGCTCCTGGGAGCAGATTCCCAAGAAGGTACAGAAGTCTTTGCAAAAAATCATTCAGTACCTCAAGCTTACCAACCAGGAGCTGCTGAGGAAGGGCAATGGTAACAACCAAGATGTTGTCACCTGTGACACGGCCTGCAAGGGCCTGTTGCAGCAGGCTCAGGGTCTTCAGCTGCCCTGGACGCGGCTCCTCCTGTTGCTGCTGGTCTTCGCTGTAGGCTTCCTGTGCCATGACCTCTGGTCACACAGCTCCTTCCAGGCCTCCCTTACTGGCCGGTTGCTTCGAACATCTGGTTTCTTACCTGCCAGCCAACAAGCGTGTGCCAAGCTCTACTCCTACAGACCACAAGGATACAGCTGACTGGACAAGACACTGCCTGTCTGGGGCTCCCACCTGCTCACCATGGTGCGGCCCAGCTTGCAGCTGGCCTGGGCTCACACCAATGCCACAGTCAGCTTCTTTTCTGCCCACTGTGCCTCTCACCTTGCCTGATTTGGTGACAGCCTCACCAGCCTCTCTCAGAGGCTACAGATCCAGCTCCCTGATTTCCTGAATCAGCTGCTCCACTATCTGAGAGAGCTGCTCCTGCTTTTCTACCAGAATGTGCTGCTGCCATTGTGGCACCTCTTGCTTGAGGCCCTGGCCAGCACCCACGAGCACTGCCATGAGGCATGCAGAGGTGAGGTGACCTGGGACTGCATGAAGACACAGCTCAGTGAGGCTGTTCCCTGGACCTGGCTCAGCCTACAGGACATCACAGTGGCTTTCTTGGACTGGGCACTTGCCCTGATATCCCAGCAGTAGGCCCTGCCTCCCTGGCCACTGATTTCTGCGTGGGCAAACCATCCAAGACTGCAGCGGGTAGAAGGTGGCAGTTCTTCATGGGAGTCTTTTTAAGTTGGTGCCTGAGTTCTCTCCTAGGCAAGTGGCCAGTTGCCTCCACCTCAGTTCTTCCATCTTTGGTGGGGACGGGGCCCAGCGGCATCTCAGCCTCGTACCCACAATTCCACTGAACATTTTTCTGGCCCTACTGCACATGGCCCCCAGCCTCCATCCTTGTGCCGCCCTTGCCCTCTGCCTTCTGCTTCCTTCCATCTCATTTCTAAACCCCAAACAGCTCATCTCTAAAAAGACAGAACGCCCAGCATGTGGCTTCTGTGTTCTTCTGACAAATGATTCCTGCTTCTCCAGACTTTAGCAGCCTCCTGTTCCCATTCTTGGTCACAGCTCTAGCCACAGCAGAAGGAAAGGGGCTTCCAGAAGCCCCACTGAGAAACAGCAGCCTTACCTCCACCTGAAGCCCAGGTGTGGCTGTCAGTGGATATGGGGGACTGCATGGAAATGCCTCTCACTTCAAAATGCCCAACCTGCCCCAAATGCCTCTGAGCCCCTCCCTGTCTCCTCCTTCATAGTCCTACTTCTTCCAACTTTCCATTCCCCATCATGCTGGGGGACTCTGTCACAAGGTTCAGCTTCTCTCCACTGTCCACCCCTCCTATCATCTGTCTGGAGAGCAGAGCCCAGGTAGTTGTGTGCCTTGGGCCCAGGGAACCCTCCATCAACCTGAGACAGGACTCAGCATATGGTTCTTGGGTACGCCTACCAGGTGGAATAAAGGACACAGATTTGAAAAAAAAAAAAAATAGCTAGAAGACTTGAAATATTCTTAACACAAAGAAATGGTAAATGTTTGAGGTGATGGCTATCCTAAAAACCCTGATTGATCATTACACATTGTATGCATGTATCAAAATACTGCATGTACCCTATAATATGTACAAATATTATATATTGATAAAAATCATAAAAATAAAAATATTTAAATAGAAGCAGGGCTACCCAGGTACCACCATGCTTGAGAGGCCATCTGTAGGTACCCTGGCCAGTGACCCCAGCTAAGGCCATTCCCATTGACACATCAGCCATGTGAGCAGAGCCATGGCAGACCTCCCAGCCTGACCATCTGCTTGCTGAATTCCATGGAGCGACCTTAGTCAAAAGAGGTGGAAAAGAAGACGTGGCCAACCAAAAGGAGCTTGAATTTCTGACCACAGAATTCCTGACCATAAAATTATGAGCTCTAATAAAATGTTTTCAAAGGCAAACAAACAATGACAAAGGCCAATGGAGTAGATCCAAATGAGGGAGAACGAGAGAAATGTACTAGAGAGATCCTGACAGTGCGTGGATGTGGAGGATGGGAGAATTCAAGGGCCAGAAGGAAAAGATGACTTTAGGCAGGAGGAGAAATAGCTCTGCCAGTATAATAGGGAGAAGGAAGATGGAATGTGTTATGTGTAAGTGGATGTGCATGTAGGTTTAGGATCAATACTTCCAATCTAACAGCTTCTGCTTTTAATCTAAAGTAGGAGGCAAGTTCAACTGCTGAAAATTGGGAAAGAAGTGTGGAATGAGACTGTATAGAATGGAGATAGTTTTAAATATGCCTTGTGTTTGGTAGAATAGTCAGTGATAAAAAAAAGTAACAAGATAACACAATCATCCATCTGTCTCATTTCAGTTACCATCTCTCTCTCACTCTCTCCCATTTCCTCTTTCCTTTTCTTTCTCCCTCCTTCCCTTTCCCTCTTCCTCTGTGTCTCACCTCTCAGCCAACCTGGAGGACAAATGCCTAACAGCCAGGTGATTCTTGAGTTCTCTCTTAAACATCAAGTTTTAATAGATTTTTCATCCCACACAGGACATAGTTACACAGAAGACAATTCAGTGGAACATTTATTCTCTACTTTTTCTGCCTTACGACTGCATCTTTACATTCTAAGTTTCTAACTTATTATACAGTCATCAGAAATATGTTCAAATGAATCCTACGTAAACTCACTATCTTGGGCCATTTCTACTCCATAAAGTACCTGAAATGAATGATAACCTACTACACAACAGGTCTCTGCTTATTTCTGCTCCTCAATGGTATCTTCCCATGGCTGTCACAAGTAGTAGGCTTATTGTAGTCAGATTCACTTCAATTCTGATTCCTTTCATTCTAATTTGTGTGAAAGAAATTTGAGAAACTTACTTAAATTCCCCAAGACACTGTTGACTAATTATTAAATGGACATTATGATAACTGTCTTTCACAGGCATTGTATTAACTACTTATATACTTAAAGAGATCATAATTTCTGATTCAAGTTAATTGTCCTGGCATAATTATTAACAATGTCTTCTTTCTGTTCTTTTTTTGTGCTTTTTCTTTTTTTAACTTTTATTTTAAGTTCAGGGTACATGTGCAGGTTTGTTACACAGGTAAACTTGTGTTGTCATGGGGGGTTGTTACACAGATTATTTCAACGCTCAGGTATTAAGCCTAGTACCCATTAGTTATTCTTCCTGATCCTCTCCCTCCTCCCACCCCTCACCCTCTGACAGGCTCCAGTGTGTGTTATACCCCTCTATGTGTCTTAAAATTACCCAGGTTTAAATAGCAAGTTATATGGTTACCCCTTAGGGTCACCAGTGTGTTTGTAAAAATTTAAAAACTAGTTCTCCAGAGAGATAAAAAACTGATTTGCAGCATTTGTAAATTTCCATGGTGTAAATATTCCCTCTGTGGCCAATGTGTTTCGCTTACAGAATTCCTGAAAATTTAATAATTGGCTTATGTGAGCTAATAAGAGCTGGCTCTAGCACCATTGAAAGTGGCTCTCAAAATTAACTGCACATTGAATGACTTACGTAGCTTTAAATATGTTGGATTCCACCTGTATTGGTCTGCAGTTAGCCCTGGCATCAGGATTTGTAAAAGCTCCCCTGGTGATTCTGCTATGCAGCTAATCTTAAGGACTCTTGCCCTATATACCCAGCCTATGGTAAGTGCTCAGTAAGAGGTGGCCATTTCCATTGGATAGGATCTTCCTGTGGCAATTTTATCTTTAATGACTTCCTTTCTTTTCTCTCTGGCTTTAATGTAAATGTTAATCAGTAAATTTGGGAAACTATTAAAACCAGAATTCTGAAAGACTTCTTGATTCTGGTCCTTCTTCACAGATCACTCCCCACTTGAAAATAAATGTGTTCTTCTTTCAACCTTTGTGCTATTCTCCTACCCAATTTTCACCACCTTTTCTATTTTTGCTTCTTAGCTTTACCCATCCTGAAAGTCTGTCCTTGAGAGTCTCATGTGATATGAAAGCAGGAAACACAAAGTGTGGAGGTTACCCATATGGATAGTAGGGTCATGATGTGGGCAAGGCACACAAGAATGTCCATGCCATGAGCTATTGAGGATAAGAAGAAAGCAGGAATTAAATCATAGGCAGGAAATGGCAAACCACCCCCAAGGGACAGGAACAACTTGAAATTGACCACGTATGGATTTGATATTGAAAGAGGTCTAATCCAGTTATTGAAACATGTCCACAGAGTCTGTAGGCAAGGATGCTATTCTGAGAGAAGGGAGATGGCAATCACTGTTTTTCTGACTAGTCTGTTGCAAGGGGGAAGGAGTATCACACAAAAAGTCTAAAATATAAGATTTTTATTTTCAAGTACTTAAAAGTCTCTTTTTTCATTGTAGACATAGACATTTTATTATGGTAAATTAGTCCTGAAAGCCCCTTAAGTTCCTTAAGCTTCATAAATTACTTTTCTAGTTAAGTAGTAGTTCCTATACTGTGTTCTGGATATTTCCAGAAGATACCAGTTTTAGAAAACAGCAAACGATGAATCCATTGAAGGCTAAATATATGAGGTTGAGATCAGTGATTCACATTCCAAGTAGCTGAGGAACCAGCTGCATCAGCATCACCTGGGAACTTGCTAGAAATGCAAGTCCTAGGGCCCATCTTAGACATACTAAATCAGAATTTTTAGGGGTAGAGACGAAAAAAATCTGCATTTTACCAACTTTCAGCTGATTCTGATGCAGGTTAATGTTTGAGAAGTGCTACTTTTACACAGTCCCACTGCATAAGGACTCTTCTCCAAATACATGTTTAATTGTGAACTATTGGCGTGTTTTACTCGACCACTTACCTGGTTTTTCTGGCCCATGCAAGTTATTCCCATTCAAGATAAGGTTAGCTCACAGGTGGCAAGCTGTGCTATGTCATCCTCCTGAACAAAGAGGAATGTTGAGTGTCTACATCCCTTCCTAAAAGTCCTAACGTTGACTTCTGTCACATTTACATTCACATTTTATTATGAAACCTATGTCATAGCAATTGAGATATTGTTAAAACTTGCTAAAAGACTCAGCTCTAGATTATCAACACAGCTTTGCAAACATGCTGATAAACCAAAGATTTAAATTCTTCTTGAGAATACCTTCTGCAAGACTGACAAGGGAACTTGGTTTATATCAAACTGGGCATTATAGGAAAGAACAACATAAGAAAATGGCATTTAGCACTTACCAGAATTTGGTGTTTTAATTTATGAATTATATAATTCAGTTTCAACACAACCAGTGGAGCAAGAATTATTGTTCCCAATATACAGACAAAGAAGTTGAGGTTAAGCATAGAGTAATCGCTAGGACCAAGATGAGAACCTAACCCCCTAGTTCTCTGTCAATGATACCATCATGACTTCGTGTTGCCCCAATTAAACGAACAAATAAGGCTTTTGTGGGAGAGGCAATTCCAGCTATGGAAAGATTAAATACAGAGCTTGAAAACTGAGTATGCATTCAGTCTTCTACTACTTTCCCTTCACCATGCTGAAATCTATGGGGGACAAAAAGATTGCTAGTATGATCTTCATTCTCAAGGAACAAATGTTAGTTCAAAATGAGCCAGAGGATGATATAAAATCATCAAAACAAGTTCTGAAATGTGTGGTACAGATGCAAGGAACTTCGGGACTCTGGAAAGGAGAAAAAGGTCAGTGTGGCCTGCAGGCCTTGAGATGGGATTTGTTGGAGGAAGTAGGAGTAAGATAGGTTTTGGAACTAAGTAGTATTTAGACAGCTGGAGGAAAGCAGGCCAGGAGAGCTGCTCCTCAGCTAAGCAGATCTGTAATATAGCAGATCTTGTTCAATCAGCAGATGATGAGATTAGGTTATTATTTCCTTCCTTCCAGGGGAAATTTATGGAAAGATGTCCTGCAACTGCTGAAAATGCAACATGCTGCCCAGGTCCTGCTCAGACCACTGACAACTTAGAAGTTAATACTCAGAGTGGAAAGGTGAGTAAAGGCTGTTTGATGACCACCCCATGAAAAGAGTCAGAATTACATCCCTCTTGATTCCTGTTTCTTTCTGAACAACATAAATGTAATGTTAGCCAAGCTAATACATGCTGTTTTGTGATATATAATGGGTTTTCTATAGCCAGATGTGGCGTTGATTTTTTTTTTTTTCCTGCAAATCTGTGTTACTTTCAGTGTAGCAAACTGTAGTACATGAGCAAAGACTTTCAAGTCAGACAGAATCAATAATTCATCTGGGCCGGGCGCGGTGGCTCACGCCTGTAATCCCAGCACTTTGGGAGGCCGAGGCGGGCGGATCACAAGGTCAGGAGATCGAGACCACAGTGAAACCCCGTCTCTACTAAAAATACAAAAAAAAAAATTAGCCGGGCGCGGTGGTGGGCGCCTGTAGTCCCAGCTACTCAGGAGGCTGAGGCAGGAGAATGGCGTGAACCCGGGAGGCGGAGCTTGCAGTGAGCCGAGATCGCGCCACTACACTCCAGCCTGGGCGACAGCGCGAGACTCCGTCTCAAAAAAAAAAAAAAATAAAAAATAAATAAAAAAAAAATAATAATTCATCTGTCACTGAATTTGAGCTTATGGTCTGCTGGACAACTGTGCTGAGTGGAAAGGAAGCCTCCGATGGCTAAGTCACTTGTCCAGCATCAGACAATGGCAGATCCAGGATTCAAACAGCCAGACTCCAAATGTGTTTCCTTTAACCAATTTTCTAACTTTTCAACGTGATTCCACACATCACCACTGGGAAAGCTTAGGTAAGTAAGTTATGTGGGCTTTGGGTTTTTCATCTGCATGATGGATAGACTGAGACCTTCTTCTCTCATGCCTCTGAGGATGACATAAAAAACCCACAAAATCCCTAGTCCACTTACCTGCTCACATATACTTACTGAGTGAGCATCTAATTTCCGTCTCATTGTCACTTTCTCCCTAGCTGTCCAGATACCCTGCTTGCCTGGCCAATGCCATCAAAGAATGGAACCTGCTTTTGTTCCATACTCCATGGCCAGAAAAAAAGAGACAGTTGTTCTGGCATGTTATTGTTGGATTTTATTTTACCTCAGGGATTAAAAATAATGACTATCAATTATAGCAACATTGGGTAGAGGGTTTGGTATACATTTCCAGTGAGCTTAGATTTCTCTCAAATTCTCAGACTTTTAAGATATATTTTCAAATGTGAGCGTTGAAACTTAACCAATCCTTTAGACTCTTACTCAACCAGGGACTCTAAAGAAAATTTCTCAGTGGGAATTAATCATTTATTTTGAAACTACATATTTAATTCGTCTGCTATGGGAAGGATATGGACAGAGAAAATCCAATTCTTTTTATTTTTTGGAACAGCTGGGTCCCTAAACCACCAGCAGCTGCTTCACAAATTGCCTAGCCATTAAGTAATTATTTCCTCATCATAAGAGCAGCTGGAAGAGATAGTCTCTCTCCCTCCCCAGGGCAACTTCCACTTCCTTCTGCCTCCTCCACCCTGTCCTGAAATGGGCAGGCCAAGAGGTGTATGGTATTGGTTTTCTTTATGGAATTGAAGATTGGGATTAAGCACTCTAATAGCTGATTATTTTTCAATAGCCCTTACCTTAAAGGTAATAAAGGATGACTTGGAGTCTTGTGACACTAGATCTCTACGTGACATGAAATGTTGATATCTAGGCATGTAGGCCACTTCCCTCATTTTGTTAGTAAGGAACTTAAGTGCAGAGAAAATGGTTTATTCAAAGTCCCATTTAGCAAGTGGCAGAGCTGAGTCTTGGATTCAGGTCTTACTGCTTCTGGCCCAGCGTTGTCTCCACTATCCATGACACTGGACCACAAACTTGCCTCATCTTCCTACCAGTCATCTACTATCTGGTGACTGAAGAAACAGATGCAAATGAGTGATGTTTTCTGTTTCATCAAAAGAAAAAGATAATGTTGAAGTTTTAGCAATTGCATATACTTTGCAAAAGTGTATAGACAATATTAAAATACTTCATAAAACCACAAAATACACACTCAAAAATATCAGTCAATTCCATCAATCTACTCCATACCCAGTCAAAGGTCAAAGTCAAGGAAAGTTCACGATTTATGGGTAAACAAAGAACTTTAGGGAAATATTAAATTTTCCAAAAAAAGTGGCCATATGTGGAATTCAATCAAATGTAAGTTCTGTCTCTATCCCCCCAAAATATAGTAATAAATCTTGATACTTTTACTTGCAAGCTTCCTCAGAATAGTGGTTCCTCCTCTGGAAGCACTTCACCTTGCTCTAATCCAGTGTTTAATAAAGTGTGGTCCATGAAAACTTTGTGTATATTCTAAGGATCTAGAATAGGAACAGAAGGGGAGGATGAGGTACTTGTCAAAAGTTCAGATTCCTGGGCCTTGCCCCAGACATACTTAATCCTAATTTCTGAAAGGTGGAGTCAGGGGTGAGGTTAGAAGTAGTAATCAGCATGATTTTCCTTTTTGTATCTGCCTCTGTAACTTCAGATAACCACCATGTCTTAGTCTGTTTTGAATTGCCATGAAGGAATGTCTGAGGCTGGGTAATTTATAAAGACAAGGGGTTTATTGCAGAGAAAAGGAAATGCTTATACACTGCTAGTGGGAATGTAAATTAGTTCAGCCATTGTGGAAAGCAGTTAGGAGATTTCTCAAAGAACTTAAAATAGAACTGCCTTTTGACCCAGCAATTTTGTTAGTGGGTATAGACCCAAAGTAATATTAATTGTTCTACCATAAAGACACATGGACATGTATGTTTATCTCAGCACTATTCACAACAGCAAAAACATGGAATTGACCTACATGCCCATCAACAGTGGACTGAATAAAGAAAACATGGTACATATACACCATGGTATACTTTGCCGCCATTAAGAAAGAATGAGATCATGTCTCTTGGAGCAACGTGGATGGAGCTGAATGCCATTATCCTAAGAAAATTCATGCAGGAACAAAAAAACAAATACCTCATGTTCTCACTTGTAAGCGGAAGCTAAACATGGAGTACACATGTACACAAAGAAGGGAACAACAGACATCAAAGCCTGCTTGAGGGTGGAGGATAGGAGGAGGGTGTGGATCAAAAAACTACCTATGAATGCTATGCTTATTTCCTGGATGACAAAATTATCTGTATACCAAACTCCTATGGTATACAATTTACCCATGTAACAAACCTGCATGTGTAGCCCCTGAGTACATGTTTCTTAACAACATAAGTGTAACATTAGTCAAGCTAATACGTATGTTTCTTCAGACATTAAGTAGTAGATAACTATTAGGAAGATGAGGCAAGTTCATGGCCCATTGTCACGACATAGTGGAGAAAACACTCCACTGGGCCTTTATTTCCCAACTAAAACAAAAGTTGGGAAGAAAAACAATAAGAAGAAAGGTTTGTTTGGCTCATGGTTCTGTGGGCTGTACTAGAAGCATGGCACTGGCATCTGCATCAGGTGAGGCCTCAGGCTGCTTCCACTCATGGCAAACGACAGAGGGGAGCTGGCTGTGCAGAGATCACAAGGTGAGAGAGGAAGCAAGAGAGGGAAAAATAGTGCCAGGCTCTTTTTCACAGCTGTCTCTCATGGCAGCTAACATGGTGAGAACTCAATCACTCCCTCCCCCTCAGAAAGGGCATTCATCTGTTAATGGGGATCTGCTCCTAGGACCCAGACACCTTGAATTAGGCCCCCCTCCAACACTGGAATCAAATTTCAACATGAGGTTTGAGGGGGTCAAACCACCAAACTATAGCCCAGCCTGTAGACACAAATGAGGTAACTTCAGTGCTTAAAACCCACTCTGCTAGACTGCAGCTTCCACGGGTACCCTCAGAATCTTTGCATCACCCCACATGGCTCTAACTTGTCATGAATTTCAGTTATTTTGAGCATCATTGACAGCTAACAACCACTTCTCTTACGAGGTCTTTATTCTGGTCTTCACATGCTATGCCCACTCCCACAGGCCACTGTAGATACATTTGGCCAAACCTTCCCCCCATGAGAACACCTCTGCTTTGATCAGAATACCTGCTGCTGGTGCTCTCAGAGATGTGAGAAGCTCCAGGAGTCCCAGGGGTCCAGCACTGACTTTTGCCATCACCACACTGCAGGATTCATGCTGGGATCTGCTCGAAGTGGGGAGAAGGATCCTGTCTCTAGTTTGGGGTTGCTTGTCGTCATTTGAGCTCAGGCATTTTACTCCTTGTCTCTGATCTTACTTACAGAGTCCGTTGCACAAATGACTTTCTCAGCTTTCACCTCGCTCTTCCTTCCTCTTGGGGTCTGACTCAAGTCTGGGAACAGACTGTATTTTTTGCCCATAGCTCAGTCTCTGGCCCTGACACAACACCCCAAATACTCTCCTCTAGGTCCCCTTTTCCCATGGACAGAACTCTATCATACAGGCACATGGGTTTTCCATAACCTCAAAATTCAGCAGAAAGTCTGTGAATCCTAGTTATGGTGCCAGTGAAATATACCCCCCCCTTTGTTTTCACTTGCAGGCATCCATTATTTTGAAAATTGCTTTTTGCCTCATATTCCCATTCCATTCACATATTCATTCCCACACAAATTTGGGAGAAATGCATGAAAAATACTAACAGGAAAGAAGAAATAAAATAGAGAAACATAAAAGGGCGGAAACAACATTAGGGACATGAGAAAACTTTAAACAGAAACAATAGAGAAATGGGGAAGTAGAACCAGAAATACACAGAATAGACATGTGGGTAGGATAAAGCAATGAAGAAGCACCAAAAGAAATATGGGAGACACAATCAGGTAATGATAATAATATCGGCTAATATTTATCGAGCACTTATGCTGCGTCAGGCCCTGTGCTATGTGCTTTACTTGCAAAATCTCAGGTAAGCACCATAATAACCCTATCAAGTAAACACTATTTGAATTTCCATTTTGTACGAGGCAGGTGAGACTTAATCAGGCTTGGAACTTAATCAGGCTGTGGCTTCCTCACCTGTGATAAATCTGCTACCCTGATTCTCCCAAGCACTCTCCTGTGCTCTGGCTACTCCAAATCCTCCTCTGGGTCACCTCCTTTGCTCCCCACTTCGCCTTTTCCCCTCCCTGCTTTCACATGATCCAGTGACTCAAAGCTGAGCGCCTGGTACAGCAGGAACTCCCAGTACCTGCTGCTGGGCTGTGTTGCCATCTGCTTGAACTGGTTGAACCTCTGCTTGAACTGGTTGAGCCTCAACAATTCTATCCATTTTGACTATGACCCGTGATTAGAAGTTTAGTAAATTTTCCAGCTACAGTAATCCATGAGGATACATTCCAAGCACCTCCACTAGTACTGAATCCTATGTATATTGTGTTTTTTCCTGTATATGGATACCTCATAATAAAGTGTAATTTATAAATTAGCCACAGGAAGAGATTAACAACAATTAATAATAAAATAGAATAGTTGAGTTAAATAATTGAATACAAGCACTGCTGCAATACAATGGCCGCCGGTCTGATAACTGAGACGGCTGCTAAGTGACTAACGGGCAGGTAGTGTCTACAGTGCAGATACGCTGGACACATGAATACATCACCTCTCAGGCGGCATAGAGAGGGACAGAGAGAGATTTCATCACACTACTCAGAACAGTGCGTAATTGAAAACGTATGAATTATTTCTTTCTGAAATTTTTCTTTTGGTATTTTCAGACTGTGGTTGACTGAGTAACTGAAACCACAGAAAGTGAAACCGCAGATAACGGGGGGACTACTGTCGTAAGGGGTAAGCTAGGATTTGAACTAGGGCAGAGAGTTTCCTGGCAAGAATAAGGCCCCAGTGAAATACGATGAAAAATGATAGAAATGATGAACTGAAAATTTTTTAAAACTTTAAAATGGTCATTTGATGAATGATTTGAAAAGTAAAGGGTCAGAGAGGGTCAGGCAGGAACTGGAAAATGAGCATTGACTGCCCCTCCTCCCATTTTGTCCAATGAAAAAACTGACGCCATGGTCTTCCCAGTCATCTCATTGGGCATGCCCGGATTGGGGATGGCCAGGCTTCACATCTCTGCTCTCTCCAGCATTGGGAGGATTCTAAAATGATTTTCCATAGGATGCTGATAGTCCATGGCAGCGACCATGATGGTAACATACCAGAAAAAAGAGCTACTGAAGAAAATGCAAATACAGCGGCAGATGTGCTTAAATTAAGGAAACAGCAATAAAAAACTAGAGGTAGAAAGTGTTAAACCTTAGTTACCACACCAAACAATTGACATACTTCCTACCCACCCTCAGACCTGGGTTGTTAAGTGCAAGCTATACATTATGCAGACCCGATAATGAAAATCTACATTCCATAATTTGCAACCTGCTGGTTCTGTTATGCCAAGTGCATGTTAAAGAAGGCATCCTTCAACCTAATTGCATGCAATTTTCCCCATTCTAATTGTGTTATGAAAATACCACTATCTCATTCAAGCACAACCAGATCACTTTGCTTTTCCCCTAAAGCACACGTCAGTAAAGCAAAACAAAACTGATGACTTTCTATTTTGCTATGCACCCAGGAATCCCAAATAGAAGTGTAATGGTTACTGACAAGCACTTTTTTTCTATGAGCCTCCAGGTCAGATGTTGGGAGACTTTTCTTGTCTCCAGGGTTAGGATTGCGAATAATAGCAACCTGGCACACATAGATAAGTATCTCAACCAAGGGTGATTTTGTCCCCCCTCTACCTCACTCCCCAGGGACATTTGGCAAATGTCTGGTGGCATTTTTGGTTGTCACATCAGGGAGGAGGGTACTTGTATGTAGTGGGTGCAGGCCAGGACTGCTGATAAATATTATACAATGTTCAGCACAGCCCTTCCACAAAAGGAAATGTTCTGCCCTAGGTATTAATATTACCAAGGTTGAGAAACCCTGGAGTCTAAGGTAATGTTAAAGGACACTTGGTTAAACTCACCCATGGTAACACATTGATTGTACCCTTGTGTGTCAAAAGTCAAAGAGTTTTAGGCCAGGCACGGTGGCTCACACCTATAATCCCAGCACTTTGGGAGGCCGAAGCGGGTGGATCACGAGGTCAAGAGATAGAGGCCATCCTGGCCAACATGGTGAAACCCCGTCTCTACTAAAAATACAAAAATTAACTGGGCATGATGGCACACGCCTGTAGTCCCAGCTACTTGGGAGGCTGAGGCAGGAGAATTGCTTGAACCCAGGAGGCAGAGGTTGCGCTGAGCCAAGATTGTGCCACTGCACTCCAGTCAAAAAAAGGAAAAAAAAAAAAAGAGTTTTATTTGAAAAGACCACTCGTTCATGTAAATGAAATATATACTGTGTGCTCATCTATGGGAACCATAGCCAATTTCCACCAATGCCCTTGCATATGAGCTGTAGCCCCAGAGACCATGATTAGCTTCCCCACTTAGAAGGGTAGAACTGATTAGTGCCAGAGCATGGGTCTGCCAGGGTAAAGGTAGCCTATTCAAGTCCTCCAGCAACAAAAGTGTCAAAGAGTTCATGGCAAAAAAAAGTTCTTAGAGAGCATCGAGGAGAAGTAGTCAATATCTCAAATTCAAAAGAGTGGGAGAGTCCAAAGATGAGTGGCAAAGCTGAGGGTGTCGAGAACAATCAAACCAATGAGAACAGTCTGCAGCAATAAATGGGCATGCTGCTGCAGGAAAGGGTTCTGCTAGGATATAGCAGGGTAGCTGCAGAATATCCTCTTTGGATTCACACACACAAACACACACACAAAATCATGTTCTGCATAACAATGTTGTAGTCAACAATGGACTGCACATACAATGGAGGTCCCATAAGATTAAAACAAAGCCACAAAATTCCTATCACATAGTGACATCATAGTCATTGTCATGTCACAATACAGTGCATTACTCACGTGTTTGTGGTCATGCTGATGTAAACAAATCTACTGCGTTACCAATTATAAAAAATTATAGTGCACACAATTATGTTCAGTACATAATACTTAATAATGAGAGTAAATGACTATGTTACTAATTTATGAAATACATACTATACTATATTTTTCATCGTTATTTTAGAGTATACTTATAAAAAAATTATTTTGAAGCAGCCTCAGACAGGTCCTTCAGGAGGTATTCCAGAAGAAGGCACTGTTACCACAGGAGATGACAGCTCCGTGTGTGTTTTTGCCCCGAAGACTTTCCAATGGGACAAGAGGTGGGACGAGAGAGTGATACTGATGATCCTGACCCTGTGTAGGCCTAGGCTATTGTGTGTCTATGTCTTCATTTTTAACAAAAACTTTAAACAGTAAAAAAAGACATTTAAAAATAGAAAAAAGCTTTAGAATAAGGATATACAAAAGAATCTAATTTTGTACAGCTGTACAATGTGTTTATGTTTTCAGTGTTATTACAGAAGAATCAAAAAGTTTTTTAAAATTAAAAAGTTTATAAAGTAAAAGTGTTACAGTAAGCTAAGGCTAATTTATTATTATATAAAGAAAAAAGTTATAAAGGTAGTGTGGCCTAAGTGAACAGTGTTTCCAAAGTGTACAGTAATGCAAGGTAATGTCCTAGGCCTTCACATTCACTCACGACTCACTCACTGACTCACCCAGGGCGACTTCCAGTCCTGCAAGCTCCATTCATGATAAGCGCCCTATACAAGTATGCCATTTTTTATATGTTATACGGTATTTTTACTGTACCTTTCTATGTTTAGATACACAAGTACCATTGTGTTACAATTGCCTACAGTCTTCAATACAGTAACAGGCTGAACAGGTTTGTAGCCTAGGAGTAATTGGCTATTCCATGCAGCCTAGGTATGGAGTAGGCTATGCCGTCTAGATCTGTGTGAGTACACTCTATGATGTTCACACCACTATGAAATTGCCTAACGCATTTCTCAGAATGTATCCCCATCATTAAGCTAGAATACTATATATATATCCCATTATCTTCTGTCTCTATGCTCATTCAACTTGAACTGTTTCAACCTTTGAAGACTTACAATTATGCTGATTCCTTTATTTAATAAAAGAAAAAATGAAGCTCTCATGGCTTGTGGCTTTTCTTATTGCCACTGCATGGACTCTGAACCTCTGTCTTAGCCAGGCACGAGGAAGCAGAGAGGTGGTGAACTGAGAGTTGTAGGGTCTCACTGTTTTGTTCTAGATCAGCACTTTTTAAACTTTAATGGGTGCATATCACATGAGGATGTCATTAAAATAAAGATTATAGTAGGTCTGGAATGAATCTTAAGATTCTGCCTTTCAACAAGTTCCCAGCATATATGTTGTTGTTCTTCTGCAGAGCATACTTTCAGAAAAAAAAAATTAAAAAGCTCTAGATCTTAATTCAAAACTCTTATTTTTTCAACTTAGGGGTGGGAATGGTGATAAGACAATTTGGCAAGATTTGGCAATAGGGACTACTAGCATAACAGACTATTTCTCATCTATTCCCCTCTTCACCCCTCTTGACACACCCTGCCAGAATGCATGTGACCTTCCAGAAAGGAATTATGCTCAGCAAAATGCCCTTGAGGTGTTAATATGACTCTTTTTTTTTTTGAGACAGAGTCTGGCTCTGTCGCCAGGCTGGAGTGCACTGGCGCCAGGCTGGAGTGCAGTGCCATGATCTTGGTTCACTACAACCTCCGACTCCCTGGTTCAAGCAATTCTCCTGCCTCATCCTCCCAAGTAACCGAAATTACAGGCACATGCCACCACGCCCAGCTAATTTTTGTATTTTTAGTAGAGACGGGGTTTCACCGTGTTGGCCAGGATTGTCTCGATCTCCTGACCTCATGTTCCTCCTGCCTTGATCTCCCAATAAAATATGACTCTTAACAAATATAAAATGGATGTATGTAAAGATTTTCTTTAAGTAATGAGTGAACCACTAAGATGTTACGATCAGTATGAGGGAGAATTCAAACAACACATGCGTCCGTGCAATCAGAAATGCTGAAATAAATAAACACAGAAGATGTCAATAGTTACTGGGCAATAATACATTTGATTCTACTGGACAAAGTTTATTTGCATTCCTAGGAAAAAGTCATTTGCATTCTCATAAGCCTTCTACACATTACAGATTTATAAAATGGCTCAAAAGAAGTACAGACCCCTATAGAATTAGGCAACATGGAAAGGCAGCTAAACAGGACACCTAGTAATTTTATCCGTTTCAAACTCTTCCCACAATTTTTCCTGACAGAGATAACACTTCAGGAAAAATATCCTAAGTTAATTGAGAAGCCATGTGAGAAATAATATAACTATTGCCCCCAAACTAGCCCTGGCCTCTTATCCCCTCCTAACCACACACTACCCAGCATCAGGAACCAGGACATAACCTGACAGCTCCTTTCCCATCTCTCCTTTCCCGTCTCTCCTTTCCTGATCATACAATGCACATGCCACCTGTTCACCATTTTTTTCCACCTCCCACCATCCCATACCCACATAGATGTTCCCTATTCTCCTAAACATCCTCAAGTATTCTGTCTAGGAAGGCTTATCTCAAATACATCATCTCCTCATTGAATAACAATAATGATGATAATAAACGCCACTAATTGATTCCTTAGCTCTTTAGCTCACCACCTCACCTTCACAAGTATCCTCAGAGGTAAGCTGTTGTCATTACAATTTTACAGATGGGGAAACCACAGCTGAGAGAGCCCGAGCTCTTTTCATAAGGTCACAAAACTATTATGAGGTGGTAAATGCTTCACTACCATGAAATAAAAGGATTTCCCCTCTCTTAGAGCGTTAGCACTCTGTCCATGTGCTCACTTAGCTTTTTTATCACATACCATGCATGGCTGTTTGTCTTCTAGCTCTCCTATTTCTTCTTTATCATCTTTCTTTGCATAACCACATCCTCCCTGCCTCAAAGTTACCTGTTCATCTGTTGCTCTTGAGAAAGCAGATACCATGTCCTATACTTGCATGGGTCCATATACAGGGTAAGCTTTTACTAAATAGAACTGAAAGGTGAGTTTTATGACAGTAGAAACACAACTATATTTATGTCATCATCTTCTCTTTTGTAAATTACCTGTAGCAAATTAACATGTAAGTATTCAATAATATTTTCTTCAAATTTGATCTCCAAGAGAAATTGGAAAAGAAAATCAGAATTTCTAAAACACGATTCCATAGGAAGAAACGCTTTTTAAAAATATTTAATTTTAAGATTAAAGACAGGTTTAGCTACAGGCAAAGTAATCAGTATGACGAATGAGGATGGGTGATTTGGTCTCCTACTCCAACTTTGCCATCTGATTTCCCTGGGGTCTTAGAGGCTCAGAGTACCCCAGGCTGGATGGAGTCTGATAAACTCCGTGAATGTGTGTGCACTGTGAGCTGACAATGGAAGCATTGGTGTGGTATCTTAGAAAGTATTCCTAATATCAGTACCTTTTACCCTCAAAGGATTTGTTCAGAGCTGAATGCCAGGGACTTAGGTAGAGAGAAGGAGAGTTTTTATTAAGTTTCCAAACTCACTCTATGTATGTCAGGTAGTTTGACCTCATGTGAGAGACAGCTGGCTGTGGGAGAACTCAAGTTTGGCCTGGGCTTGAATATGTTTCCTTCATATGGTGTGACCTTCCCCAAGTTATGCAAATCTTTGAGTCCCAATCTTCGATCTTAAATGAAAATGATGCCTGCCTGTTACAATTGCTTAAGGAATTAAATGGAGGTTTTCTCTATTTGCATGTATTTGCATGTCACAATACACAGAGAGTAACCACCAGGCAATGAAGGTTGATTCCATCCCTCCCCTGGTTAGTTCATATGACTTCTGAGCCTACCAGAATTCCTTCCAGTGAAATGAAACTAAGGGAGAGAAACACTGCAAGGCCTGGATGCCTGGAAAGAATTTACCTAATGAATTTTCAGTTTATTTGTTATAAAAGTGAATTTGGTCTGATTGAAACAAAGTATTCACAGCTTTTCTGTGCTTTAAAATGTCATTACAAAAATGCAATTCTTTTTAAATATCTATATTTAGACTTTTTTTCTAACTTCAATCAACCTCAGGCCTTGATTTTAAAAAATGCTTAGTAATGTTTTGCCTTAGGAAATATTAAAACAAAGGTTACTACCATGGGTTTATTTGACATCCAAGGACACATACATAAATAATTCAGAAGGTGGAAGTCATGGCAGAGGTCCATTTGTGATTAATAAGCCTAGAGCCTTATCAATAACATAATTTGAAGATTCTCAGCAAACTCCCACCAAATGCCTCCTATTCTCAAAGTAAACACATTGATCATGTAAATAGTGGTCTTTTTCTTTTCTAGCTAGAATGTATTTTTCCTCGTATTCCATGCTTTGAAGAGTAATACCTTCAGCCATGTAACAGGAGTTACTTTCTCCTCCTCTCCCTGTCTTTATCACCCTCTCTATCTCAGCAGGTACCTACTACAGCCCCTTATATCTTCAATGTATTTATAGAATTTAACCCATTTTTGCTATCAATTTGGCAACTTATTCTTCCATTGATGAATATTTATTGAATCTATACCACGTTCAGCCACTCTCTAAGATAGTTGGAATCCATCAGGAAACGAAACCCAAACACCTGCTTTCATGGAGTCTACATTTCAGCAGTGACAATGGGACAATATACTTAATAATCAGTAAATTATTTTACTATGGGAGAAGGTGGTAAGTGCTGTGAGGGACTAAAGAAAAAGTGGAGCTGGATAAGGAAGAATGGGAGTGCTGAAGTGGGTGGCAATTCAAATATGGTGGCCAATGTGACATTTGAACAAAGACTAACAGAAGGTAAGAGTTCACTATAGAGATATGTAGGGGAAAAACACCCCAGGCTAAAGCAATAGCTATTTCAAAGGCCTAAGGCAAGAATGTCCTTGCATGTTGGAGGGAGGAAGGGGGTGCCACCATGTCTGGAGCCAAGTGACAATTGGAGAGAGTCCTGGGAGATAAAACAGAGAGGTCAATGGGCCAGACCATGTAGGGATTTGTGGGCCATTGTATGGACCATATCTTTTGCTGTAATCAAAATGGGAACACTGGAAAGTTTTGAGATGGGCAGTGACATGAACTGACTCTGGCTTAGATTTCAAGAGGACCACTGGGGCTGCTGCCTTAAGAATAGCTTGTAGGGACACAAGGACCTAAGTAGGAATCCAAATTAAGAGTCTGGTACAATACTGAAGGCAACAGTCAAGGTGCCTAGGATCAGACATAGAGTAGGTAAGAAGTATTTGGATTCTATTTAAATTGAAGCTTCTACCCTTGTATTATTGCAGAATGTCCCCCACCAATTCTTCTTTCCAGTCCCCCACCAATTCCTTTTCCTACATATCCTTCTTGATGCCTTCTGCATGATCTACCCAAACCATAGTTCTGATTACACTTTCCCTTTGCCTGAGCATTCCTACAGCTCTCTAAGATGAAGACTAAACTCTTTAGACTAGTACAGAGAGTCCTACAAGGTGATGCCACCTGCATCTCTCCATGTGCAGTTGCCTTGCTCCTCTCAGGCTCTTCCAGCCACCATAAGCCACAGCTCCTTCCTCAAGCAGCCAGCACCCTATGGGGCTTCCACGTCTCTTTTCATGTTGTCATCTCTGTACCATGTGCACATTTCTTCCTTCTCTAGCCAGAAGATTCTTGCGTCTCTGCCATATACAGCTTACATTTGCCAAAAGAGAGAGACTGCCTCTCTTTTGTTCACAGAGTACTTTACATACATATACTAATTTCTAATTTTGTTTTTAAGACAGAGTCTCACTGCGACACCCAGGCTGGAGTGCAATGGTGCAATCTCAGCTCACGGCAACCTCTACCTCCCAGGTACAAGCGATTCTCCTGCCCCAGGAGTAGCTGGGACTCCAGACACGTACCAACATACCTGGTTAATTTGTGTATTTTGAGTAGAGAGAGGGTTTCACCATATTGGCCAGGCTGGTCTCGAACTCCTGACCTCAAGTAATCTGCCCATTTCAGCCTCCCAAAGTGCTGAGATTACAGGCACGAGCCACTGTGCCCAGCTCTAATTTCTAAATTTATGTAGAAATTATCTTATTTATTTTAATTGTATGTTTATTTGCCTTATTTCCACCATAAACTGTACTTGCCTTAATGGCACAAAATACCTGTTGTTCATCTTCCTAATATAGAGTCCAATCTATGACTATGTAGTCAATAAAAGGGAATGAATCATTGCAGGACAGTATTTCCTGGCATTGAGCTCTGTGCACCAGAGATCACACTGCAAGCAGATAGGGAGCTGACTGACCTTAAGTTACTCTCAATCTAATAAAGACAAGGCCAGAAATTTTGGTCTAGCAACATTAAAGTCAGTGATTTGGAATTTATTTCAGGTAAGTTGAAAGTAACAGCTTGATAAGCTCTTTGGGATATTGAGTATCCCATGTGATGGAATCAGGTTTCAAGCAAATCAAAAAACCAATGAAAAAACATCTACTTCACAAAAAGTATTGTCTACCAGGGTTAATAATAATATTAGCACATTGGGGTGTGTGTGTGTGTGTGTGTGTGTGTGTGTGTGTGTGTATGTGTGCCTTGCTCTTGTTATTGCTATAGGAAATGATTTATTTTTAGGCCATTTTTCCCTCTTATTATCATTTTTGTTAATACAATAAAACACCAGGAGTGCAATACTTTGTGTGTTCTGAAGATTTTATTCAAGATTGTTGATTTTTTTCACTATTCTAGAGTTTTGTCTTCCCAATTCTTATTGATTTGCCAGTCTATGAGACTGTGGATGAAAAGAAGAGCTTTGAATAGTTCATTCCAAGAATTGTAAAGGAAGAGCAATAGATCCCATTTCCAACTGATGAGGAAGGCATTCAGTATGTGCTTCTGAAACAACTATCTAGCAATCTAGAGTCAAAGAAAGTTAAATCTTTACCTCATACTTGATACTAAAAGTAATTACGGATGAATTAAATATAAAATATAAAAGCATAAAATAATAAAAATATTAGTGAAATTTTTTATAAATTTTGGGCATAAGAAACTTTTTAAATAGGACATCCAAAGCAGATGTAAAAATAAAAATATTTATAAATTTAAATATGTGAATCGAAATGTTACTATGCAAACATCATACATTAGTCCATTTTCAGGGAAATGCAAATCGAAACCACAATGTGATACCACCTTACTCCTGCAAGAACGGCCATAATTTAAAAATAAAGAAAAAATAGATGTTGCTGTGGATGTGATGAAAAGGGAACACTTCTACACTGCTGGTGGGAGTGTAAACTAGTACAACCACTATGGAAAACAGTGTGGAGATTCCTCAAAGAACTAAAAGTACAACTACCATTTGATCCAGCAATCCCACTGCATCTACACAGAGGAAAAGACATCATTATATCAAAAAACAAAAACAAAAACAAAAACAAAACAACAACAACAAAAAAAAACTTGCTCATGCATGTTTATAGGAGCATAATTCACAATTGCAAAAATGTGGAACCAACCCAAATGCCCATCAATCAATGAACGGATAAAGAAACTGTGAGAGAGAGAGATATGTATATATATGCGCAATGGAACACTACTCAGTCATAAAAAGGAATGAATTAACAGCATTCATAGCAACCTGGATAGGATTAGAGACTATTACTCTAAGTGAAGTAACTCAGGAATGGAAAACCAAACATTGTATGTTCTGACTGATATGTGGGAGCTAAGCTATGAGGATGCAAAGGCATAAGAATGATACAACGGACTTTGGGAACTCAGAAGGAAAGGGTGGGAAGCGGGTGAGGGATAAAAGACCACCAATTGGGTTCAGTATATATACTCCTCAGGAGATGGGTACACAAATGTTTCACAAATCACCACTAAAGAACTTACTCATGTAACCAAATAGCACCTGTTCCCCAAATACCTATAGAAATAAAATTTTAAAAACCCCAACTCCCTGAAACTCAGTAATTTATAAAGAAAAGAGGTTTAATTGACTCACAGTTCAGTATGCTGGGGAGGCCTCAGTCACAGCAGAAAGCAAAGGGGAAGCAAGGCACCTTCTTCACGAGGCAGCAAGAAAGAGAATGAATACAAAAGGGACTACCAAACACTTATAAAACCATTAGATCTTGGGAGAACTCACTATCATGAGAACAGAATGCAGAAACAGCCCCCATGACTCAACCATCGCCACCTGGTCTCTCCCTTGACACGTGGGGATAATGGGAATTATGGGGATTATTATTATTATATATATATTTTTTTTTTTGAGATGGAGTCTTGCTCTGTTGTCTAGGCTAGAGTGCAGTGGCACGATAGTTCACTGCAACCTCTGCCTCCCCGGTTCAAGCGATTCTCCTGCCTCAGCCTCCCGAATACATGGGACTACAGGCATGCACCATCGTGCCTGGCTAATTTTTGTATTTTTAGTAGAGACAGGGTTTCACCATGTTGGCAGGCTGGTCTCGAACTCCTGACTTCAGCTGATTCGCCCACCTCGGCCTCTCAAAGTGTTGGGATTACAGGCTTGAGCCACCATGCCTGGCTGGGGATTACAATTTGACATGAGATTTTGAGTGGGTACACAGCCAAACCATATCACATCACCGTGATACAAAATGCAAAGGGCACACTGGAAACAGGAGAAGTGTGTAGGCATGGGAATGGAGAAGAAGTAGGTTTGAGCAGGCGGAAGACTCAGAAGAAAGAGGGGAAATGGAGAGAGAGGGTGAGCACACAGAAAATATTTTCAAGAAGTTTGTGCAAAGACAGAGAGAGAAAATTAGAGTGGGCCATAGAGGGAGACGTGGGGTGCAAACATTTTCTCTCAAAAGAAGAGTCTTAATGTTTAAAAGTCAGGTAGAAGGTTCCAGTTGACAGTCTAAGAACCGTATTACAGACATAATGGGACCCTTTCAGTCCTCAGCCTACCTGACCCAAGGCATATGACACTGTTCATGCTCCTTCTGGAAATATCTTTCTTGGCTTCCAGGATCCTACATTCTTTTTTATCTCCTTTCATCCTTGGGTTTCTTTTTCTCAGTAGCTTTGGCAAGCTCACCCTCCTGCCCCAACCCACCTGATAGAATTTCTCAACGTGATGTCCCAGGTCTTGTCTTTTGTCATTACCACTGTCTCAAGCAAGATAATCTCCACCCATAGCTACTACCTAAATGCTGATGACTCTCAATCTTTCACGCAAAGGCTCTTCTCTGAACTTCAGAGAAGTTGTACCCAGTTGGCCTTTCAAAATCTCTTTTTGGAGGCCTGCAAGCCATATTAACCACATTGATCCTGCCACAATCAATCCAGGACCAAACTTTGAATCTCTCTGCACCCCAAGCCAGCCCTCTTAAATTTATTCAACGGCATAGGTAAGCAGGCCAGAAATCATCCTAGTTATTTTCATTTCCTTCAACTCTGATCCTCAAATTATCACCAAATGTATTGATTTTGTCTCCTAAGCAATCTTGAAATCTATCCAGATGTCTCCATCTGTCCTGCCAATAACCCAGTTAGTGCTATCATCTACTCTTACACAAACTGCAAATAATATTAACTCATATGATCTCCAAGCCATTGTCTGTTTGATTGACAATAGCAAGATCTTCATAGCAATTTCCCATTTCTCCCCTGAATAATCTGAAATGTCTCTTTCTCCATTCTCTTCTTGAGTCACGCTCCAAGTTGGTCTCTAACTTCAGCATCCCTAACCTTGTAGTTTTCAAAAATGCAGCCTCTCAGGTTTTTTCTGTGTACTGACCTTTCTGTCTGTTATGCTCTTCCCCTACTCAGTCCACTGGCTGACTCTTGTCATCTTTCACATCTCAGGTTCACCATCACCTCCTTAAAGACCCCAGGAGTTCGAGTCATGTTCCCTATGTGATGTGCTCTTCAAGATCAGCATTCCTTTCCTTCATGGCATTTACCTCAATCTGTTGTTACTCAATTATTGATGTGATTATTTATATATTTGATTTAAACCACTCTTCTCTTCTAGTGTATGACTGCGTGAGAGGAAGAGTCATGCTTATTTTTCTAACGTATATCCCAGACATGTCATACAGTGGCTAGTATAAAATAAGATCATAGTAAAGGATAAACGCATTAATGAGTGAATAAATGAATGAATCAATGCAATAGCTAGGGGACCCTAGACAAACTGCCTCGCATCTCTGTGTCTTATTCACCTATCTACAGAATTATTATGAAGATTAAATGAGAAAACACATGTAAAGGCACATTATAGGCATCATTTAACTGAAATTGACATACTGCTCATGGCGGGTCTCACATACCTCCCTCTCTGAATTATACTTGACAAAGCTCCAAGCAAGCACTGTTCATGCACAACTGCACACTCACCTCTGCAGACTGGTCTCCACCACCCAGACTTCAGCAACATTCACTTTCTAGATTTAAAAATTTAACATGACACTGAGAACGATGAATACCTGGTTGATTTGATTGTTCCTAATTTTTTTCAGTGCTTACGGTAAGCAGAGTTCACAAGCTTAAAATCCTCTTCAACCAGGAGTCTAGGGGATAGAATCTTATTCCAACAGACAGTTTATTTTAATGTCAGGGTGTGGAGCAGACACAGCTGAACGTTTAAGGCCAAGGCCATGTGTGTGTTTTAGCATCCAGCACATGTGCTTGAATACTCACACCCCAACACACACACATACACACATCCAAAACAAGGAGAAAATAATAAATTCTGGGTGGCCCCAGTGTTTGGAGAATGAATAAGACAAGCCATTCTGATTGCCAACCTTGGGAGCAACCAGGAGACTTTGCCTTTCTGAAGATTCTTACAATTATTTAGGTTAAAAAAAAATAGTATTTAAAGGATTACAAAGAACAACAACAACAACAACAAAACAACTTGATCCATCCTTGTCTTTCTGTCTCTACTCTTTAATTTTGAGCCACACCTACAACAAAGTTATTGAATTGCAAAATAACCAAGGAGGCTTAAGGACCATAAGAAATGCATCAGAGGAATATACAGAGGCCAGGAAAAGTGAAGACAGCAATAGGGAGGGTGAAAGGTTTTCACAAATGTCTGTTATGGCAAGCACTACGACGCCAGCACTGGGGTGAAGGGGCTTGCACCCCACCCATCCCCGCCCATTCCCAGCCACAGCTGTTCAGCTAATGCACTATGTAAATTATGGGGTGGCTTGCCAGCTTTCAGCTGGTGTGATTCAGCATCTGCAATTAATTGGCGTTCTAAAATCTTCCCTCCTCCCTTTTCCACAGCAAACATACAAAATTTAATTAGCAAGAAAGTAAAAGGGGATTGAGCAATTCTCTGCTGTGTTTGGTCAAGTTCATCAGTTCATTCAAATGAGCCCAAAACAGAAACAAAACAACAGATGAAGCTTTGTGACCAAGAGAGCAGGTTTGACAGTATAGATGGTTTCTTTTAAAGTTTAAAAAGTTTTCACTGAGTTTATAAAAAAAGGAAATAAAAAAACAAAAATTTTTAAAGTCAAACATTTAAGACCCAAATAATAATTGCTGTCAATGAAAAAAGAAAAGTAACAATGTTACTTAACATACTTAAACATATGATGTTTAAGAGCAATACCTGTTATGAGTCTCTAGTATTTATTTCAACTAAAAACATTATTTTCATGTATCCTGTATCTCCATCAATTTATCCCTTTGTTTATATACTTTTTTCTCCTCCCTTCCTCCCTCCCTCCCTCCCTCTTTCTCTCTCTCTTTCTTTCTTTCTTTCTTTCTTTCTTTCTTTCTTTCTTTCTTTCTTTCTTTCTTTCTTTCTTTCTTTCTTTCTTTCTTTCTTTCTCTCTTTTTCTTTCTCTTTCTTTCTCTCTTTCTTTCTCTCTTTCTTTCTCTCTTTCTTTCTTTCTTTCTTTTTCTTTCTTTCTTTCTTTCCTCTCTCTCTCTTTTGTTTCCTTCTTTCTTTCTTCTCTCTTTTTCTTTCTTTCTTTTTTTAAGATGGAGTCTCCTTCTGTCACCCAGCCTGGAGTGCAATGGTGCAATCTCAGCTCACTGCAACCTCTGCCTCCCGGGTTCAAGCGATTCTCCTGCCTCAGCCCCCTGAGTAGCTGGGACCACAGGTGCGTGCAATCATGCCCAGTTCTGGGGTACATGTGCAGGACATGCAGGTTTGTTGCATAGGTAAACGTGTGCCATGGTGGTTTGCTGCACCTATCAGCCCATCACCTAGGTAGTAAGTCCCACATGCATTAGCTATTTTTCTTGATGCTCTCCTTCCCCCAACCTCACCAACAGGCCCCAGTATGTCTTGTTCCCCACTCTGTGTCCATGTGTTCTAATTGTTCAGTTTCCACTTATAAGTGAGAACATGCAGTGTTTGGTTTTCTGATCCTGCATTAGTTTGCTGAGGATAATGGCTTTGAGCTCCATCCATGTCTGTGCAAAGGACATGATTTCATTCCTTTTTATGGCTGCATCATATTCCATACTGTATATGTACCACATTTTCTTTATCCAGTCTATCACTGATGGGCATTTAGGTTGATTCCCTGTCTTTGCTGTTGTAAATAGTTCTGCAATGAGCATATGCAATCATGTATCTTTATAATAGAATGATTTATATTCCATTGGGTATATACCCAATAATGGGATTGTTAGGTCAAGCGGTATTTTCACCTCTAGATTTTTGAGGAATTGCCACACTGTCTTCCACAATGGGTTAAACTAATATACTCTTCCATCAACAGTGTAAAAACCTTCCTTTTTCTCTGCAACCTCGCCAGCATCTGTTGTTTCTTGACTTTTTAATAGTTGATTCTGACTGGCATGAGATGGTATCTCAATGTGGTTTTGATTTGCATTTCTCTAATGATTAGTGATGTTGAGCTTTTTTTCAAATGTTTGTTGGCCGCATGTAGGTCTTCTTTTGAGAAGTGACTGTTCATGTCCTTTGCCCACTTTGTAATGGAGTTGTTTGTTTTGTTCTTGTAAACTCATTTAAGTTCCTTATAGATTCGGGACCTTGAAATTCCCACAGGGAGGCCCTACCCCATGAGGAGGGATGGATCGGGGGTCCAGCCTAAAGAGGCAATCTGGCCACAATCTTCCACTGTGGTTGTGCTTCACTGTGGGGAATTCCTCCTGGGTCCACATTGCTCAGTCTCTACCACTCCGGCAGTTGCCTCCATTGCTGGTGCCGGATTCACTCCTCCTTTTTATTCTTCTCGGTGGGAGCTTCTGACCACAGCGGTTTCTAGTCAGCCATCTTGCCAAGTCATTCTCACATTTTTTGTTTTCCTGGAGTATTTTTTAGAATGCCAGACAGCCTATAATTTTGTCCTTCCATAATTCAATGAACAAATAATAACTTTTTTTTTTTTTTTTTTTTTTTTTTTTAACGTGGCATCTCACTCTGTCATCCAGGCTGGAGTGCAATGGCACGATCTCAGCTCACTGCAACCTCTGCCTCCCAGGTTCAAGCGATTCTCCTGCCTCAGTCTCCCAAGTAGCTGGGATTACAGGAGCATGCCAGCGCACCTGGCTAATTTTTTATATATATTTTTGGTAGAGACGGGATTTCACCAAGTTGGCCAGGCTGGTCTCAAACTCCTGACCTCAAGTGATCCATCTACCTCGGCCTTCCAAAGTGCTGGGAGTACAGGCATGAGCCACCATGCCCGGACATTAATAACATTTTTTAAAACATGACTATGAGTCATAAGCACACTATAAAAAATTTTAAAAGTTCATATTATCTGATTAACCATCCACATTCACATTCTTCTAATTAATGCCAAAGATATCTGTTTACAACTAGCTTGTTCAGATCAAAATCAACAGTTCTACATATTGCATTTGATTGTTATGCCTCTTTCATATAATTGAGTCAGGATTTTCTAAATCCACTTTGTTAAACTCTGTCTTTTGATTGGTGTATTTAGACCACTTATATCTAAAGAACTTAATCATATGTTAGTATTCAAATCTGCCATTTTATAGCTCATTTTCTGGTTTTTTTTTTTTCTATTTCTTGTTATTGCCATTCTGTTGGTTGCTTGAACTTTTTTTTTCTAGAATTCCATCTTGACTTATTTATAGCATTAGGGGTGTATTTTTGTGTATAGTTTCTGTAGTGGTTGCTCTGGGCATTACAAAATATATATGTAATAACCTACCAGTGTCAACATTTTATGACTTCAAATATAGTATGGAAACTTCATTGTGTTTAGGAAGCCATCTTCTTCACTCTTAAATATCATTACCTTAAGTATTATGTTATAATTTTTGTTTCAATTATCAAATATAATTTAAAATCCTTGTCAGATAATTACAATATTGAACTCAGTGCAGTGTCAGATGATTTTCTTTCTCATTCGAGTTGTCATTTCCTTGGTTCTTGGTGTGATGGGTAATTTTCTACTGTATCCTCAACATTTTGTCTAGTATGTTAAGAGATTCTGGGGTCCTCTTTAAATCTTTTATTTTAAATGGCAGTCACCCTGTTCAGATTTATCACATACATAAGTCTTGGCCAACTTTTTTGGGCTATGGTTCCAATGGCAGTTTAATTTTCAGAGACTTTGTGGTGTTGCATTGGACTACTTGACATGTCTGGTGTTTCTTGGGCTCCCACTGGTTCCTGCTGGTGGTGCTTGAGGAAGGAGAGTGATTCCTGACTGCTTATTGATAGATCTCCAAATTGGTCCCTTCTCAAATGTATTGTTGGGCTCACCTGATGCAGAGGGGCTACTGATGGATCCAGGAGAGGACTGAGCCTACCTGGGCTTCCATCTGTTGCTCTGTTGAGGTAGGAAAATACTGGGTCTAGTTGTCCTTGTTCTTTTGAAAGGAGGCATGAGTGTCACCCTGCCACTATGTTGTTCTTAGAGTCCCACATCAGTTCATCTTTTTCCACTAGTGTTTAGAGTTCTTGTTTGATTGTCTCTTGAGTAATTTTCAGAGGTTACAGTTATACTTAGCAGGGAAGAGTGGGAAGAAATGGGTCTGTACCATCTTTTATCAACTGTATTCTTCTGTGTCCTTTTGATACCATTGCATGATTTCTCTTTGACAGCTCCTTTGCTTTCTGACCCACAAAATGTCTGCTCCTTCTCAGACATTTCCTTACCCAGATGTGAAATGATACATTTCTCCAAAGACTGGTTCTTTCCTGGTAGGAAATGGCATTTAGGACCACAAGCTGGCTAGGTATTGCTTCTGTGTGTCTTCACTTCTAGGCCTTTTCAGTGAAGAGAAAAATATATATATATTTTAAGAGAAAAAATAGTCATAATTTATATTGATGATTCCACTTCAAAATTATGATTACTAAATGACTATGATTTTAAACTTTTATTTTTCCTACACAAAAATTCTGTTTCTAATATATTCAAAATTACTTATTTGTATCAACTTATAGCATAACTATAATAGTTTCAAAATAAGAATGCAAATCTTACTACTAATAATAATACTAAAAAAGCTTAAAAATTATTGTGAGTACTTTTCCTTTAGAATACATCTTACTAGAGGGGCTCAGTTGAAATATGGTGTTTAAAGTCACTTGAAATAATTATTTTCTCTGTGTGATTATGCAATCATTTGATATAGATATTTTGTTCATTTATTTATGCTTGCTCTTACGTGTAGAGATTACTTTTTCCCTTTTTTATCAAAATAACTTTTTCAAAGTATATATTTATCTAATACCAAATTATGTAATAAAATATATTCACTAAAGTTTCATTACCACTCTCCTTTTCTATTTTGTTCTCTGTATCCCCAGGGAGGAGATCATTTTACTTAGGTTTATGTTTATTCTTTCATTAATTTGTTCTGAAAATATAAGCATATTTCTAAAATGTACCTATATTTTTTAAACAAAAGTTAGCCTGCCCTATATACTCTTACACATCTTGTTTTTATTTTACTTTATTCCATAATTAATTTTATTTGTATTTACTCCATACTAACATGTAGAGATCTTTCTGTTAAAATAATGAGATTTAATAATAAAATTATAGAATACTTTCCCTCCCCAGCATCTTACTACCATATCAACGGGGTTCCAGTGTGATAGTGGATTAAACCTAAAAGAGCTGCAAGATTCAGATAGGCCCTCTCTGAGTAGCAGTCCTCAAGGCACTCATAGTCAATAAGGGAGACAAAAATAACGACATCAGAGGGATTTGAAATCTCCGGCACCATACCTATATCGAACACTAAACGTCGCCCAATGCTGACCCAAACTAACCTAAAACCATACATTAAAATCGTACTTATCTCAGTTTCCATTATGCAGTATGTGGTGTTCAGCTTTTAACAAGAACTTACAAATCATGTTGAAATGTAAGAGATAACACAATTTGAAGAAGAAAAGAATCAATCAACATTACTACATTCAATATGACAAAAATGCTACTATTATCAGAGAAGAAAAATTTAAATTGTGATTTACATGATAAGTTTTCCAATAAAAAAAGTAGATAAAGTGAAAAAAAAGTTAATAATATAAACTGAGTGATAGAAACTCTAAGCAAGAATGTTTTAAATGCTAGAAATAAAAATGTGTACAACAGAAATGAGCAATACCTTTAATGGACTTACCAGTAAACTGGGCAAAGTAAAGAAAGAATCTATGAGCTTGACCGCAGTCAATACAAGCTCCCCAAACAAAAACATGGGGAGAAAAATGAATAACAATATTTTTAAAATGAAAAAAACATTCAAGAATTGTGGGTATGACATGCAAATTCCGCATACTAGAAGATAGGAAAGTGAGAACAGAGCAAAACAATAAGTAATTGTTTGAAGTAATAATGGCTAGGAACTTTGCAAAATTAATGACAAATACTAAACCACAGATGCAGGGAGCTCAAACATAAAGTCCGATAAATACCAGACAAACAAACAAACAAAATAAGACAAAACAACAAAACACCTACAGTTAGCCATATCATATTTAAACAGCAACAAACCAAAGACAAAGAGGACATATTGAAAGAAGACAAGGAAAACAAAAGCCTTATCTATAGAAAAAAAAAGGATAAGAGTTACAGCAGAATTCTCATCAGAAATCAGGTACAAAAGAAGAGAATGGGGTGAAATATTTAATGTTCAATCACAAAATTTACCAACTTAGAATTTTGTATCCAGGAAAATTATCCTTCATAAGTGAGGGATAAATAGGAAAACAAAAACTGAGAAAATTTATTGACAACAAAGCTGAAAGAAATATTAAAAGATGTTTTTCAGGAAGAAGAAAAATGACATACATAAGGAACTCATATGTATACAAAGAAAGAAAGAATATTGGAGGAGGAATAAATGAATCTGTTATAGAATCAAGTCCTTTATTTTTCTTGTTCTTAATATATATAAAATATAATGCTTTGCGTAAAGTATAGTAGTAGCAATTTATTAGGATATTATAACATAGAGATAAGGAAAATGAATGATAATGAGGTTATAAGAGATGGAATTGGGAATACTTTGTTAAAAGGTGACTATACTTTAAATGAAGCAATATAATGTTATTTTTAAATGGGCTTAGATTAATTTAAAAAATATATTTCAAGCTCTAGGACAACAAGTAAATTTTTTGAAAGAACTAGAATGTATATGTTAAAAGAGGAGATAAAATGGAATCATATAAAATGTTTACTTAAAACCAGAGCCTAGGCATGGTGGCTCACACCTGTAATTCCAGCACTTTGAGAAGCCAAGGCTGGAGAATCACTTGAGACCAGGAATTTGAAACCAGCTTGGGCAACATAGCAAAACCCCATTATCTACAAAAAGTTTAAAAATTAGCTGGGTACAGTGGTGCACACCTGTAGTCCAAACTACTCAGGAGGCTGAGGTTGGAGGATCATTTGAGCCCAGGAATTTGAGGTTACAATGAGCTATGATCACAGCACTGTATTCCAGTTTGAGCGACAGAGTGAGACCCTGCCTTAAAAAAAAAAAAGACCTAAAAATACATAACTAAATAAATAAAATCATAAAAGGCAGAGAATAAAGGAAAATGCAATGAATAGAAAACAGTTACAAACATAGTAGATATTAATCCAAATATAAAAATACAAGACCCAACTATACCTTATCTATGACAAACCCACTTTAAGGCTGGCCAACATGGCAAAACCCTGTGTCTACTTAAAAATACAAAAATTAGCCTAGCATGGTGGTGCATGCTTATAGTCCCAGCTACTCAGGAGACTGAGGAAGGAGGACCACTTGAACCCAGGAGGCAGAGGTTACAGTGAGTCGAGATCACACCACTGCACTCCAGCCTGGGCAACGAGCAAGACCCTGTCTTAAAAGAGAAAAGAAAGAAACCCACTTTAAATATAAAGACATAGATAGGGTAGACAGAGAGAGAGAGAGAAAGAGAGAGAGAGAGAGAGAGATGGAAAAATATATACCATTCTAACAACAATCAAAAGAAGGTTGGGGTAGCTATATTAATTTCAAACAAAGCAGAGTTCAGAGAAAAAAAAATTTCAGGGATGAAGAGGAACATTAAATAACAAAGCCATCAATAATAGGCCAATTCTCCAAGAAAATATAATAATGGCCCTTAATATGTATGTTTCTAACAACAGAGCATCAAAATATGTGAGGCAAAATTGACAGAAATGCAAGGTGAAATACAAAAATCCACTATTGTAGTCAGAGACTTTAGCATCCCTAATTCAGTAATTAATAGATCAAGCACATAAAACATTAGTCAGAATATAGTTGAGCTGAACATCACTATCAATCAATCTGAATCCAAAAACAGCAGAATACACATTGTTCTCAAGCTCATATGGAACATTCTACAAGATAGACAACACCTTAGCACATTTTAAATAGCAGAAGTCATACAAAGCATGTTTTCAGACCACAATGGAATTAAACTAAAAATCAATACTAGAAATATAGCTGTAAAATATCCAAATATTTGAAAACCTGCCTAAATAATATAGTCAAAGAAGTCTGAAGAGAAATTTCAAGATGTTTTGACTTAATGAAAATGGAAACACAACCTATTAAAATCTGTGGGATGCAGCAAAAAAGGGAAATTTAAAACATTAAATGCATATATTAGAAAAGAAGAATCTTAAATCAATAATCCAAGCTTCCACCCAAAAAAACTAGAGAGCAATTTGAACCTAAAAGAAGTAGAATAAAAGAAATAATAAATTTGGAGCAAAAAATATATGAAACTGAAACAGAAAAACAATAAGGGCAAATCGATAAACCCAAAAGCTGGTTCTAGAAAAGACCAATCTTGCTTATACTTAATGTTCAGAGCTTTACCCTAAACCTATTCTTATTTAATATTAGTCTTATTGATCTTCACTTAGCAACAGTCTGAAGGCAGCATGGAGGAGACTTGACATGTGGATTTCTACCCTTCTCTGAAGTTTTATTAAACCAGTGTTGACCTACTCTTACTTAGTATTATACCCAACCCTGTGTGACTTTAAGGCCAACCTCAAAGGTTCCCCTCACTTCCAGTGAGTCTTGGTCGTGTGATGGAGCTGAGAGGCTTCTACTTTCATGGATATTTTTGTTGTCAACATCTACACATCTCCAAACAGAAACAGCAATGAGATGTTGTTTTCAGAATTTTGCTGATGTTTCTGGTCACTTTTTATGCTTTCATGGGCTGTAAAATTAAGAACCCCCTGTTGTGACACCTCACAGAACTGTATATTCTAGAAAACCTGGCTTCTCTTTCAACGGCCACAGAGGCAGCATTCACCCACTGTTTCTATCTTTGAGTGTTACTGGTGTGTTTCTGCTGTATTTTAAGTCTATTGAATGAACTACTTTTAAATCTTGGAGCAAGAAAAAATTTAAGATTTGTCTTATCTTAGCCCCCTAACCCATTAGTTTGTGAACTATGTTAACATTACAAGCTTTTGCCCTCTCTTTGTGGATATCAGCTATGGACATTGAGTCACAGAGAGATAGGTGGTGGGGAAACTAATATTTACTAACCTCATACTAGGCTCTACAATTGTGGGTATTTAATTTTGTCATTTTATTTAAACTTCATGCAAATCTATTTGCTAAGTATTCTGACTGCCATTTTACAGATCAAAGAATAATGGTTGTGATAGTTAATATGGAGTGTCAACTTGATTGGATTGAAGGATGCAAAATATTGCTCCTAGGTGTGTCTGTAAGGGTGCTGACAAAGGAGATTAACATTTGAGTCAGTGGACTGGGAGAGGCAGACCCACTCTCAAGCTGGGTGGGCACCATCTAATCAGCTGCCAGCACAGCAAGAATAAAGGAAGCAGAAGAATGTGGAAGGACTATATTGGTTGCGTCTTCCAGACTTCATCTTTCACCCATGCTGGATGCTTCCTGCCCTCAAACATTGGACTCTAAGTTCTTCAGCTTGTGGACTCTTATATTTGTACCAGTGGTTTGCCACGGGCTCATGGACCTTCAGTCACAGACTAAAGGCCGCACTGTTGGCTTCCCTACTTTTGAGGTTTTGGGATTCAGACTGGCTTCCTTGCTCCTCAGCTTGCAGATAGCCTATTGTGGGACTTCACCTTGTGATCATGTGAGTCAATACTCCTTAATAAGCACGCTTTCAAATATACATCTATGCTATTAGTCTTGTCCCTCTAGAGAACCCTAATATAACAGCTAAAAGAGACTAAGAAAGATATCCATTATCTACAAAGTCAGTGAACAAGAAATCAAGTCCACAGCTAAGTGACTTTATGTAACTACAATTTCTACCCATTAGATGCCGTTGCTGGCATAAGCATCATGGCATCTGTCTGGAACAAGGCAGGGAATTCAGGGCATATCTACCCAAGCATTGGCAACTCTGACCATGAAGAAATCTGTTTAATCTTTTCCACTGACTAGAGATTATTTATGATTCATTCAATATCAAGAAGTAGCTTTCTGGGAAAACAATCCAAAGTGTAAAGAAGTGAGAAGGGGAGTTTTAAATCATTCTACAGATGACAATTGCAGGGATGTGTAATGAAGGGGCCAGTCTTCCTGGGAACCACTAGCAGTTGGAGCTGACTGCCTTTAACTTCAATCTACACATTCAGAACAATGGTTGCAAGGAGAGATGTTGGCAAGGCCAAGCATAGCAACACTGGCTTCCTCCCTTGGTAAATGATGGCCAAGATGGTGGTGGGGGAGAACAGTGTGAAAGGATTAAAATCTATGTGGCAGCCAAATGTTCAACTCACAATAAGTAATTTTTCAGTGTCACTTTCACAGCTCACAGATTCTGGATCTTCTGCTTTGAAGAAAGATTCGGCTTTGGCACAATCGGGGTGCTATTAGCCCAAAGAATGAAGCTCATGACTGAAGAGTTTCCATCATGACTCTTGTCAGGGGAAGCATTCTTTCCCAGTCACACCTCTCTTTGTCTCTGGGTTTCAGGAGCAAAAGTTCTGCGTGAGTCTCTAAGGTGAGTCAGTGCCTGTGAGCCCTGGTTGCTCTTCCAATTTAAGACCTCAGGGTTGAAATAAAGCCAGACTATGGAGCAAACCCTAATCCCTTGGAGTCTGGATGTTTGTTCATGCAGAATTTAGTGCTGTCTCACCAGATAGGCACAAACATGTTTCTTAAAGCAGGTGTAGAAGGCATGGGAGGCAGGAAGAAAATATCAAATTGAGCATTTAGGAGAAGCTTCAATTCCCTTCTCTAGTTCTACAAGAGTGTGTAGAAAACCAATATACATTGTAAACCAAAAATAAAATCCTACATCCCTCAAAAGACTGAATGGACCCCTCTAGGCAAAGGGGAATCTGAAAAACTGGATTACTGACCATGATGGGAAAAGAGCTCAGACATACCTCATTACACCCCCTCGCTTTTGGAATTTAGGCACAGCTAACCAGCTTTAACATTAAAATAGACATCATATAACTGCTAAAACAGACTCTTTGTGGCAACAAGATACCAAATTCTAACCTGAATCTGGTATAGCATCACATAAGACATACCATGCCCTGAAGGAAATCAAAATATTTTACCCCAAAATACAGTTCTCTGATGTATATTTATTTTTCTTTTTTTCTTTCTTTCTTTCTTTTTTTGGAGACAAGAGTCTTGCGCTGTTGCCCAGGCTGGAGTACAGCAGCACAATCTTGGCTCACTGCAACCTCTGCCTCCCAGGTTCAAGCAAGTCTCCTGGCTCAGCCTCCAAGTAGCTGGGATTACAGGCACCTGCCACCATGCCCAGTTAATTTAATAGAGATGGGGTTTCACCATGTTGGCCAGGCTGGTCTCGACATCTTGACCTCGTGATTCACCCACTGGGCCTCCCAAAGTGCTGGGATTACAGGGATGAGCCACCTTGCCCGGCCTCTCTAATATATTTTTAAATGGCCCTGCAAAGCCCTCTCTTGTGGCAGAAATTAGCCGATGTACAGAATCTCCTCTTTCTAGGTCTTTACTGGATCTGGAAGATATTTAACTGAGATTCCAAAACCTTTTAATGTCCAAAGAAAGGCATTCACCATCCTTTCTCTCTGAAGCCTGCTACTTAGAGGTTTCATCTACATAACAAGAACTTTGGCTTCGACAACCTTCCCCATCTTAACTCAAGCATTTCTTTCTACTGAATTCAATGATTTTGACAAAGCTTAACTCTTTCAAGCAATTACCAATCAGAAAATCTTTGAAATTACCTATGACCTGTAAGCCCCACCCCTGCCAATTGCCAACCTGCACTTTCCAGGTTGAACCAATGTATACCTTACATGTATTAATTTATGTCTTTGACTTTAACTTCGGTTTCCCTAAAATGTATAAAACCAAGCTGTAACCTAACCATTGCAGGCACATTTTCTCAGGATCTCTTGAGATGGTACCCCAAGCCATGGTCAGTCATATTGGCTCAGAAAAACCTCTTTAAATATTTTACAGAGTTTGGCTTTTTTCATCAACATGAAACATAATTCTCTAAATAAGTTTTATACAGAATTTCCCAAGTTTTAATTCACTCTAAGAACACAGATTGAAATATAAAGCTCCTCTCTCTGAGTGGTGACATTATGGACAATTCTACTTTTCCTTTGCATATGTATTTCTCAAATTTTCTTCAATGATATTACTTACAAGAGAATGACAGAGGAAGGAAGATCAGATAACTTCAAACCTCACTATCTAGTACTGCTCAGTTCTACCTCAGTAACTGGAGCTAGACATCCATTAATGTATTTTCCAAATACGCTTTTGTTGACGAGACACAAATTAAAATGTGAATATAAACTGGCATGGGAATTTGCCCCTCAATTTTAATAGCAAGAAGAAAAACAAGGCCTTGAGCAAATGAAAGAGCATAAATACAAGGAAAAATAGGGGAGAAAAACAACCCCAGGAAGAGCATGGCAGAAATGATGGGATTCACCAGCACCCATTCCAGTCTCTATGTCTAAACCAATCATAGCAGTTTCTCCCCCTGTGTGTGACTGGTTCAGGAATGGGTCTCTAATCCAATTCTGACCTAAGAGACTGGAGTCTACCAGCCTGAGGGTGAGGATGACTCCCAGGCTGACAGAGCAGAGGCCTCTGAAAAGCGTGATGGTATCAGGAAAGCTCTGACCAGCCACTCTACTGTCTGCTCCTCTGTGATGTAAATAATGATTGTCATCACTATTTGAAGCCAATTTGAGATGCGTGTTCTGTTACTTACTACCCAATGTGCCTTATTTGCACAAATGGCAATGTACACTTCCTCCTCTTCACAATTTTACCTAAGGAATGAACTTATTTTGCAATCCTGTCACACTAGTAATATTTTCTTTTGAAAAACGTGGGGTATTGGTTACTCTCTCTCGATGATTTGTGCCCTAGTTATTTTTTGTATTTGTCCTTTTTCTTCAATTTTGCATATGCCCATTATGAAATTCCACTTCCTGATTTTCTTATGGTTGTGCATTGCACATGGTAAAAACATAACAGTAATTTATTGCCTGTAACTGAAGAAAAATAAAGCACACATTAACATGTTAACTTATTAGGACTGATTTAGTCAATTAAAATGAAAATGTTCATTTATTTGAGGGATCATGTGTCAATCTTGCTTTGGAAAAAATACTGGCATGCAATCTAGCAATAAAGAAACATACACACACACACACAAATATTAACCACCTAATTAGTGCATTTATAGTTTCCTTGACAATCTTAAAATTCTGAATTACTTAATAAAATACAAAAAGCACAAAAAATGTAAAATTTACTTGTGTACCAAAATTAACAAATATTAACATTTTGCCAATTTTTATTTCAAGCACTTTCTATTAAAAAAATAGAAGATTAAGTATAAAGTTGAAGTTTATTCCTCCCATAACTCGTTTTTCTATTTTCTTTCCTAAAAGTATCATGAAGTTTTTAAAAAATGTTTTAATATACACATTTACCCCAATAAACAAATTATAATATCACTTTATTTCTCTTCTTTTTTTTAATTTTAGTTTTAATTTTTTGAGACAGAGTCTCACTCTGTCACTCAGGCTGGAGTGCAGTGGCAAGATCTCAGCTCACTACAACCTCCACCTCCCAAGTTCAAACAATTCTCCTGCCTCAGCCTCCAAGTTGCTGGGATTACAGGCATGCACCATCACGTCCAGCTAATTTTTGTATTTGCAGTAAAGACGGGGTTTCACCATCTTGGCCAGGCTGGTCTCGAACTCCTGACCACAGTTAATCCACCAGCATCAGCTTCCCAAAGTGCTGGGATTACAGGCATGAGCCACCATGCCCAGTCTCCTTCTCCTTTTCTGATGGATGTATAAAAGTTCTTTCTATAGCTTGGATACAAATCTTGAATCTGCTACATGTGTTGTAAGTACATTCTCCCAGACTGGTCTTTTAAATTTGATTATAATGTATTTCTTTCTTTCTCTTCTTTCCTTTGTTTTTGTTTTGATAGAGATGCCTTTCGTTTGATTTATTCAACTTATTTACCTTTTCATTTGTATCTTGGGTCCTTTTTGTCTTAAGAAATTTTCTATTTTAAAACTATTTAGACTTTCATATTTTCTTACACCTTTCTAGAGTATTTCCCTTGGGATTTGTGTGTGGATGGATGTGTCTTTCTTTTTGTAAGGTATTTTAACTATGACTCTATTGTTCATTTTTAATTTAACAGAATTGTGATCAGAGCATATAATGTGTATATTAGCACTTTCAGTTTATCAAAATTTTTTATGGTCTAATATGTGGTCAGTATTTATTTTAAAAGTTACATATGGACTTGAATATAATGGTTTCTATTTGTTGATTAAGATGTATATGTATGTATATAAATTGTGCCTGTGTAATGGCTATGTATAGATATGTATATTTAGGCAAAATATGTTTGTATATTAATATATGTGTGTGGTATATATAATATGTATAACATATTACATATATACATATGTGTTCATGTATACTGCAATTATATACATGTGCACAAACACACACACACAGACATACAGAATACAGTTGGTAAAAGTGTCGTTCAAATTTCTTACTATCCTACTAATTTTTGTGTTTTTCATCTTTCAGCTTCTGAGAGGTGTGAACTGAAATGTTCTTTTGGGACTGCAGATCTGTCAATTTCACCTTTTAATTCTGTCAGGCTTTTATTTCAATACCCATTTCTGTATTTTTGGGCATGCAATTTCACATTTTCTATGTATCTCTGGGGATAAGCATCACTTTTATAGAGTATTCCTATTTATATCTCTTGATGCTCTTTCTCTTGAATAGATTTTCTCTAATGTTATTGCTATATCAGATTTTTATTAGTGTTTGTATAATATATACTTTCCTACAACTGTATTTTCAACTGTCTGTTATTTTGCATCAAGTATATCTCTTGCAGCAACATATAAGATTCAGATCTTACACATTTTCCATGTTATTGCTCACCATTATTTTAGCCCCACCTGTTTACCTCTCTCAAAAGTCATTTTAGTTTTTATAGTCAATCAATGCTAGCATACAGTTAACAACAATTTTTTCTTTTTATTTTTGTATGCCAGTCTTCTATGTTAAATTTTCTTCTTTCAGAAATTGCATCTTATTGTCTAAAGATGTCATTATTTTTCTCATTTTGCTGCAGGTTTTTGTGGTTCTAAGTTGATAGTTATTGATCTTCAAATCTCGCCTGTCATATTAGACTATTGAACGGGAGTTGTGTCAGAATTACTGGCAGGCAGTTTTGAATTTGCCTGAGCTGGAGGACCTATGGGTTTCATTAAATCAGGAGCTTTTGTTTTAATTTTTTTTTCTTTTTTTTTTTTAGATGGAGTTTTGCTCTTGTTGCCCAGGCTGGAGTGCAGTGGTGTTATGTTGGCCCACTGCAACCTCTGTATCCCAGGTTCAAGCGATTCTCCTACCTCAGCCTCCTGAGTAGCTGGGATTACAGACTTGGGCCACCATGCCCAGCTAATTTTTGTATTTTTAGTAGATACGGGGTTTTACCATGTTGGCCAGGCTGGTCTCGATCTCCTGACTTCTTCATCCACCTGCCTTGGCCTCCCAAAGTGCTGGGATTACAGGCATGAGCCACCACACCAGACTATTTTCTTTTTGGCTTGATGTCACCATATCACATTAGAAGCCTGGATTCAGAACTCACACCTACTTTCGAAAGTGGCCAGGCCAACTTTTTTTCCACACTGGGCCTTGGAAGACAGTAGCTTCCTTTGCCAAGGATAGGAGTCCCTTCTGTGGGCAGCAGTGTGACCCTAGCCCCCAGCCGTTGGGGCCTATGCCGTTCCCTGGTTCCCCCATGAGCCTGCCAAGTGGCTTCAAGTCCCATGCACCATTGACTTTGAATTACTTGTCCTTATTTTGCTTTTGGGTATTGCCTTCTTGGCGGGAGGCAGAAGGTTAAACATCTCTAAACACTGAACTTTCTTTTTAAATTCAGCTTTTACAAGCATTTGAAATGAGAAAGGAGATTTTCCCTAGCAGCTTAGCCTGGTATCCTCCTTATTAGCCTATAGCTCTCCTAGAGCATGCCTCTGAATGGCGTGAATCTAAACAGCTAAATAGTGGGAGAGACTCTTGTCACCTTGCAAACCATATAGGTGATTTTGATCAGTGGGATATAAAAAGATCAGCTCTGGTCATGGCTAATGTCCCCACAAGAGACTGGACTCTTGGGCTATATGCCCACCATGAGAAACACTAGGCTATTATTGTATAGCATGTGGAGAAGCTGGCATTAGCCACGGCCTGTAGGCACTTCCAACCTGAGCATGTTGGAGCCTGCAGAATACCATGGCCTCATCTTCTCCTTGCTTCAGCCAAACTCTACATGTGCAACAAAGTCCAGGCTCCTGTGTGTGGCTTTCAAGAACCCTGATTAGCCCCTTTGGCCCATAGAGAAGTTCTTACGGTCCTATGAATGAAATGTTTGCATCCCCCCAAATTCATATGTTGAAACTCTTATCCCCAGTGTAATGGTATTTGGAGGTGTGACCTGTGGGAGGTGATTAGGTCATAAAAATAAATCTCTCATGAGTGGGATTAGTGCCCTTATAAGAAGAGACACTCTTTATCATGGGAGGACACAGCAAGAAGATGGCCATCTGTAAACTAGGAAGAGGGAGCTCACCGAAACCCAACCACACTGGTACCCTGATCTCAGATTTCCAGTCTCCAGAACTGTGAGAAATGAATGTTTGTGTTTAAGCCACCCAGTCTGCAGTAGCTCAGACTAAGACAAGCAGTTTTCTGAAAGCAACATCCTCTTCTTCATCACTGTGTCTTTCCACGTACCATTTTCTCTGTCCAGCTGACTTCCTCACCCCTGTCTTGGAAAACTTGCCCTCATGCTCTGAGACAGACCTCAGGGATCGCTGAATTTGTTAAGCTTTCCTGTCCTTTCACACTTTGACCCTGGCAGTGATTAGCATTCCCTCCTGTCTATGGCAACTTTGGCCTCTACAAAAAAAGCTCATTGCAAAATGTATTCATAAACTTTTCCCTGCCTCCCTAACAACAATGTAAGCAATGAAAGGGAAAGAATGTGTTTTACTTGGTTTTACATCCCAGGCATTTGAGATGGTGTCTGGTGCAAGACTGATGCTCAATAAAGTAATGTTAAGTGAATAAGGGCATCTGTGTGAGCAAAGACTTCTAATTCCTTTCTGGTCTCCATTTGACCAGCCTTTTACACACAGGCCCCTGAATCCCTGCTCCCACCTTAGGGCTAAAACCAAGCCCTGAAACTCAGCTCAGTCAGCTAGTAGCCCTGATCCTGAACTCCTCCTGGGAATGTGGCCCATGAAATAATTTATTGTCTTTGTGTATCTCAGCTTGAGCCTAGGCTACAGGCTTGTCTTCATATGTCAGGAAACCCAAGGAGTAGGAACAGCCCAAGGTAAATTTATATTAGAGGGTGAGCAAATTCTTCTCAATGGAAGAAGGATTCAGGCACAAAGAGCCTCTCATTTTTTCCCAAAGCACAAAACTGCAAGGATGGACTTGATTCATTCAGTCAATGTTGTTTTCAGTGCTGACTGTATTCTGGAACTGTGCCCAGGAATGGGGTGTTGCAGTGAGCAAGGCAGGTGTGATCTCTCACCTCCTGGATCCTGGAGTCTGGATTGGAATCCATTAAAACAATTTAACTTCAACCTCCAGATCTCACCAACTGTGACTGCAAATATGTCATGTAACCTTTAGTATTCAAACCAAAGCAATCTGGAGCAGTCTACTTGGACAGATTTCCTAGAATCACACCTTGCCCTCAGGTTTGTTGTTCTCCATGTTCCCTCACGATCTGTTCTCTGCCCTACTCGGTGCCCCAGGAGGGCTACTTGCTCTCTCTAGATTTTAGCTAACAGCAGCCAGAAGGAAGTGCCTATGGGGTATTGGAGGATAGCAGGAGAGAGAGATTGGGTGGGTGGGGAGAGAGAGAAAGAGACAGCAAGGAGGGGGTGTGAGAGAGGGGGTAAGAAAGAGAGGAACGAGAAAGAGGAAAGAGAAAAAGGAGAGAGAAGAGAGGGGAGAGAAAAGAGAAGGCAGGGAGAAAGAGCAGAGGGGGGAAGAGAGAGGTGGAAGAGAGAGGGGGTGAGAAAGAGAGGGAGAGAGGAGAGAGAAAGAAGAGAGTGAAGAGAGGAGAGAACGGAGTGGAGAGAGAGAAGAAAGAGGAGGAGACAGAGGGAGAAGGGAGAGAGAGGGGTGTGTGTGTGTGCGAGTGTGAGTGTGTGTGTGTGTGTGTGTGTGTCTGTGAAGGTTCTTAATCCCCTTAGGCTTTTCCTGAGTCACGCTTCCTGTGTTCCTCTAATTATGGTCATCTGATTCTGTTTAGCCTTAGGGATGGCAGCTCCTTCCCCTTGGACTTGTAGCCCTAGTTTAGTAACAGCTTTCTTCTGTTGATAGCCCTGGGGTTCCTCACTATTCCTTGTTGACTGGCTGATAGCTGGGCTATCCAGGCATCTCAAGTTAGGCCTCGTTGATAGAGCTTGTTCTGCTCTTGCCTAACTTGGTTTTCTTCCCCACACCCAGCGAGATCATCTGCCAATAAGATAAGACTGGGGAGTGTAAAACTGTGGCTTATTCACTGACAGTCTACAGTCAAACCCTGTGCTAGACTTTATTCCTGCCTACACCTCTGCAAAAAGTCTCTTCACTGGACACTCTCTCATCATGCTTTTGAATGCACCATCAGTTTCCTGCTGAGACCTTGACTGACATATGTACCATGCTTCTCCCTCCCTCCTTCACACACCCAGCCTGGTCCCATGATCCTTGAAGACTTTCAGGTGAGTCACATTGTGCACAGTGTCCTTGACATTCATGCTGGTGTAGGGTAAACACACCTGATAGCAATAACTCCAGCGTAACCTTAGAATGAACCCCACGGCAGACACACCTGAATGTGTTTTCTGAGTTAGGGGATCTGGGAGTGGCTAACCCAGAGATTCATTTCTTGTCTATGAGTAACATTAAGCCCCAGGCCCAACCAATGGAACACGGGCCATACAAGGGATTAAGGCCCTGAGTTTTGGATTAAATGAATGTTGCCCGGTGGAGGTCGTTAAGGGGAGACTGTTACGTGAAAATGCTATATAAGCTGCAGGCTACTTGCAAGCAGTTGCAGTTTTCCTCCCCAACCCAAGACCGCAGGACTGTGTGTTTCTCTTCTTCAGCTCCTGTCACTGGACTATAGGACTGTGGATATGTTGTCCAGACTACTGCCATTTCTGTAAGTAAGGTGGTTCTTCGTTTCAGCCTGCCACCCTGGACCCTCTCCCCTGTATGTAAGCCCCTAGTAAAACCCCATGTAACATTTTCTCTCTCTTTTCTCCCTCTCTTCCTCACCCCCTCTCTCTTCCCCCATCTCGGGGTGGGGGGGGGCTCTGGGTCTCTTCTTCTACCTCTTGAACCTGTTGCCTTCCCTACTGAGGTTAATAACGGAGGCTGGGCACAAAAACTGGTTCCTTCCACTATATTGCAGAAGTTGGGCTATCCAGGCATCTAAAATTTTGCCCTGTCGATACAGTTTTTTCTACTCTTAAAAACTTGGCTTTGATTCCTGTCATGGGTTGAATGATAACCATCAAAAAATGTATGTCCAAGTCATCGTTTCTGGAACTTATAAATGTGACTTTATTTGGAAAATAAAGGGTCTGCAAGGGTCTTGCCGATGTAATTAAGGATCCCGAGATAGAGTGATTGTCCTAGGTTATCCATGTGGGCCTTAAATCCAATAGCAGTGTCTCTAGAACAAGGAAGTGTTCTGGGCCTTGAACTTATTCTATCATAAGGTAATAGCACCGCTATTTACATTTGCCCTGCCTTTCCCTATAACCTATAATCTCCCTATATTAATGGGCATGGAGATTGGGGTGGCTGGAATCCATTGGCCTGCACACAGTGGCCCCAGCACAAAGGGTGGTTACTGGCTATGGATTTATAAAACCAAAAAATCTGCTCTGCTGCTTTTCCTAAAACAAAGGAAATTGCTGGAGAGATGAAGTTGATACTTCTATGGAGTTGTAAATGACACTACTGCAGTTTAGAAAACATGCCACAGAAAACCAGGCAACTGAGATAAACATGCAGGAGGACTGAAACTAGTTGAAGAAGTTGGAAAATTTGTTTGTTTTAGACAGAGTCTTGCTCTGTCGCCCCGGCTGGAGTGCAGTGGTGCGATCTCGGCCCACTGCAACCTCTGCCTCCTGGGTTCAAGCAATTCTTGAGCCTCAGCTTCCCAAGTAGCTGGGATGACCGGCACCCACTACCATGTCCAGCTAATTTTTGTATTTTTACTAGAGACAGAGTCTCACCATGTTGGCCAGGCTGGTCTCGAACTCTTGGGCTGAAGTGATCCGCCCACCTTGGCCTTCCAAAGTGCCAGGATGACAGGTGTGAGCCACTGCGCTCACCCAGAAAAACTTGTTTCTAAGAAAATATCAGATATTCCCTGGGGGCTGCCCTGATAAGGACACAAAGTCCAGAAGACTTGCCTTAGGTGTATGTGGAAGTGGAGAGTCTTATTACAGATGGTGAAAACTGGGAAAATGTGGGCCACACAGTCATTCTTCCAACCAAATGTTTGAGGACCTAACATATGACTGGCACCAGTGTCTAAAAGACAAGTATACGCCCCATATACACAATTAGAACTGGTCTCTAGCCTTAAAAATGGGGTCAGTAATTTGAACTATGAGTTACTAAATATTATAGATGTTATGCTAGAAGTCTCTATAGGGTACAGTGTGAATAAGATAAAAAGGAGGTGGAAAACTCTATGGGAGAATGACACTGGTTCCTGCATTCTCCGTGGGGGTGACACCACCCCACAAGAGGGCAAAAATTGTTTCATGGGTGGGTGTGGCAGCAAAAAATCATAATTACGTTATAATAGCTTGTGGCTCTCCAAAGTGCTGCATTACATAAGCAGATATAAAGCACACCTGTGTTACTAAAATTTCATAGGCGGTGGCATTTAAAAAAAAAAAGTCAAGTCTGCTGGGGGTGTCAGTAATGAATAAAAGTGGTTGGGAAATCTTTAAAGAAGAGGGCTTATCCCCTAGACAGTGGAGGGGAGAGAAAAAGTAACAGCATAGCATGGAGCGAGCCTAAAGGAGGGCAATGGAATGGCATCACTGGGGCTAGGAGGGAGTGTGATTCTTCAGGAAGATTAGTCAGCCTGGAGAGGTGGGTTCGAAGGAGACAGCAACAAGTGATAACCTTGGGGAGGCAGATGGACCTGATTCCACTCTGACATCTCTCAGACCAGTTGGGACTGCTATGTTGGATCCAAGGCTAAGACTTGTGCTAACAAGAGCTGCTATTGTCAACATGCCTTGCTGCCAAGGCTTTCCCTTTGGCCTTGACTCATTTGACATTGATACTGGCTGGTCCATACCAGATTAGCTTTGGACCCCTCCTGTCAACAGACCATTCTTTGTTTCCACCAGTTAACTCTCTGCTTCTAGAGCAAAGTTGTCTCCCTCCTCTTCTTTGCAGGCCTTGTGACTAGGGAGGCCAGTCATCTCATTCTGCCCAGGACATGAGACTTTGAGTGTTAAAACCAGGATAGTTCAGGGCAAACCGGGTGGGTGGGTTACCCTACTTAGGACTGAGACTACATCCTTTTGTTCTGCAACGGGTACAGAAATTTGACAACCAAGCATCTTTTCTCTCATGTCCTTCACCCAACTATTCAAGCCCTTGTCCTCTTGCTGCTTAGAACAGCAATTCTCAACCATGGCTGCAAATGAGAATCACCTGGAGAACTTTTACCCCCCCCCCCCCCCCCCCCCCCCTTAGGGCATACCCTAGGACAATTAAATCGGAATCCTCTTGGAGTAGAACCAGGCATCTATATTTTTTAAAAGCCTCCCAGATGATTCCCATATATAGCCAAGGTGGAAACCATTGGCTAAGAGCAGCAGCAGTGATTATTAATGTAAAATAGCCATCACTTTGAGTTGACTCTAATTTGGAGGGACTGTTACTTTTTTAACCTTGAAGATTTAACACATATGCCTCAATATTAGGGCCATGAGTACATTGGTCTGTCAATACTTTGGAAATTAGTCATTAAGTCAATAGTTTAAACTGAAATTATATATAGAAACACTTTTCTAGTACCTATATGTCTCTGGTTTTTATCTCTGCACATATTCCTTTTTGGCAGGTTAGAATTAATGGAACAAGGCAGTCTCCATTTGCAGGAGTTTACATCACATGAAAAGGATCTCAGATTTAAAATCAACCAGTAACACTTAAAACTAATGGTTTACTGCTGTTAGCAGCTGGTAGGCCTCTCTGAAGCTGGCATGAGTAATCTCTAACCATTCCCATCAATAACCTTCCCTGTGGTGTTGTCCCTGGGGATGCTGTCACCATTTGGAAAGATTACCCATCCATTTGAATGGTTAGCATGCATGGAACCACTTGCTAACATATGAAAGAAATAAAGGAATTAGCTTACAGCTGAAGCGCAGACTCACGAAATAATGTTAGCTTTGAGAAGAGCTACATAGGCATTGTACTAAAGCCCAATGAATATTCCTGGGACCTTCCATAAAGCCAACCTTATTAGCCGTTTTTGTTTGTATTATCTAGCAACAGCCTTAAAGAGAAACCTCTGCCCCTTATACATGCAAGTGTATCTGATTTGAGCTTGAGTCTGATTCACAGTATTTGAAAATGTTTTTCTTAAGGATTTTTTTTTAAACCAATGGGATTTAAATGGGAAATAAACATAGCAGTGTTTGTCTTCCTCTATGAAGAGGAAAAGCATGACATTTTGTAATGAGGATAATATTTTGAAAACTATTCAACTATTGCATTTAATGGGAGTACATCCCTAGTCTCTGGCTGCCCCTTGGTTTCATGTGAGCTAGTCTGAAGCACTCAAAGTTTTCACTTATAGAGGAGAGAACATGAGGCCTCCACTGTAAGGAAAAAGAGCGTCTCTCAATAGACTGGAATAAACAGGTAGAAAATCTGACCCTGCTGATCATTGAATGTGTAAAAAAGAGACACCCTCTCTTCCTTTCTCCACCATCGTGGTATGTGCTTGACTCCGCTTCTCACCATGTCTTCTCACAAGACTTTCAGGATTAAGCGATTCCTGGCCAAGAAACAAGCAAAATCATCCCATTCCCCAGTGGATTCAGAGGAAAACTGGTAATAAAATCAGGTACAACTCCAAAAGGAGACATTAGAGAAGAACCAAGCTGGGTCTATAAGGAATTGCACATGAGATGACATGATCTATTCTGTCTGAAGGTCACAATCACGTTACCATATCAAGCTGAAAATACCACTATCTGAAGAGTGGGACCTGTTTTATTGGGAGTATACTTTTTCTCTCTGGATCTGTTATGAACACATTGGTTCACTGGGTTCAGTAATAAATATGTGTAGACCTTTCATTTCAAAAAATAGAGATGTCCTCATGGGTGTCTCTGGGTGAAAATCTTGGAAGGGGTGGGGACTAGTAAGGGTCTGAATATTCTAGTCATAGCACTTCAGAGTCTCATAGTTCCTGTCTATTCCAGGGTCCAATTAGCCCTGTGAACTGTGGATGACAGAGCGGGACAGCACCAAGTGACTATGAAAAATCTTGGTCTTCATACGTTTTTGACCGATGTGAGTGGTTGAGTTGTGTAATAGAAGGCACATTGCTGATTATATTGGTTCATCGGAGCTGTATGTTGTATGAGTCTCTATAGGCACTACAGTATATTAAATCCGGAGCATGGGGTCAGGGCAAATATAACGTAATATAACGTAAAGCAGTCCTGGCCCTTCTTCCACATGGGATGTGCACAGCAGCGGATGACAGAATATCTTGATGGGGCAGATAAGGGATAACATATTGGAAACTAGCAGGCCCAGAAGACAGCATGGGGGCCCATGCACTGGAGCAAGGACATCCTTCTCATCACTCCCAGGAGGTCAAGTGAGCCCCATCATGTACCCTCAGGTCATCTTCAGTAGAGCAATGGAAAGAGGGGGAAATGTAAAAGGCTGAGTAATTATCTGAAGGGAGACTGGGTTATCTTAGTGATGCTGTTTAACCAGAAGTTGAAACACATTGACTAAGTTAGTGCTTCTCACCACCACTACCCCTCCCTCTGCCCCAAGCCCACCCCAATTGGGACTCAGAGGAACATGAGAAAGGTTAGATCAATTATACAGAAACAAAATCTACGTCTTCAACAGAATCAGCAGAGAATAAATTCTCCATTTCTCACTATGTGACTTTGGGCAAGTCCTCCATGTATTTACTCACAGATACCCTGTACTTGGTATCATAGCAGGCACTGGCAATACAGTGAAAAGTGTCTTCAGATAGGCCACCTGCTGTCCCCACTTCCCTCTATCTCTCTTCTCTTTCAAAACCTAGGGCCTGGAGTCAAATAATTAAATCTTTTCTCTATTTCAAAAGCAGGTTAAAAAAAAAATCTTTAAAAAAGGTATACTTTGGGAGGCTGAGGCGGGTGGATCACAAGATCAAGAGATAAACCATCCCGGCCAACATGGTGAAACCCTGTTTCTACTAAAAATACAAAACTTAGCTGGGCATGGTGGCATGTGCCTGTAGTCCCAGCTACTCGGGAGGCTGAGGCAGGAGAATCGCTTGAACCCGGGAGGTGGAGGTGGCAGTGAGCCAAGATCGTACCACTGCACTCTAGCCTGGGTGACAGTGAGACTCCGTCTTAAAAAAAAAAAAAAAAAAAAAGTACAAAAATATACTTCACACTCACTGAGGATTAAAGCGTGGATAATTATAGCTAAGACTACAGGTGTTCTGGTGAGTTTACTTTTTCTTCCAAAAAAAGAAAAATCAAAAGTTTTTGAAATAAACTCCCCTAATATGTGTTAACCTCAATATTAGCATTTCCATCTCTCCAGTGTCACTTTCCTTGTACATCTGGGGAAGGGGATCGTCTCACTTTTTCTTCCTGCTTTGCTGGATGCCTGCTCCATATGGTGGGCTTCTCTACACCTTTACCTCAGTCTCACCCATGAACTGTCACTCATGTTTCTCAGCATCCTTGTTCCTTAGAGCCTTTCCACTAGCCCAAAGACCCCAATGTACCACTTACCCCAAACGTTGTGCAGTTTATATAATTTATTGTAAGACTAGAATAACTGAAAAGACTGAGGGAGGGCAATTAAGCATTTGATTAGACACCTGCTTACATTCATCCCCACTCACCATGAGCATTGCTTCTCTGTCTTGAAATCTACCTCAAGCTCCCACTGCCAGAGAACCATGATACTCAAAGTTTACCTGTGAGATCCCTTACCCTCTTTAGAAAAGTTTTAGCCCCTATCCAGAGAGGCTTTTAAAAAGATTCATTTTACTCTCCCAATCAGAGAATCTGGGACACTAAAATGCCCCCAAAATACATCTCTCCAATTGTGAATTATTCAGTATGTTGTAATAAAATGTGCAAAGGGTTGGCCGAGATAAATATATAAGCCCGTCAAGTCCAGCAGCACCTCCCAGGAAAATGTTTATGTTCTAGGGTTAAGCTTTCTACACCACTGTAATGTGGACATATATAGCCTTCCTTTTTTTTTTCAGGAACTTTGTTCAGTTTCCTCTTTAATTTTTGGAAAATATACAGAACTATGCACATACAGATATAGGTTCCTTTAGCTAACTCCTGGAAACAACACACAATTATGCAGGCACAGACACACCTTCTGAAGACAATAGTTAAGGAGGACTTTGACTTATAGAGAGAACAGAAAAGATCCAAAAGACTGTACTGCCATGGTAGCAACAAGAAACAACAGGATGAGGAACAAATATCTCAGTTATGTATAGTGCTATTAAAGAGTGGGGATTAAAGGAAGTCTTTTTTTTTTTTTTTTTTTTGAGACGGAGTCTCGCTCTGCCGCCCAGGCTGGAGTGCAGTGGCCGGATCTCAGCTCACTGCAAGCTCCGCCTCCCGGGTTCACGCCATTCTCCTGCCTCAGCCTCCCGAGTAGCTGGGACTACAGGCGCCCGCCACCGCGCCCGGCTAGTTTTTTTGTATATTTTAGTAGAGACGGGGTTTCACCGTGTTAGCCAGGATGGTCTCGATCTCCTGACCTCGTGATCCGCCCGTCTCGGCCTCCCAAAGTGCTGGGATTACAGGCTTGAGCCACCGCGCCCGGCAGGAAGTCTTAATAAATTTCAGAGGACAAGCTCTTGTTAGGCAAGAGAGACACATGGCAGTTTCAACACCCGGGGGCAATAGTCTGATGTGCCCTAACAAAAACCTACGCAAATGCCCACTAGCAGGAGAATGCATAAACACATCGTGGTAAAATCATACCACAAAATATTATTCCATAATACAAAACAAAGTACCGATGCATGCAATGTTACGGATGAGTCTCAAAACTATTATGCTGGGTGAAGTCAGACACAAGAGTGCACACTGTAAAATTCCATTCTTTCTGAAATTGAGGAATAGACAAGTCTCCTTTACATTGACAGAAATCGGAAGAGTAGTTGCCTATGTAAGAGGGATGGACTGGAAGGAGGCTTGAGGGAACTTTCTGGGTTGATAGAATTGTTTCATATCTTGTTTGGGGTGTCATCGACACATATGTATGCATTTGTCAAAGTATATCACAATAATGTGCATATTACTCTATACATAAATATATTGCACTCTTATTGTGTATTTCACTATAAGTAAATTATACCTCAATTTCAAAGAAGATAGTTCAAAAATCATAACTTTTTCTCAGTTAACAATGTCCTCTAAATTTTAAAAACATATTGTAGGCTGGGTGCGGTGGCTCATGCCTGTAGTCCCAGCACTTTGGAAGCTCCGAGGCAGGTGGATCATGAGGTCAGGAGTTTGAGACCAGCCTGACCAATATGGTGAAACCCCATCTTCACTAAAAATACAAAAATTAGCTGGGCGTGGTGGCATGTGCTTGTAATCCTAGCTACTCAGGAGGCTGAGGCAGGAGAATCTCTTGAACCTGGGAGGTGGAGGTTGCAGTGAGCCAACATCGTGGACTGCACCCTAGCACGGGCCACAGAGCAAGACTCCATCTCAAAAAAGCAAAAAACAAAACCATATTCTTCATAACACTTTGTAGTGTTGTGAGCGGCCCGTGATAAGCACTTAGCAGATGCAGTTGAACACATACAGAATCTGAAGCCTTTCTGGCCTGATATCTATCATGGCATTTCAGGCCCCATGCCCTTATTCAGTGAACCCATGTGATGGGGCCAGTGCGGACAGTTCAAAGAGCACAGATGGGAAAAAGTCTACTGTCTGAGATGAAGCATGTCACTTATATGCAACACTAGATGCTGGCCCATTCCTAGGTGTACACATTTGCTCATAATGGTAATCAAGGCTTAACAGGTGGAATACTTTTAAAACTCAGCTGGCCGGGCACGGTGGCTCAAGCCTGTAATCCCAGCACTTTGGGAGGCCAAGACGGGAGGATCACGAGGTCAGGAGATCGAGACCATCCTGGCTAACCCGGTGAAACCTCGTCTCTACTAAAAATACAAAAAAAATTAGCCGGCTGGGGTGGCGGGCGCCTGTAGTCCCAGCTACTCAGGAGGCTGAGGCAGGAGAATGGCGTGAACCCGGGAGGTGGAGCTTGCAGTGAGCTGAGATCCGACCACTGCACTCCAGCCTGGGCAACACAGCGAGACTCTGTCTCAAAAAAAACAAAACAAAACAAAAAAACTCAGCTAAGAGTTAACTTTCCGAAACCCCAGCTTCCTGATCAGAGGCAAAGTCATAAGTGCAGATAAACCAACAGCCCATGGACACTTCCTTGTTCTATAAAAACTCTAAATCTGATACAAATAATGAAACTGGATAGAGACATAAAGGTTAGTTGTTTCTTGATCAGCAAAACTAGACTCATTTCTTTTCTGCTGTAGCCTTCTGGAGGTGAGATCTGGGAACACCAATCAGAAAAAGCAGGAAGATAATTCTTCAGGGAGCTTGTGTGCCTGCCTGAAAAGTTGGCTAGACATTCATCAATTGACAGGTACACTATTTCCTCTGTGAAAAAGTAGCCCATAAATGCAATAAATCTTGTCTTAATGCAGTGACAAAGGGTTGAGAACGAACTTCAGTTTTCAGTCTTTGAAACAAAAGAAAAGTTCACGGAATTCCATGTGGTCTAAGGGGAAGGAGTAGCGGTCAGGCAGGAGGCAAGGAGACATTTGTTGGGAATGTTTTTTCTCACTTGTCTGAGAGATTTTCCAGAATTTAGTCTTTATCTCATGCCCTGAAGATCCAAATGCACAAGTATAAACTGGAAATGCCGCAGTCTTCGTGCTAAGCTTGAGACTAACATCAGTACAGGGAGGAAGATGCTGTCCAGAGAAGCACGGAGAAAAAGGCCAAGACCATTAGATTAGGTCTAACTTAGAGGCCACTCTTCCGACTCTCCAATCTTGTGAGCCAAAAGCAGTCATTATTGTTTATGCAAATCTGAGTATTTTTCTTCTTAGTGCCAAAGAATCTCACCTCATATTGTACTGAATATTTGTTGAAATTACATATGGTATTTTCCTGAAAATTCAGATACCTTTTGGAAAAGATTGATTATAATTGCCACATATGCTCTAAAGATGCTCTTCTCTATATTCCGTGGAAAGGTATTTTTAAGTCAACATATGGAACAACAATAACCTTGTGTTCAGAGTGAGCATGAGAAAGAATGTGAGGATTACTTCCTAAGTAGCTTATATTGTATAAGACTTTGCTAATGAGTTTGCCAGAATTACCTAAAACTATATTAGTGATATCTAATCTGTAATTACAGTGTTCTTGGAGAGCCCTTGCGTGTCATACAAACCGGTCACTCACTGACTAGAATCATATGGTCTCTTTGAGCAATGGTTCTTCTTACAAATCCTACAGGATGAAGATAGCGGTGGGGATCAGGAAAACCCATCACCTTGGTGCATATGGAAGCTATCCCAGGCACCTCAACTGCAGTGCCTGTTTTTCACAGCATGAGTTCACTTCCCTTAATCATACTTTATGCTCTCCAAAAATAATGTGGAGGAAGCATACATTATGTACTTAAAGATATACCATCTGTTTTCTTTCTCTGCCAAGAGAGGAATTCCTTATTAAAATGAAAGCTTCGGGTCATCATAGGAAGCAGAAAGCTAAGATGAATGCCTTTTCTTTTTTTCACCACAAACATAAGTATAAACTGTTTCCCATGGCCATTCAATAAAACAGGTGAATACGCTTAACTTTTACACACAGGCCATTAACGAAATGCAAACTCAAACAGCCTAAGATTCCATAACATAAAGGTCGTGCTTCTGACTGAACAATAGGAACAAAAGCTGGAATTTTGAAATTACTGCTAAAAGACTATGAGGTCCTCTAGGGCAAAAAGTAAGTCTTATTAATCATTTTATCTCCAAAGCCTAGCTCTACCAGGTATGGGGCAGGTACAGTAAATGCTCAGCAAATGTATAAAAATACAAAGAATTACTTCTTTTGTGAAATAATATATTAGGCCAGTGATTTCAACCACTGCGCATTAAAATCATCTAAGTCACTGCTAAACTATAAAGGTGGCTAAGATTATTTCCAGATCAATTACATCAGAACACAATCTGCACAGGTGAGTCTTACAAGATAGCCATCTGTATATTTAGCATATATGAAGGAAATTTTCTTAAAAAGTAGGTTCATGGGTACATGTGCAGGGTTGTCATATAGGAAAATTATGTGTCACGGGAATTTGACATACAGATTACTTTACCACCTAGGTAACCAGCATAGTACTTGAGAGGTGGACTTTTGATCCTTTCCCTCTTCCTACCCTCTATCCTCAAGTGGGCCTTAGTATCTGTTTTTCCCCTCTTTGTGTTCATGTGTTCTCATTGTTTGGCTCCCACTTATAAGTGAGAACATGCAGTATTTGGTTTTCTGTTCCTGCATTAGTTCATTCAGGATTATACTCTCCAGCTCCATCTACGTTCCTGCCAAGGATAAGATCTCATTATTTTTTATGGCTATATAATATTCCATAGTATATATGTACCACATTTTCTTTATCCAGTCTACCATTAATGGGCATTTAAGTTGACTCCATAGCTTTGCTACTGTGAATAGTGCTGCAACGAACATTTGCTTGCATGTGTCTTCATGGTGGAAAGATTTAAATTCCTTTTGGTATGTACCCAGAAATCCCATTGCTGGGTTGAATGTTATTTCTGCTTCTAGATCTTTGAGGAAACACCACACTGTCTTATGCAATGGTTAAACTAATTTATATTCCCACCAGCATAGTTTAAGCAATCCCTTTTCTTCACAACCTCACCAGCATCTGTTATTTTTTGATTTTTCCATAATAGCATTCCCAACGGGTGTGAGATGGTGTCTCATTGTGGTTTTGATTTCCATTTCTCTAATGATTAGTTATGTTGAAAGTTTTTCATATGCTTGTTGGCTACAGGTATGTCTTCTTTTACAAGTATCTATTCATGCCCTTTGCCCATTTTTAATGGGGTTGTTTTTACTTGCACATTTGTTTAAATTCCTTATAGATTCTGGATATTAGACCTTTGTTGGATACACAGTTCACAGATATTTTGTCCCATTCCATGGGTTGTTTTCTCTGTTGATAGTTTCTTTTGCTGTGCAGAGGCTTTTTGGTTTAATTAGGCCCCATTTACCAATTTTTGTTTTTGTGGCAAATTTTGTTTTGTTTTGTTGCAATTGCATTTGGCATCTTTGTCATATATTCTTTGCCAAGTCCTATGCACAGAGAGATATTTCCTGGGTTACGCTCTGAGTTTTTATAGTTTTAGGTTTTACATATAAGTCTTTAATTTGTCTTGAGTTGATTTTTTTTATGTGGTATAAGGAAGTGGTCCCATTTCAATCTTCTGCATATGGCTAGCCAGTTATCCCAGCACCATTTGTTGAATAGGGAGTACTTTCCCCACTGTTTGTTTTGTTGACTTTGTTGAAGATCAGATGGTTGTAGGTGTGTGGCTTTATTTCTGGGCTTTCTATTATTTTCCATTGGTCTATATGTCTGTTTTTGTACCAGTACCATGCTGTTTTAGTTACTGTAGTCCTGTAATATAGTTTGAAATCAGGTAATATGATGTCTCCAGCTTTGTTCTTTTTGCTTAGGATTGCCTTGGCTATTTGAGCTCTTTTTGATTCCATATGAATTTTTAAATAGTTTTTTTTTTTCTAATTCTGTGAAGAATGTCATTGGTAGTGGGATAGGAATAGCATTAAATCTGTAAATTGCTTTGGGCAGTATAGTTATTTTAAAAAATATTGTTTCTTCCTATTCATGAGCACGGAATGTTTTTCCATTTGTTTGTGTTGTCTCCACTTTCTTTGAATAGTGTTTTGTATTTCTCATTGTAGAGGTCTTTTACCTCCCTGATTAGATGTATTAGTAGGTATTTATTCTTCTTCTATTATAAATGGGATTGCATTCTTGATTGGGCTCTCTACTTGACTGTAGTTGATGTATAGAAATGCTACTGGTTTTTGTGCATTGATTTTATATCCTGACGTTTGCTAAAGTAGTTTATCAGATCTAGGAGCTTTTGGGCAGAGACAATAGGGTTTTCTAAGAATAGAATTATATTGTCTGCAAACAGAGATAGTTTGACTTCCTCTCTTTTTATCTGGATGCTTTTTATTTCTTTCTCTTGCCTGATTTATCTGGCTAGGACTTCCAGTACTATGTTGAATAAGAGTGAAGAGAGTGGCCATCCTTTTCTTATTCCATTTCTTAAAGGGAATGCTTCCAACTTTTATCCATTCAGTATGATGTTAGCTGTGGGTTTGTCATAGACAGCTCTTATTATTTTGAGTTATGTTACTTCAGTGCTTAGTTTGTTGAGGATTGTTAACATGAAAGGATGTTGCATTTTATTGAAAGCCTTTTCTGCGTCTATTGATATGATCCTGTGGTTTTTAAGTTCTGTTTATGTGGTAAATAACATTTTATTGATTTGCATATGTATATGAAGCCAACTTTGCATCCCAGAAATAAAGCCTACTTGATCATAGTGGATTAGCTTTCTGATGTGCTGCTGAATTCAGTTTACTAGTATTTTATTCAAGACTTTTGCATCTATGTTCATAAAAAATATTGGCCCAAAGTTTTCTTTTTTTGTTATGTCTCTGCCAGGTTTTGGTATCAAGATGATGCTGGCCTCAGTAAGAGAGGAGTCCCTCCCTCCTCCTCTTTTTTTTTTTTTTTTTTTTTGCCGGGTTGGGTGGGTGCAGGGTGCGGGTGGGGAATAGTTTCAGTAGGAATGTTACCAGCTCTTTACAACTCTGGTAGAATTCAGCTGTGAATCTCTCTGGTCCTGGGCTTTTCTGATTGGTAGACTTTTTATTACAGATTCAATTTTGAAACTATTATTCTGTTCAAGGACTTCTTCCTGGTTCAATCTTAGGAGGTTGTATGTTTCCAGGAATTTATCTATCTATTCTAGATTTTCTAGCTTTTGTGTGTAGAGGTCCTCATAGGAGTTTTGAGGGTTTTTGTATCTCTTTGGGGTCAGTGGTAACGTCCCCATTGGCATTTCTGATTGTGTTTATTTGGCTTTTCTTTCTTTTTTACTTTATTAGTCTGGCTAGTGATCTATCTTATTTTTTCAATAACAAACTCCTGAATTTATTAATATTTTGTATACTTTTTCACATCTCTGAGGTCAGCTCTGATTTTGGTTATTATCTTCTAGTTTTTAGGTTGGTTTGCTCTTGTTTCTCTGGTTCCTCTAGGTGTGATGGCAGATTGTTAATTTGAGATACTTCTAACTTTTATTTTGGTGTGTAGTGCTGTAAACTTTCCTCTTAACACTGTTTTAGCCATGTCTTATAAATTCTGGTATATCTTTATTCTCATTAATTTCAAAGAATTTCTTGATTTCTGCCTTAATTGTTTACCCAAAAATCATTCAGGAGCATGTTTAATTTCCATGTAATCCTCTAGTTTTGAGCCATTTCCTTACTATTGATTTCTGTTTTCATTGCACTGTGGTCTGAGCATGTGTTTAGTATAATTTCATTTTTTTAAAATTTGCTGAGGATTGTTTTATGGCCGATTGTGTGGTTAATTACACAATATATGTCATCTGCAAATGAGAAGAATATATATTCTGTTGTTTTGGGGTGAAGAGTTCTGTAGATTCTGTTAGGCCCGTTTGGTCAAACGTCAATTTCAGATTCTGAATATCTTTGTTAATTTTCTGCCGTAAATGATCTAATACTGTATGTGCAGTATTGAAGTCTCCTGCTGTTATTGTCTGGTTATCTTAGTCTCTTCATAGGTTCCTAAGAATTTTTTTACAAATCTAGGTGCTCCTGTGGTGAGTGAATATATATTTAGGACAGTTAGTTCTGCTTGTTGAATTGAACCCTTTATCATTATGTAATGTCCTTCTTTGACTTTTTTTCATCTTTGTCAGTTTAAAGTCTGTCTGAAGTTAGGATAGCAACCTTAGCCTTTTTGTTTTCTGTTCACTTGGTAGATTTTTCTCCATCCCTTTACTTTTAGCCTATGGGTGTTACTAAGTGTGAGATGGGTCTCCTGTAGACAGCATGCAGTTGGGTCTTCTTTATTCCACTTGCCACTCTGTACCTTTTAATTGGGGCATTTAGTCCATTTATATTGAAGGTTAATATTGACATGTGTGGGTTTGATTTTGTCATCATGTTATTAGCTAGTCATTTTGCAGATCTGGTTGTTTGACTGCTTTATAGTGTCAATGGTATAGGTACTTAAGTGTGTTTTGTGGTGGCCAATAATGAAAATGGAAATATAGAAAATATCTTTCCTTTCCATATTTAGCACTCCCTTAAGGATCACTTATAAGGCAGGTGTGGTGGAAACAAATTCCCTTAGCATTTTCTTGTCTGAAAAAGCACCTTATTTCTTCTTTGCTTATGGAGCTTAGTTTGGCTGGATATGAAATTCTTGGTTGAAATGTCTTTTCGTTAATAATGCTGAATATAGTCCCCCCAGACTTCTGGCCTGTAGGGTTTCTGCTGAAAGGTCCTCCACTGGTAGCCTGATAGAGTTCTCTTTGTAGGTGACCTGTCCTGTCTCTCTAGCTGTCTTTAGTATTTTTTCTTTCATTTCAACCTTGGAGAATCTGACGACTAGGTATCTGGTGAATGGTCATCTTGTATAGTATCTCACAGGGGTTTTCTGCATTTTCTGTATTTGAATGTTGGCCTCTTTAGTAAGGTTAGCTAAATTTTCATGGATGGATATCCTCAAATAGATTTTTCAAGTGACTTGTTTTCTCTCCTCCTATTTGAGAGATGCCAGTGAGTCACATATTTGGTCTTTTTACATAATCTCATATTCCTTGGAGTTTTGTTCATTCTTCTTTGTTTTTTCCTTATTTTTTTTTTCTGATTCAGTTATTTTGGAGAACCAGTCTTTAAGTTCCGGGATTCTTTCCTCAGCTTGGTCCATTCTGCTGCTAATGCTTCCAATTGTATCATGAAATTCTTGAAGTGAGTTTTTCAGCTCTAACAAATCAGTTTTGCTCTTTCTTAAAATGGTCACTTTGTCTTTTTTTCTCCAGTATTGTTTTATTGTATTTCTTAGATCCTTCAGATTGGGTTTCAACTTTCTCCTGTCGATGATTTCATTCCCATCCATATTCAGAATTCTATTTCTGACATTTCAGTTATTCCAGCCTGGTTAAGAACTGTTGCTTGGGCACCAGTGCAGTTGTTTGGAGGTAAGAAGACACTCTGGCTTCTTTAGTTGCCAGGGTTCCTGTACTGGTTTCCTCTCATCTGTGTGGGCTGGTGTTCCTTCAATCTTCGAAGTTGCTGCTGTCCTTTGCTTTTTTTGTTGTTTGTTTTTATATTTTTCGATGCTCTTTGAGGTTAGATTGTGGTGTAGGGTAGGTTCAGTTGACTGGCTTCGATTCTACTCCACTCCTGTGTCTTTAACGAGTCCTCTCCAATTACTATCTTTGTGCCTGCGTTTCTTTTGTTGGCTCTTCTGGTCCATGTGGCTCTCTCAGGCAAGGGCTGCAGTTGGCAGATAACCTGTATCCTTGTTGGGTTAGCCCTAATCTTCTGTCCAAGTGCTTCCCAGAGAAACACAAGATTGTGCCAGCACACAGAGCTCAGGCAGTGGTGGGACTACTGGGCAGGAAGCTGTAGCAGGTGGGTCCTATCTGGCTACAAGAAACAGGGTTGACTGAAGTTGCCTGCTCTGCCATCCAGGTGTTTCTCGGGAAACAGGAGGCTGTGCCCTTCAGCAAATTCAGGTAAATGCAGGGCTGCTGGGCTGGAATCTTTAGCAGGTGTGACTTATCCAGCTAGAAGAGGTAGAGTCACCCACCCTGCCGTCTGGGTGTTTCCCAGGATAACAGGAGGCTGTGCCCACTGGATAAGTTCAGATAGAAGTGGGACCACTAAGTTGAAAGCTCTAGCAGGCATTGCCCTTCTGGCTACCAGCAGCAGGTGTGGGTGGGGTCACCTGCTTTGCCATCCAGGTGCTTCCCAGGACAAAAGGAGGCTGTGCCCACTGGCTGAGTCTAGACAGAGGAGGGATTGCTGAGCTGGAAACTCTAGCAGGCATTGCCCACCTGGCTTCCAGCAGTGGGGGTAAGCAGTGTCACCTGCCCTGCTGCCTGGGTGTTTCCTGGTAAAACAGGGGGCTGCACCTAGTAGCTGAGTTCAGAAAGAAGCAGGACCACTGAGCCAGAAGCTGGCACTGAGCCCCATCCAGCAAGAGGGATGAAGCAATCTTACTTCCCCCAGGCACTGTGACTGCAGCCTCTACTGGGGCTGTGGTGTCCATGCTGGCCTGTTCAAGGTCCAAAGGCTTGTAGAGGTCCTGCTGGACTCAGGATTTGTCCCTGCAAAATATCCAGGAAGCTCTCTGTCTCAGTCTAGGAGCACAGTGGAGTTGTGGGGGTTGAGAGGCTGGGGTATTCTCCCATTTCCAGTCTTGTACAGGTTGCTGTGGAGAGCATGAATCCCCCAGGAGGCTCTCACTAACTCACCATTTCCTGTGTTGAAGAGGTTCTCCTGGCAGTATGCTGAACACAGATAGGCTGGTGCCCAGCTTCTCTTCTCTGTGTTCTCTGGGTCCCCCTGTTGCCTTCATGGATCACGATGTGGTTTCTCAGATGATTGGCCTGCAGAGTCACTGTTCACTAGCTCTTTTGTTTCCTCTTGGTAAGAGTATAAGAGCTGCGAATATGAGCTACTTCCAGTCTGCCATCTTGGTCCCTCTCTCTAGGAAAATGGCTTAACAACTATGCTCTTTGTAGTTTATATCTATCTTTGTTTGTGCTGCTATACCAAAATACCATAGACTGGGTAACTAATAAACAATAGAAATCTATTTCTCAAGTTCTGGAGACTGGAGAGTCCAAGATCAAGGTCCCAGAAGGTTTTATGTCTGATGAGGACCTGGTCTTTGATTTCAAGAGGGCACTTTGTCGCTGTATCCTCTGGAGGGGACGAACGCTGTGTCTCTACATGGAAAAGTGAGGAAGGGGCCAACAGCTCCCTCATGCCTCTTTTATGAGGGTGCTAATTGCCTCCCAATACTTACCATCACTTAATACTAACAAATTGGTGATTATGTTTCAATATATGTATTTTGAGGACATATTCAGACCATAGGAATCCCCTTCCAGTTCATGGTGTCCATATCAATAAAAATTTTTGGTTAAGTAATAGAACCAAATGTTAATTTAAATCAAAATTGGCTATTAGTGATGAAATTTGAGAAATAATTTTGAATTTTTGAAATTTTTTAGGTCCCTTAAATTAATCACAACAAGGATTTCAGCAAAACTCTGGAATACTGTGAAAATCAATTGATTCCCAACCCTCTCAGATGAGATCAAACTTCATACAGGGGATGTTTAATGAAAATAATTGGTTTTATAGAATTTGCAGAACTTGAACGCTAACTCAGAGGCTTTGTAGTCTTTCAAATTGTTGAGGTTCACCCATTCTGAAAATTATACTTTTTAATAAGACCTCTGAGAACAAATGCTGGTTTATTACAAAATACTAAACATATATATGAATCAGATCACTTTGTCCCTTTCCCTTAATATAAGTTTTAACTCCTGGTAAAAAATCTGAGAAGCCCTGTTCTAGACTAAGTAAATCCAGACCACTCACCATCTCAAGTACTCTGCAGATTGGGTTCTGTGCACACGGAGGGATTGTGGTCATATGAATTGCTTGGAACTCAGCAAAAACTGCACTCAAATAGAAGCCCTTAAAATAAGAAATCTTTGCCTTTCCATCATCTGCCTTAAGAGTAGGCTTTATGGCAGAGGCTCACAATCCCCAAAATATTTCATGTCTCTGTTTGGAGAAGAAGACATCTTTTTTCCCCCATTTTGCCTTTGGCTCAGGAGTGACTACCCTGCATTACATTGTGTAAAGTTCTAGCATGTTGGGTGTGACTTGAGAGCACAGCCCATGCTCCCGGTCATTGCTGAGTCTTCTTGCTCTGAAATGAATAAAGGGATGTACTCCCCTGCATGAACTCATGGGAGAACTGACAAGTGCTTAGCCTGGAAACAGTTTTCCCTCTTTTCCAAGCTCTGAACTTGGTTCTTTTAGATGATCTTCTCTAACAGAGACAGCCCTATTAAGAAACATGCATTTCCAAGGTTAGCAGGTTAATGAACCAATCTGTTCTGCTCTTCTCGCCTTTCTAAGCCTTCTAAGAGAAATAAGAATTGTCTCTTCTGTACTCACCGTTTTCTAATCCGCCCCACAAAATCCCATTGTGAAATAGTTTTTGATAGCTCTCTGATACATTCAAAGTGTACTCTGTTCAGTTTTAGAATTTCACCTGCCAACTAGTATTTCTTTGGATTTTATAAGAATGAAGAGCTTTGACATAGGTTTATGAACATAATATTAGGAGATTTGTATATTTCAACACAGAAGATAAATTCATCCCTGAAATATACACAGCAGAGCTTGTCTTAATTTCCTCTGAGAATTCAGCTCCCCCAGCATTAAAGAGAATACTCCATAAACAGTGCAAGATGGAACAAAGAGACTTCAGCAGCTTGTTTAAATCTATTATACAGATGCCCCATCACTCCCAGAAAAGAATATGTCTTTACATTAGTAAGTCCAAACTTTTGTAATTAAAATATTTTTGGTTCTAAACATTAGTTAAAACATTTCTTCCTTTTCCCTCCATGCTTGTAATATGTACCAGTTAGGATTTTGGAAGAATTAAATGTGTTGACAGCATGTCATGTTCCTACCATAGCTCCTGTATGTAGTTGGAGATCTATAAATGTTACCTTTCCTCTCCCAAAGTCATGAGGACGAGAAGGAACCTACAGGAGGAAGGGGCATTTGTAGAGAAATAGTGAAAGAAGTTCTTTCTAGCTGGAAATGGAGAGGTTCCCATGCAGAGGGTAGTTACAAAATTCAGCTGAGTATGAAGCAACCAGGCGAAGCATTTGTGCTGCACTCCAGAAGCTGAGGGATCGAGAAACACTCTAGGGCAGGTTGGTAATTTTGTGGGGCAAGTGGCCCTCTGTAATAAAAGCAACTAACGATTAGGTTGACAATTTTTTTTACATTCTAACAAATATAGTAATATTCTAAGTCATTTTTTTGGTCTTGACACATGGCCACTTAAGGCATGCATAGTCATGGCCTGTCAAGGCAAGTACCAAAGAAATGCTGGTCTGCTGCACCACGGAGGACGGGAGAATTTGAAGGAATCCCTCCCTCCCAAGTGATAGGCCCCTCGTGGATGGCTCCTTCCCTGAGTCCAAGGATCCCTCATTGTTCCTGGGTCTCACCCCACATGGGGAGAAGCTCATGTGTGCCTGGGTCTTCTTGTTCCTTTAGTTTGTTGGGGCAGTTCATTTTAGCTCTAGCTGAATTCAAGGAACCTCCTACAAAGGATTTTGCAAACCTCCATCCCATGGGCAGCAGGTCTATTGGGAAGGTGACATGTGCTACATTTTCTTTAATCCTAACACCGATGACATTTGCCGATTCCGTCTTGGTTATTGGGGAATAGTGCTGCGCAACAAAGCGCGGGTGTGCCCTTAGTGGTATAATTATAATCTTGGGCATATCCTAGCAATTTACGTATTGGGCGGAAGCATCCAGTCGATCCTTGAGAACGCCGCGTCACTTTCCAGTTTAATGGCTGGAATCCAGTTTACAATCCAATCAACAGCAAAAGTGCTCCATTTCTCTCACATCCTCCAGTAGCACTGTTGTTTCCCTTTGACTTTAACGATCGCCATTCTAGAACTTGCGATGGTATCCACAGGTCGACGAAAATTTCCGATGGCCAGCACGATGCATATAATTTTTCATGCCCGGCTGGACGCCTTCTTTGAGAAAATGTCTGTCTGGCATCCCTTTAGCCTTTTATGGCTGTTTGTTTTTCAAATTTGGTTTGAGCCTTTTGAAATCAGGGACATACCTCGTCAGGTTTTATGGATTGCAAAATTTCTCCCACTGCAGGTTTGCCTGCCTGTACTCTGATGGTAGTTTTGTTGTGCTTAGTTTGAATTAGATCCACTTCAAGCTTCAATTTCAGCTTCTGCTGCTGCTTTTTGTGTTTTCAGACAAGCCCCTTATCAGCCTATGTCCTGAATTAGCTTCCCAGGATTCTTGGAGGCATGGTCTACATTTAAGTCCTGATCCATCTTGAATCTAATTTCTTCGTATAAGGAGTAGCGGCATGATCCGCTCAGCTTTCACTGATGGGCTGGCCACCTTTCCCAGCACATGGATGGGAAGAGGGGTAATCCTTTTCCTACTTTTGTTTTTTTCCATTACTGTGACTGATGGCTGTAGGATGTGTGTGTGGCTGGCTCTTGAGTGGACTCTGTTCTGTCCCATTTGGTCTATAGGGCCCCTCTGCTCTTGGCACCATACCATGCTGTTTCTGAGCATTGGGCCTTCAGGCAGAATGGAAGTCAGTAGCGATGCCTCCCAGCCTTTGTTCCTGACTTAGGACAGCCTGACGTGGCCTTTTTGGTTCCAGAAACCTTGAAGCAGCTCTTTCCCACCCCGTGAAGCAACCATTTAGGCTTGATGGGACAATGAATCCAAATTCACCAAAAAAGGCAGCCATTTTCACGGATAATAGATTCTTCCCATCCAGCTTATTGTATGTTCTTCCATTTGTTTGTCCTTTGTCACTGACAGGTCAGTTCTCTGAAGAGTCCCTACATCCCTTTGTGCTGGACTCTAGGTATCGATCTTTTAAAGCAATTCAGAAATGTGCTCAATTGATTTAACTAGGTGCTCAATCTGTTATTGTATGGCACGCTCTGCATTGCTGAATTGGGACCCTGAGACTCTGGCTTAGTTTCTTTGCATTTGAAGCTTAAGGAAGGAGATTAAATGGTGATAACAAATTTTCTTAAATATACAATGCCTATCTGGGAACAGGACACTCTGAGACTTCTTTCCAGTCCGACACCCCTGATTTCTGCCTATCGCCCAGCTGAACTTCCAACACTATGCTGAATAGGAGGGTGAGAGAGGTCCCTGGTTCCAAAGCCAGCCTGAACTCCTTCCAGCCTCTGCCCACCAGCATGATGGGATGAGCTGCAATTACAGCTGAGCTCCATGGAGGTATCATTCCCATCTAATACCCAATTTGTCTAGCTGAGTATGAAGGCTGCCAATCTTATCAAAGCTTCCTTTCAGGCAATTCAATGGAATCAGACTCTCAGTCTTAGTTCTGCTCAGTATATTAATTATGCTTGATGATTTGCATGTTGAAACTACTTGCATCCCTATGAAGCCCACTCTGGATCATGGGTGATGTGTTTTTGATGTGTCAGTTGAACCCTAGTCGCTGTGTATTTTTGGCTGAGATTTTAGTATCGATGTCTACTGGTAGGGATATTGGTCTGCAATTCTCTTTACAGGGGTTCTATGTAGGTTTTTGTATTTGTATTTACGTTAGCCTACAAATGAGTGTTGTGGATAATTCCCCCCTTTTTTCTCATTGATTAATAGTTTCAGTTGAATGAAAATGTTCTCCCTTTATAATTACCTCTGTGAAATCAGCTGTAAACCACCTGGTCCTGGACTTTTCTTTTGCTTGGCAAGCTTACGAATTATTGCCCCAAATTTCAGATGCTTCCGGGCTTTAATATTCATCTAGGGAGATCAACCTTCCCAGGTTTAGTCTTGAAGAGTGGCAGTCCGTGAAACACTCATTTCTATTTTCACTGTGCCCATTTAAGGTTTAAGGGTGCCTCCTGACAGTAGTCATACTGTGCCTTTTGCAGATATCCCCTAATGTTTTGTTCCAAGCAAATATTTTGACTTTCCTTTTTCTTTCTTTATTAGTCTTGTTATGGTTCAAGTCAATTTTGTTGATCTTTTCTAAAACTAACTCCTGGGATTCCACCATTGTTTGATTTTTGAGTGGTTTTTGTGCCCCATCTCCTCTTGTGTCTTGTCGATCTTAGTTATTCTCGCTTCCTGCTAGTTTGAATGCTCTGTTCTTGTTTCTGAGCCTCTTGACTGGCATGTTGGAGCGTCAACCTTTTGATCTTCCTGCCTTCTCTTTAATTTAGTGTGCTATAAATTTCTTATGACACACTTATGTTGTGTATCCCAGAGATCTGGGCATGCTGTAATCTTGCCCCCATTAGTTTTGCAAGGACTATTCTGGCCTCATTCTGCACCCCAGTGAGCTAGGAGCAGGTTGTTCAGTTTCCGCCGGAAGGACACTTGACGAGCTTTTGAACCCTGAGTCTCCAGAAGCCTGACTTCTGCACTGTGGGTCTGAGAGACAGTTTGCAACTCTCCGCTTTTGAGAAGATTTATGAGGAGGCTTGGCTTCCACCATGGCTTCCACCTGGAAGGGCAGATGGGTGCTGAGGAAGAATGCACATCTGCTGATTTAGTGGAGTCTAAGGAGACTGGCCAGAAGTCCATTTGCTTGCAGATGAGCCCAATCTTCTGGGATGATCCTGCTAACTCTGGCCAAGCTGATCTGTCAATGTTGACAGTGGAGGGCAAAGTCCCCATTATTATTGTATGGAGTCTAAGTCCTGTAAGTCTGGTAAGGACTGGTTTCAAGAACTGTGCCCTGTATTGGGGTATATACTTGCATAGTTAGCCTTCCTGTTGAACAGATCCCCAACACAAAATACTTCCTTCTTGTCTCTTTTGATCTTTGATGGTCGAAATCTGCCTCATCAATTGTGGCTGCAAACTCTGGGTTTTGTTCTCCAGCCTGCACAGGCAACCCTCCTCCATCCCTTTATTTGAGCCCCATGTATAATCTCTCAGTGATGCACCCTTTGAATACACTGATGTCTGACCTCATCCAGCTCTTAAGGGTTCAGTCTTTTTAATTGAGCATCAACTATCATGATTTATGCTAAGATTTGTTACGTGGGAACTGACCCTGCCACATGAAGGCATTAACTGGGCTGCTCTGCCCACATGCCTCCCAGCCTGACAATCCACCTTTTGCTGTCGGCACTGTCTGTTGAGTGCTTCCCTTCCAGGGTCCTCAGGGCAGGCCTAGTGGTGATAAAACTTCAAGATTTGCTTTATCCAAAGGATCAATTCTCCTTCAAATGAGAACTGTTTTCCATTGATATAAATCTGGCTTGTGTAAATCTTTCCAAGAAATGTTGGTTACGAATCCCACCTCCCTTCTGTATTTGTAGAGCTCCTTCAGAGATCTCACAGTTGAGTCTGATGGGCTTCCCTTTGTAGAACTGATCTTCCTCTAGCCACCAAGATTTTCCCTCTATTTCAACTCAGAACTGGGCAAATGGCAGGCTTGGAGCCGCTCTTCTTGAGGAGTATCTCGTGTGGTGCTCTGTATTTCTCCTGATTTGAATGCTACCTGCCCTACGAGGGTTGTGGGGTTCTCCTGATGATATCCAAGAGGTTTCCAACTTGTCTCTATTTTCTCACTTTCTATGAGAAAATCTAATCATTTAGATTTGGTCTCACATAATCCTACTTGTATTTGAGCCTACTTCTTTCTTTCTTTTGTTTCTCTTTTCTCAGTTTCCATTTCAATTTATTTGATCTCAATCATTGATACTCTTTTTCTTCCTGCTTGATCTGTTTGGCCACAAGCTGTAGACAGTCAGCCGTGATTTCAATTATTTCTTTCATCTCTTCATTTCGCCATAGACTCTCTGCATTTAATTATTCTTGTACTGCCACCTTTCCAACTTTTTTTTCTAAGAGTTTTAGTTTTTGTATCTAAAAGGAATTTTCCTTAGTTTGAGAAGTTTGGCTTCCCAGCCTTCTTCTTGTCTCTGTCAAAGCCGCCTTCAATCCCAGCTGAGATCCTACATAATGAGCCGCGCCCTTTGTAGGATGCTTCATGAATTCTTCCGTGCTCTTTTTCTGGCTTTTTCTCATCTTTGTATTTCAATCTCATCTTTGGAGCATGATGGGTGGATGACTGATAGTTTCAGGGGAAATCCCTTTCCCTGCTTCTCACACAGACTCCTCAGCCAGGCCCTGTTTGCATTTCTGCTGAGTCCACTCCACCCTGCCTGCTCTTGGGTACTCTGCAGCAGCAGAGGCATGGTGTTAGGAAATGCTCCAGGTACCACTGATTCTTGCTTTCAAGCTCCTCTTCAGGGGCACCACTGTGTGGAGGGGAAGTGCCAGTCTGCCCCAGTAGTGGGGATGTTCCCCCAGTTGGGGCCTAGGGGCCGTGACCCACTTGAAATGGTAAAAGTAGTCTGCAACGTTCTTATCTCAAACCTCCCAAGCTGGGAGATCCAAATGCCTCTGCCTGGATTGAGCTGCTCTGCAATCCTAGAGGCTTCTTTCTCAGTTGCTGCTGCTTGTTTAGCTGTGGCCCCGCCCCCAGAGGTAGGAGCCCATGGAGATAGGGCAGGCCCTGAGCTGCTGTGAGCTCCACCCCAGTCTGGAGCTCTCCCTAGCTTTGTTTACTCCACTACCTCCCAGCAATGGCGGATGCCCTCCCCATCCTCGCTTAAGGCTCTATGGGCGGATTTGTGGACTACAAGTAGAATGAGGGAGGCCTAGGGTGGAACTCCTGGCTTCAGGGTGTGTGGGGACAAGGGAACTCTCCCATGTGCCCTGCTTCATAAGACCCTGATGCCACAGGCCAGTGGGAGCCACCATGATTCCTGTAAGAAAAACCCAGTCTCGGCCAGGAAAGGGACCCCTTCCCAGCCCCAGAAAGTGAGTGATGTCTTTGCTCCTGCCTAGGTCTCATCGGCAGGTGAGTTGACTCAGCACTGATCATTCCACCCCTGCAGGATGAACCAGCACCGCATTTGAAATGCATAGAACCACTGCTCTTTGTAAATGGATGCTGGGAAAGCTGACATCGAATGTTCCTATTCAGCCATCTTGGTTCCGCCCCATCTAAAGCCTATTTTGTGAAGGTGTACCATGGAATGATTTGCATTTTGGATTCTCTTTATTTCTGCCCTATGAAATGAGAGTAACTATTCTTCTTTTAGGATTGAGCTTGGAATTCATTCCATACAAAGTAAAATGAGCCTTTTCAGGTCACCTCCATATGTTTAGTCTTAAAAAATCTGCAGACCATCACTTCAATCCCAGATTGTCTTTTTCCACAGTCAGCTGATGGGGAGATGTGATTTGAAAAAAATTGAGGCAGAATGACTACAGGACTAGCACAGAGTAGGACCTAGCAAATAGAAAGTCTTTAGTAATTTATTTTCTTGGACATAAAATTGATTGATTTTAGTCTTGCTCTAGCAGTTGTGGCCCATCCCTGCTACTAACTGTCTAAGTGCCTTTGGGTAAGTCTTGCAAAAATTCTCTAAGCCTCACTTTCCTCCTTTGGGGGGGGGCGGGGAAACCAAGAAAAGAAAACTGAGATTATAATAACAAACATGCTGAGAGATTAACATTGGAGGAAATATATGAAAGGACCAAGTCTAATCTCTGGCCATGCAGAGCAGATAGATAATGAAAGGTGACTGGCTCACAAAAACTACAATCCGTGATTCCAGGGTCAAGCAACACTAGATTGGAGCTCCTATCAGACCCCCTATGCCAAACCGCAACCAGATGGTCTTTAAGGATTCTGCCAAGACAATACATTTTCTTTCTTTCTTTATTGGAACTTAGTGATGAGTGTTCTTTACAAATTTATTCTTTCTGACCTGGCTCACAGAAAGGAAATGAAGTAAAAATAATATTAAAAATATGCGACCACCTCTTCATTCTGTTGAGAAGGTTTGTACACTGGCCTGTATTCTCATCTGTAGAATGGATAATATAATCAGGTGGGCATCCATGCATCTTTCCAGCTCTAATTCTCTGAACCACATTTATTATTATTATTATTATTATTATACTTTAAGTTCTAGGGTACACATGCATAACGTGCAGGTTTGTTACATATGTATACTTGTGCCATGTCGCTGTGCTGCACCCATCAACTCGTCAGCACCCATCAACTCGTCATTTACATCAGGTATAACTCCCAGTGCAATCCCTCCCCCCTCCCCCCTCCCCATGATAGGCCCCGGTGTGTGATGTCCCCCTTTCCGAGTCCAAGTGATCTCATTGTTCAGTTCCCACCTATGAGTGAGAACATGCGGTGTTTGGTTTTCTGTTCTTGTGATAGTTTGCTAAGAATGATGGTTTCCAGCTGCATCCATGTCCCTACAAAGGACACAAACTCATCCTTTTTTATGGCTGCATAGTATTCCATGGTGTATATGTGCCACATTTTCTTCATCCAGTCTGTCACTGATGGACATTTGGGTTGATTCCAAGTCTTTGCTATTGTGAATAGTGCCGCAATGAACATACGTGTGCATGTGTCTTTATAGCAGCATGATTTATAATCCTTTGGGTATATACCCAGTAATGGGATGGCTGGGTCATATGGTACATCTAGTTCTAGATCCTTGAGGAATCGCCATACTGTTTTCCATAATGGTTGAACTAGTTTACAATCCCACCAACAGTGTAAAAGTGTTCCTATTTCTCCACATCCTCTCCAGCACCTGTTGTTTCCTGACTTTTGAATGATCGCCATTCTAACTGGTGTGAGATGGTATCTCATTGTGGTTTTAATTTGCATTTCTCTGATGGCCCGTGATGATGAGCATTTTTTCATGTGTCTGTTGGCTGTATGAATGTCTTCTTTTGAGAAATGTCTGTTCATGTCCTTTGCCCACTTTTTGATGGGGTTGTTTGTTTTTTTCTTGTAAATTTGTTTGAGTTCTTTGTAGGTTCTGGATATTAGCCGTTTGTCAGATGAGTAGATTGCAAAAATTTTCTCCCATTCTGTAGGTTGCCTGCTGAACCACATTTTATAGTGAACAAGACAGGTGTAGTTAACTCTTGAACAGCATGGGTTTGAACTGTGTGGGTCTACTTATATGCAAATTTTCCTCCACCTCTGTGAAACAGCAAAACCAACCCTTCCTCTCCCTCGTCTTCTTCAGTCTACTCAATATGAAGATGATGAAGATGAAGACCTTTATGATGACCCACTTCCACTTAATAAATTGTAAATATATATATTCTCTTATGATTTTTCTAATAACATTTTCTTTCATCTAGCTTACTTTAATTTTATGAATACAGTATATAGGCTGGGCGTGGTGGCTCACGCCTGTAATTCTAGCACTTTGGGAGGCCAAGGCAGACGGATCACCTGTGGGTCAGGAGCTTGAGATCAGCCTGGCCAATGTGGTGAAACCTCGTCTCTACTAAAAATACAAAAATTAGCCAGGCATGGTGTCATGTGCCAGTAATCTCAGCTACTCGGGAGGCTGAGGCATGAGAATCACTTGAACCTGGGATGCAGAGATTGCAGTGAGTCAAGGTCACACCATTGCATTCCAGCCTAGGCAACAGAGCAAGGCTGTCTCAAAAAAAGAATACAGTATAAAGTACATGCAACACAAAAATATGTGTTAATCGACTGTTTACATTATCAGTAAGGCTTCCGGTCAGCAGCACGCTATTACTAGTTAAGTTTTTGGGAAGTCAAAAGTTATACATGGATTTTGAACTGTGAGGGGAATCAGCACCTTAATCCCTGAGTTGTTCAAGAATCAACTATAAGGGAGCCAGAAGAGATGTATTCACATTTTTTTCTGCCTCAGTTTATGTATTTTAAAAAATTAAATACATTTGAAAATATATTTTGCTTTTTTACTTTAACTGTATGGATTTCACCTTACAAAAACACTTTGAGGAGGGAGTTGCAAGCTCCACTTGTTTTAGAAAAAGAAATTGTGACTCAGAGAGGTTAAGTGACTTGCCTAAGGTCACAGAGGGAATGAGCAACAGAGCAGAAACATATATGCAGGTATTCTGATCACATTTTCCTTCCTTCCTTCCTTCCTTCCTTCCTTCCTTCCTTCCTTCCTTCCTTCCCTCTTCCCCTCCCTCTCCTCCTCCTCCTCCTTCTTCCTTTTCCTTCTTTTCTTCTTCTTCCTTCCTGATGGTCTCACTTATCACCCAGGGCTGAGTGCATCGTCGGCGCATCTTCAGCTCTCGCTGCCATCGCGTAACCTCCACCTCCTGGTTTGAAGCAATTCTCCTGCCTCAGCCTTCTGAGTAGCTGGGATTACAGGCATATGCCACCATGACTGGCTAGGTTTTGTTTATGTTTTGTTTTTCTTTTTCGAGATGGAGTCTCTCTGTATTGCACAGGCTAGAGTGCAGTAGCGCAATCTGGGCCCACTGCAACCTCCACCTCCTGGGTTCAAGTCATTCTCCTGCCTCAGCCTCCCGAGTAGCTGGGACTACAGGTGCCTGCCACCACGCCCAGCTAATTTTTGTATTTTTAATAGGAAGGGTGTTTCACCATATTGGCCAGGCTGGTCTTGAACTCCTGACCTCAAGTGATCCTCCCACCTCGGCCTCCCAAAGTGCTGGGATTACAGGCATGAGCCACCACGCCCAGCCAAATTTTTTCTTTTCTACAAAGTGTTTCTAAACCTCAAGTTTCCAGGACAATTTGTTTAGGAGACTTTTACAGTTTCAAAAATTGCTTTAGATGAGGAAAGAGTTCTCAGGTCTGCTTCTTGTTTTTGTATTTTTTCTCTCTCTTTCCTCCTGCCAAGCTGATAGTCATACTTTCTCTTTGCTGTCAACATATCTACCTGTAACAGTCTCCTCTCTCTAATCTTCTTTTTAAACTACTATGGCTTTAAAAGCTGCAAAACAGAGGCTGTCAAAAATGTGTGGAAGAGTGATGGATCTTGAAGAATAGGGACCCGGGGTTTCTCTTGGAATAAATAACATAGATACGGCTTCCTCAGACCTTTTATGGGTAAACTATTTTCATTCCTTGGTGTTCAGAATAAATTAGACCAACAGATGGAATAATTTCTGCTAAGTAAGGTTTTGTTGCAAATTTATTAGTCCCAAGGTTGTTGGTTTGGTTGATTTTTTTTTTTAATTTTTATTTTTTGAGATGGAGTTTTGCTCTTGGCTAGAGTGCAACAGCGCAATCTCGGCTCCCTGCAACCTCTACCTCTTGGGTTTAAGCAATTCTCCTGCCTCAGCCTCCCAGGTAGCTGGGATCACAGGTGTGTGCCACCACGCCCTGCTAATTGTTTTTGTACTTTTAGTAGAGACAGGGATTTGCCATGTTGGTCAAGCTGGTCTCAAACTCCTGACCTCAGGTGATCCGCCCGCCTCAGCCTCCCAAAGTGCTGGGATTACAGGCGTGAGCCACCGCACCCTGCCGGTTTTGTTTATTGTGTTACTGATTTTTCCTCCGCCTCTGGAACCACTAGATTGTGAGTCATGCACAGCGTGTGCCTCTCTCATGCCCACTATATAGTCACAGCAGCTGTTCTTTCATTCATTTGTTCCTTCAACGTATATATTTTGAGAGTCTGGCACAATGCCAGGCACTAAGTTTGATAGTGGAGACACACAAATTAAAAAGAGATTCATATCCTGACCTCAAGCTGATGACAATTTAGAAGGGCTATGAGTAGAAAACTATAAGCAACAGACTCAGTGTCACAGTCTAGATATATCCAGGACACTGGGAGCACAGAGGGAGGCCTGCTCCAAGGGAGTCTTATATCTTTTATTAGCCATAGACAGTTTCTAGAACACAATGTCAGAGATGATATTGCAGGCAGAAAGAGCATCGTATATAAATGGAGGCATCAAAGAATGGGGGTGGTCTAACTGAGAGCTGCAACTGAGTTGCTGTTGCTAGAACATAGATCAGTGGTGTACTGGCAACCTGAAATCCTGATTTGAAGTGTTTGCTGATACCTTGGATGCAAATCCTCCCACCATACCCAATTTCCAGCTACTAGTTTCTTGACAACCACCTTGCAAAATTCCTGAATATTTAACAGTCGCCTCTCAAGAGTGGTTCCGGCACGTGATCAAAACAGAATCACTCTCTCCAATGAGAAGAAAATAACATTGTCCCAAACTGGCTATCCTACATTCTCTGGAAAGTCCAATGACCTACCCTGGTTTATGCCTCCCTCCTCAGGAACTTGCACATTTATTGCCATACCTGCTGCCTGATAACCCAACAAGAAATTTGGCCCTTTTCCTTGTTTTCCCCAAAACAACACTGTCATGGTACAGAGATTTGTAATGACAATTTGGAGTTCATGTAGCAGAAAAAGCAAATGGCCTAGAACAAGACATCTGACTTTGTTATTTACAAGTGCATTGACCACTCTGCATGATGAGACTGCAGGTATGTTTCTCTGTAGCCTCCAGGCACTTGTCCATCTCTCTCCAACCTCTTTCCGCAGGACTGCACTGCTTCTTTCAGCTTCCTCAGGAAACTCAATCTCCCTAGGCTATCTACTAGAGCATTTTACCTCTATACCTCCTGTGGACTTTTTGTGCACCCACAGGGTCTCAACTGTGAATTTTGCTAAACAAGGGATTTTTCATTTGAATCTCACCATTCAGCAATACAGAAGCAAATATTTTGGAAATGCAATCTCTCCTTTCTTGTGCCTCCACCCATCTCTATACCTGGAAGAGTGATTTTTTTAAAAAGAGCAGTTTCCTACTGATAAAAATGATACCACACCTCACACCTTAGAAGATAGTAGCTACTACAGAGTATTTTATTTATAAGAATGCATTCTTAGCCATTGTGACAAAAGTAAGTTTTGTCAGCTGAAAGCATCTGTTAGGCAGGAGGAATAAGTTTTAGTGATCGACTGCTTTGCATAGTGACTACGGTTAATAAAAATGTACATTTTAAAATTGCTAAAAGAATAGATTTTATTCTTACCACAAAAAAAGATAAGTGAGGTGATATGTTAATTAGCTTGATTTAATTATGCATTTATCAAAACATCACATGGTATCCCATAAATTAATATAAATATGGATATATTTACACCCACAATTATTATATATTTTATAAACAGTACAAGGAAAGGAGTACCAAAGGAGAGTGCAAACAGGTCTGTGAGACTATTGCAGATTTCGGTATTTGCTAAATCGATTACCCATTGAGGGATATACCCTAAAGAGGGTCATACAAGGAAGCTGAACTGTTAATTTAGCCAGTGCCTGTCCCATGAGTAAATAAAAAGAGTTTCTCCTTTTTATTTTTGTTTTATTTCATTTTGTTCGGGATACTCTCTGTAGGTATAAGAGAAAGCACTGATTTGAGACCAATACTTTAATAATTCTTTTGCAATGTAGAATCTTTATTCAATAAACTACTTTCCACACTTTCTTTCTCTGGAAAATCCCTTTTCACATGATATAAAAGTGTCCTGCCTCCCTCAGAGAACATCAGTGCAGCAAACAGCTATACAGTTTAATTAAAAGCATCTTTACTATATTACAAAATAGCTAGAAGAGAGGCTTCCAAATATCCTGACCACAAAGAAATGATAAATGTATGAGGTCACACAGATACACTAACTATCCTGATTGCACCATTATACAACATAGATATGTATGGAAACCTCAGATTTAACCCCATAAATATGTATAATTACAATGTGTCAAATAATTTTGAAAAACAAAAGAATAAACAACTTGAAAACACAGAGCACTACATACACCAAGGGACATTTCCATTTTGCTTACAAAGAGGTGGGACTTGATCGGAAGACAAAAGGGTTCTGTAGTAGGACGAACTTAATTCCACAATCCCCAAAGCAGTGCTCAGTGAGATACTTCACTGCCTTACTTAGTAATCTGTTGCTTCAGAGCCAGTAGAATGGATTGGTTTCTTCGTGGACTTTTCACACTTAACAAACCAAAGAGTAGGATAAATTCCACATACAATGAAAGGTGCAGTTGGGGGAGCTCCCCGGGGACGTGTAACGTGTAGCTCAACACTGCACCATGGTTCCTCATGACATTTTTTTTTTTTTCTTTGAGACACAGTCTCACTCTGTCTCCAGGCTGGAGTGCAGTGGTGCAATCTCAGCTCACTGCAACCTCCGCCTCCTGGGTTCAAGCGATTCTCCTGCCTCAGACTTCCCAGTAGCTGGAACTACAGGCACATGCCACCACACCCAGCTAATTTTTGTATTTTTAGTAGAGACGGGGTTTCATCATGTTGGCCAGGATGGTCTCGATCTCTCGACCTCGTGATCCGCCCGCCTTGGCCTCCCAAACTGCTGGGATTACAGGCATGAGCCACCCGCCCTGTCCCTCGGGACTTTTATGGAGCTAAGCCGAAAAGGGGTGGGGGGCACTTAGAGATTGGGCCGGATAAGCTTTGGGTCTCCACCATGTTGGCCACGTCCGGTGCTTACACCCATAGAAGTGGCTACATGCACACACATTTGGACACTCACCACCCCCACCACCATGTGCGCACACACACTGTCTGTAGTGCGTTGAAAAATAAGGCTCCAGGTTTCATAAGGCACATAACGCGCTGGCTGCAGGAACCCCAGTGCAGAGCCAGGGCTGCGCAGTTCAGATGGCTTTTCCTTCAGCTGGAGAAGCAATCCCTTCTAAATTAAATGCCAGGTGTGAAACAGGTTTCCTTCTTTCTGCTCCTCTACTGTGAATAAACAGACATTCCTGTGCAAGTGCGAGGTAATCCATGCATAATTCGTCCCGGGGTTCCGCTTTCCAGATGTGCAGCCACTCGTGGGTTCCGGTGGCCGCCTGACTTTGTCTCTTGGAGACGCGATATCGCCAACAGCCGGATCTGACTCTGGTCAGCGGCCTCCCTGGCTGCAGCTGAGCTGTGGCTGTCTTTGTGCCTGCCCCTTGCCCTGCCGCTCAAGCTGCCTGCTTGCTGCTCTCTGGGATCCCTTGTCGTTGGCTTACGTTGACTTTTCATACTTCACTTTTTATACTTCAAAGTTGAGATTGAATTTACCTTTATGCAGTAGACGTTTCTTGCTCACCGTGGAGGATTTATGGTTTCCTCTTGCTGGCCTGTTGGAAGGCCTTTTCCAAGACTGAGAAAGAACTTCTGGATGTTTAAAGATTATTCCTTTTTATTGTGAGAGAAAGGAGCTTTTTTCCATTGCCTCCTTTTTGGTGTGTGTGCCTTCTATGGGCCAGGCACAGCTAAACACTTCACATGGGTCATTTACAGGTAATCTTTCAGGAAGACAAACATCAAATGCATACTCGGTGCTGTTCGGGACCCTATTCATCCCTTTGATGAATGTGCCTCAGAAAGGACGTGTAGAGGACATTGCAGCAGGCTGTGTCGGTTTATGTAACCACCCTGTGTTCCCTAGCTTTGTGACCTCAGGAAGTTACCTTTCTTTTTCCTCACCTATAATGAGTTGCAAAGGTTGTTATAAGGGTCAAAAACAATACATGTCAAGTGCTTAAAATCATACCTGGCAACAATAAACGCTTCATAAATGTGCACTTTTGCTATGCTATCCTATTTAGTCAGCACTGAAGGTTGGCATTTGTATCTTTATTTTTAGCTATAAAAACACTGAAGCTTGGACTCACCCCATGTCACAAACTAGGAACCCAGGAGCCCAGCTAAATTCACAGGCAGTGTGTCTGAATTCAAACCCTGTGGACTCCATTTTATTCTATACTACCCTTCTCTCTGATTTTCCCTCCTGGAAATTAACCCCAGGACCCTGGATTTCCAAGTTGGCAAGTCAAGCAACAACAACAAAAAGCTATACGCACAAAATAATTTTCACCACTGCAACCTGTCTCCTTAAAATGGGCATGTAGTTATTCTTCTAATGTCTTGGCAATTTAAATGATATTTTGTTTGGATAAAACATTTCCATGTCTTTCCAAAGCAAGGTCAATCTTGGTAAAATTAAATTGCCTGCCTGGCCATGTTGTTCTTTATTCCACTCGGATATCACAGGTACCATTTTAAAGGGACACTAGCCTCGTGTAATTGTTTAGCTCCCGGAAACATTCACAGGTGTCAATTTGGCAATCCTCTCTGGATGACCGTTTCTAATCTTTAACTTCCCTTCCCCAAACAGCCAACAATGACCTTTGCATTCCTGGTTCTGTACCATTTATTTCAGATCTACTCTTTAGTTTTCCTAGCAACAGTGCATGAAAATATTTTGCATACAGAACGTCCACTGAAAACCAATGAGGCCACCTACCATCACACCTCACAGACTGGTTTCACTTTAAATTGTGCTTCATATCATTTGCAACACTGCCAGGGCTATTTAATGCTACATAAATAGAACTTAGCAAAACTTAACATTATACAAAAAATAATTTATAGGTCTCTGAATAAAAATGCACAACAATGCATGATGTTTAGTTTATTCTCCCATTCTATTAATTAGAAACCTGAGGTTCAGAGACTTTCCATGCACAGTCCACGGCTCCAGAGCTGCAGTGTGGCAGAGGAGACCCCATCAGTCTGACTCCGGTTCCACTCCCCGCCTTCCTATTACTAAGGTCATGGGCTTAACATAAGTTTCATCATTTCAGAACATGACAAGTGTTTGATTTTCTGAATGAGCAAAGTTAGAATTCCAAAACCTGTAAGAAATGGAGCAAGGGAAGCACTGCTCTCTTTTATTTTTCAGATGGTGAGAAAGGCTGACTTCTACTGCAGAGAAGAGGGAGGGGTAGAACCACATTTACAGCCTCTTATTTTTCTTTTAATTCAGAACTATGCTAACAAATACTGCCTTAATAAAATCAAATAAGGTGAATACTACAACACACAGGGAAGACCCTTGGCCTCTGGGCATGCAGAGCCTAAAATTTGGAGCCAGGTGAACCTACCCACTATGTGATTGCTACAAGTCAATGAGCCCCTCTGAGTGTCTCAATGACTTCATGTATAAAATGTGAGTAATACTACTTACCTCCAAGAATTCAGTGAAATAATGTGTAAAGTACGTGGCATAAAGGAGTCACTCAACATTTTTAACTTCTTGCCCCTGTGGCTTTCCTAGAACCCTGAAGATGCTCCTGCAGAGGAGTCATCCAGGGCCCTGGACCATCAAATTGCCATTGGCCATGACTATTTGTCAACACTATGGTTTTGTTTGTGCAGAAGACTCTTCTTCTGGGAAATGATCCTTCCTCTACTCTAGCCTTTTTATATGAATGGGATATTCTTGATTGTCCCAAGAATGGGCATTTACTCAGATCAGAGCAATTCCTGGGATTTTGAACTTGGGGTCAGAAAGAACAAATCTCAGGCAATATATTGCTAAGCAAATCTCAGGCTACTGCTGGCAGACAGGAAAAACGAACTGAAACTGCCGTCCCCACCTTTTCCCCCTTGTGGAGAAAGCAGGTCTGAGAGGTGAAAACAAGGGCCTATTAGAGAGATACCTTGAGTTCAGCTGCTCGCTACCTTTTGTTTTCCAGAACCTTCCAACACTTCACAGTTTCTTCTTCTCTCCTAAATCCTTGCATATTCTAGTTCAAATTTGGTTTGCTAGTCAGAGGCAGAGCTGGGATTCCTACACATGGTCTTTTTGAAGCCAAATTCCAGGCTGCCTTCACTCATGCTCAGGAACTCTACTGTTCACCAAGGGATCCCAGGTTGCTGGTCTTACCTGTATTCCCAGCCCCCAGGCTCCACCCTGATACAAGTCACATATTCCTGTGCCTGTTTATTACTCTGGTTGTGATGACTGGGCCAGCCTCACACCCAGTACCAGTCTCTCTATAACAACTATGAATCTGTTCCAATGTGCCCATCTAACCAAGTTCACCTCTCCTCTGACAATGCCAGAGGGCTCCTTATTATGCTCGTCCTGAGGGTGGGGATGATCTCTTATTTGCGCTTCTCTGGGGTCTGGCATATGTACTTGAGCAATAACTTTTGTTGCATTAAAGAATGCAAACCTGAGAGATGATGGACTATGGAACTGAAGGTGGGGAAAAGATGCCTCTTCAATTCTCAGTAGTGAGAAATGATTGCTAGGGAGACTGTCTGCCCAAAGTAACAGAGCCCTGTTGTCAGACGTCTTTTTTCTTGTGCTCCCCACTATTCTCAACCCCTTCAGTCCAATGTTTCAGAAGCTTCCAGCTACTTAGCTGTGTCTGAAAAGGCAAAGACTTTATTTATCTCAACTTCAAATTCCTATTCTCCTATAAGAAAACCCCACTGTGACATTTTATCCTTCTTTATTTCTTCTCTGCATTACTACTTGTCCATGGGGTGAGTAGTGCAAAATAAGAACAGACTTAGAGACAACCAAAGTTACTGTAAGGTTCCTGTATTGAAAAAGCAAGCGAAGGCCTTTAACTGCATGGGTGTTGAGTGTCTCTTGTGTATCCATTGTCTTGCTAACGATACATCGAAAAAGCATTTTATGATCGCCACGTGAAAGTTCTGGAGCAACACATACGAAGGCACTCAGAGGACAAGGAGAGGTCTTCTGCGGCTTGGAAGCCACATGCCTCACTGAGGGGACAGAACCAAAGCCATTGGCTTCAGTTCACACTTGATGATGTCTTGCCTTTTGTTGATTTAAGGGAGGCTCCCCAGCTAATACTGCCAGAGAAGGATGCAGCTTGGAACTGCAGCACCTTGTAGAGGCAAGTATCTTCCCTCTGCACTCATTGCCTTCAACCTCATTGTGACTCCCTGGTGCTTGCTGGCCCGTGTCTCCAAGATGCTCTCTTTATCTCAAGTACAGCTAATTCATCGCCCTGATATTAACATTGCCCTTGACACAAAATTTCAAGGGGAGAAAACTAAGAAGGTTGGATGGCGAAAGAGATGACATGACAAACTACACACAGCTGACTCCTTGTTGAAAAGGTGCCCCGGAGGTAAATTTTAGATAGAAATCTATATAGTCTGGCATCAATGTGAATATACATCATTTTATAATTAATTCGGAGAGTTCAGAAGAAACATTAAGTATTGATTCAAATTAGCTTTGGGGTCTAAATTAATTGTTTTCTTACTTGAAAATTCCTCAGCTAATGGCTGGCGGGGAGAGGTAGAAAGAGCAATGCTATGAACCCACAGCATGGAATTCTAGCATTAGCTGTGAGGATTCCTTTATCTGATTTTGCAACTGTTTTTTTTTCTGACTGCCAACTCATTCCATGTTATTTCTTCAAAAAGTGCAAAAGTTTCAGAGATCTTAGGCCATGTTGCTGCCATAATCCCAGCCAAAAGCCAACATTTTCAAAGTTCTTTAGAACGTAGTAGGTTTTGCTTCAAATTAGCATATGAAGGTTAGTGATCACTGCAATGAGATATTTATGAAACACCCCTTATTATTTTGTATGGCCTGAAAAGTATTGAGAGGTGACAACATGCAAGCAGCCCTTGCTCTCGGTGCCTCCTTGGCCTCGGAGTCCACTCTGGTGGTGCTAGAGGAGCCATTCAGCCTACCGTGGCACTGTGGGAGCCCCTCTCTGAGCTGGCAGAGGCCCTAGCCGGCTCCCTCTGCTTGCGGGGAAGTGTGCAGGGAGAGGCACGCACAGAACTGGGGCTGTGCGAGGCGATCACAGATCAGCGCAAGTTCCAGTGGGCGTGGGCTCAGCCCCCGCAATCTTAGTGGCTGGCCAGTGCCCCCTGCCCGGGCAGTGAGGGGTTTAGCACCAGGGTCAGCAGCTGCAGAGGGTGTGCTGGGTTACCCACCAGTGCTGGCAGGCCGGTGCTGTGCTCGAATTCTCACCGGGCCTCAGCTGCCACCACCTGGGGCAGGGCTCAGGACCTACAGTCTGCCATGTCCCAGACCCCTTCAAGCCCCCCCGCCACCCTGCAGTGGGTTCGCACGCGGCCGAGCCTTCCCAACTGGTGCAGCCCCCTGTTCCGTGGTGCCCGGTCCCATCCACCGCCCAAGGGCTGAGGAATGCAGGCGCTGCTCCAGACTGGTGGGCAGCTCTGCCTACAGCCCCAGTCCGGGATCAACTAGGTGAAGCCAGCGGGGCTCCTGAGTCCAGTGGGGACTTGGATAACCTTTATGTCTAGCTCTAAGAGATTGTAAATACACCAATCAGTACTCTGTATCTAGCTCAAGGTTTGTAAATATACCAATCAGCACTCTGTATCTAGCTAACCTAGTGGGGACTTGGAGAACTTTTCTGTCTGGCACTCTGTGTCTAGCTCAGGGATTGTAAACGCACCAATCAGCACTCTGTGTCTAGCTCAGGGTTTGTAAATACACCAATCAGTACTCTGTGTCTAGCTCAAGGTTTGTGAATACACCAATCAGTACTCTGTATCTAGCTAACCTGGTGGGGACTTGGAGGACTTTTCTGTCTAGCAATCTGTGTCTAGCTCAGGGATTGTAAACGCACCAGTCAGCACTCTGTCAAAATGGAGCAATCAGCTCTCTGTAAAATGGACCAATCAGCAGGATGTGGGTGGGGTCAGATAAGGGAATAAAAGCAGGCTGCCTGACTCTGCCAGGGGCAACGCGCTGGGGTCCCCTTCCAGGCCCGGGAAATTTTGTTCTTTGGCTGTTTACAATAAATGTTGCTGCTGCTCACTCTTTGGGTGTATGCAGCGTTTATGAGCTGTAATACTCACCGCGAACACTCACCGCGAAGGTCCGCAGCTTCACTCCTGAAGTCAGCAAGACCACGAACTCACCAGAAGGAAGAAATTGTGGACACATCTGAACATCTGAAGGAACAAACTCCGGACACACCATCTTTAAGAACTGTAACACTCACCATGAGGGTCCACGGCTTCATTCTTGAAGTCAGCGAGACCAAGAACCCACCAATTCTGGACACAGTATTATATTTGGGGGATAATTTAGGTGTTCTCTTGAGGGCTGGTGTCCTTGCTTTGTTCCTTTGCTTCCAAGGATGAAGTTTACCTTGCTCTCTGAAGTCCTTATAGTTTTATTTACCTCTTCCTACAGCTGCTCTTTAGACCTCGTGACCTTAATATTTACCTCAGGAGCCTCTTCCAGAGGGCTTTATTTATGGTTTACAAATGCATTCATTTATCCTCTCCTGTTTAACCAGTCAGGGATCTTTTTCAGTACTTTGTTGTCAAGAGAATAAATTGACACAAGATAAAGGAAAATAATCGGAGATGAGCACTTGTTTGCAAATACTTAGCTTTGTTGAGGGAGAAATGGGTTTTCTCCGGGCTTCTAAGGCTGACCTTTTTGTATCAGGAGTCAAGCCTAGCAAACTGGAACAAAGTAACTTGTTATACCCAAATGAATGAATCAGAGGAATGATATGTTAGAAAAGTTTCTCTGCATTGGTGAAAGCCCTTCATGACACTCAGTGGGAGACCCAGAGTCAGAGAGGGAAGGGGGCAATGGTTCTAAATGGAGGGTGCTGGTTTATCCTCTAGAATTCAAGAATAGGAGGGAAGGGCCTTATTTCTTTCCTTGCACATGGGCTGTCAGTGGAGGCAGAGAGACTTCCAGAAAGGCATGGTTCTACCTCCAACAGGGTACCCAGTGGAAATGTAACAATGACTAAGGAAGTTTCTTGGGCTGGTCAGCTTGAAACGGCAACATAATGTCCTGCTTGTTTCTCTATAATAGAGAAAAAATCATCCAGCTTTACTGGGACCCCAAGAAAGACACAGAAGGGCTAAGTGGACTAGAAGGGAACTAGAGTTGGAACAAGACCATAGAGCACAGGGACCTTGCAACCAAAGGCAGTAGCAAGAACATCTACTGTGAGACAAAGTTGCTTACAGAATGCCCAACTCCACATCATCTGACAGAACCCAGATAAAGGTTGAAAGCTAGAAATGAAGAGTGGGTAAAACACACCAGCTCTCTTTGATGATGCTCAGGAACTTGGATCACCCCAGGAGAAAGGGCAGGAACACTAAAGAAACCCTTGAAGATTGAGTATTACAAGTGACCAAAAGTAGACCTGGACAGAGGCTGAGGTAATCATTTTGAGAGGTGACAACATGCTGGTGACCCTTGCTCTCAGCGCCTCTTTGGCCTTGGCGCTTCAGCCTACCACTGCACTGTGGGAGCCCTTCTCTGGGCTGGCTGAGGCTGGAGCCAGCAACCTCTGCTTGCAGGGAGGTGTGGAGGGAGAGGCGCGGGTGGGAACCGGGGCTGCGCGTGATGCTCGCGGGCCAGCACGAGTTCCGGGTGGGTGTGGGCTCGGCGGGCCCCACACTCGGAGTGGCTGGCCAGTGCTGCCAGCCCCAGGCAGTGAGGGGCTTAGTACCCGGGTCGGCAGCTGCAGAGGGTGCCCCAGGTCCTCCAGCAGTGCCGGCCCGCTGGTGCTGCACTTGAATTCTCGCCGGGCCTCAGCTGCCTCCCTGCGTGGCCGGATGGGCTGCAGAGGGTGCCCCAGGTCCTCCAGCAGTGCCGGCCCGCTGGTGCTGCACTTGAATTCTCGCCGGGCCTCAGCTGCCTCCCTGCGTGGCAGGATGGGACCTGCAGCCCACCGTGCCCAAGCCTCCCCCTGCCCCCCACCACCCTGCTCCTGCATAGCCCAAGCCTCCCCAACAAGTGCCCGGTGCCTGGTCCCAACAACCGCCCAAGGACTGAGGAGTGCAGGCACACCGCACGGGACTGGAGGGCAGCTCCACCTGCGGCCCTGGTGCAGGATCCACTAGGTGAAGCCAGCTGGACTCCTGGGTCTAGTGGGGACTTGGAGAACCTTTATGTCTAGCTAAGGGATTGTAAATACACCAATCAGTACTCTGTGTCTAGCTCAAGGTTTGTAAATACACCAATCAGTACTCTGTATCCAGCTAACCTAGTGGGGACTTGGAGAATTTTTCTGTCTGGCACTCTGTCTAGCTCAGGGATTGTAAATACACCAATCAATACTCTATCTAGTTAAACTAGCGGGGACTTGGAGAACTTTTCTGTGTGGCACTCTGTGTCTAGCTCAGGGATTGTAAATGCACCAATCAGCACTCTGTCATCAAAATGGACCAATCAGCTCTCTGTAAGATGGACTAATCAGCAGGATGTGGGTGGGGTCAGATAAGGGAATAAAAGCAGGCTGCCTGAGCCAGCAGTGGTAACCCGCTGGGGTCCTCTTCCACACTGGAAGCTTTGTGCTTTTGCTCTTTACAATAAATCTTGCTGCTGCTCACTCTTTGGATCCACGCCACCTTTATGAGCTGTAACACTCACTGCAAAGGTCCGCAGCTTCACTTTTGAAGTCAGAGAGACCACGAACCCACCAGAAGGAAGAAACTGCGGACACATCTGAACATCTGAAGGAACAAACTCCGGACACACCATCTTTAAGAACCATAACACTCACCGCAAGCATCCGTGGCTTCATTCTTGACGTCAGCGAGACCAAGAACCCACCAATTCCAGATACATTTTGGTGACTCAGATGGGACTTTCACCTATCACCATGCAATGAGACTTTTGCCTATCGCCAAGCAGTGGGACATCGACTATTGCCGAGTGGTGAGCACCAATGGACCCCTTTTGCTTGCTATTCTGTCCTGTTTTTCCTTAGATTTGAGGGCTAAATACCGGGCACCTGTTGGCCAGTTAAAAGCGACTAGCACAGCTGCCAGGCTGAAGACATGGGTGTCAGGCTTTCTGGGAAAGGGCTCTCTAACAACCCCCGACTTTGGAGTTGGGAGCGTTGGTTTGCCTAGAACCAGTTTCCACTTTTCCTTTACTTCTGAGCTGAGCTGAGGGTCGACAGAGAAGAAAGCCATGCAGCTCCAGGGTCCCGACAAGTTGGTTGACCCTGCGGCCATGAGCGGAACTCTCAAAGGCATGTCACCCAAGCGAGACTCGCCCATCTATCTTATTTATCCTGACCCCTGCCCCCGGGTCCTAATGCCTGCCAGACAAAGTTCCTCTGGCCTCTCTTCTCCGAGGCCAGCCCCGCTTGTATAAACCTTACTCCCTGCTTCTGGCACTTTTCTAGTTTCTCCTATAAGAATGACTTCTAGTATAAACTCCAGGACTCTGTTACCTTCTTTAGACACCCTGGCTCACCAATCAGAAAGACATAATTTTTGCCCAAAGCCCCATCGTAGCAGGGACTACCTGGAATTTTAGGATCCCTCCTCAGACTAGCTGGCCTAACAAAAGCTATTCCTGAAGCTAGGATATGTGGAGCCTCAGAAATTTTATCCTTCCTATTCATATAAGTGAGGACAAAAGGTGTCACTATTCCAACCCTGGAGATCCCTTCCCTCCCTCGGGGTATGGCCCTCCACTTCATTTTTGGGGCATAACATCTTTATAGGACAGGGGTAAAGTCCCAATACTAACAGGAGAATGCTTAGGGCTCTAACAGGTTTTTGAGAATGCATCGGTAAGAGCTACTAAATTCGATTTTTCTTGGTCCTCCTTGTGGTCTAGGAGGACAGGCAAGGGTGCAGGTTTTCGAGAATGCGTAGGTAAGGGCCACTAAAATCTGACCTTCCTCGGTCCTCCATGCAGTCTGGAAAGAAAACTAGTATTTCTGCTACTGCATTGGTGAGCACAACTATTCCAATCAGCAGGGTCCAGGGACCGTTGCAGGTTCTTGGGCCGGGGAGAAACAAAACAAACCAAAACCATGGGCGGTTTTATCTTTCAGATACGAAACAGGCATCAACAGGCTCACCCTTGAAACACATCCTAAGCCATTGTGACCAATTTGACCCACAAACCCTGAAAAAGAGGTGGCTCTCTTTTTTTTTTGCACTGTGTCTTGGCCACAATATTCTCTCCCTGATGGGGAAAAATGGCCACCTGAGGGAAGTACAAATTACAATACTATCCTGCAGCTTGACCTTTTTCGTAAGAGGGAAGGCAAATGGAGTGAAACACCTTATGTCCAAGCTTTCTTTTCATTGAAGAATACACAACTGTGCAAAGCTTGTAATTTACATCCCACGGGAGGACCACTAAGCTTACCCCCATATCCTAGCCTCCCTATAGCTCCCCTTCCTATTAATTATAAGCCTCCTCTAATCTCCCCTACCCAGAAGGAAATAAGCAAAGAAATCTCCAAAGGACCACAAAACCTCCCAGGCTATCGGTTATGTCCCCTTCAAGCTGTAGGGGGAGGGAAATTTGGCCCAACCCAGGTACGTGTCCCCTTCTCACTCTCTGATTTCAAGCAGATCAAGGCAGACCTGGGGAAGTTTTCAGATGATCCTGATAGGTACATAGATGTCCTACAAGGTCTAGGGCAAACCTTCGACCTCACTTGGAGAGATGTCATGCTATTGTTAGATCAAACTCTGGCCTTTAATGAAAGAATGCGGCTTTGGCTGCAGCCTGAGAGTTTGGAGATACCTGGTATCTTAGTCAAGTAAATGATAGAATGACAGCTGAAAAAAGGGACAAATTCCCTACCGGTCAGCAAGCTGTCCCCAGTATGGATCCCCACTGGGACCTTGACTCAGATCATGGGGCCTGGAGTCATAAACATCTGTTGACCTGTGTTCTAGAAGGACTAAGGAGAATTAGAAAAAAAACATGAATTATTCGATGATGTCCACCATAACTCAGAGAAAGGAAGAAAATCCTCCTGCCTTCCTTGAGTGGCTACAGGAGGTCTTAAAAATATATACTCCCCTGTCACCCAAATCACTCGAGGGTCAATTGATTCTAAAAGATATGTTTATTACCCAATCAGCCACAGATATCAGGAGAAAGCTCCAAAAGCAAGCCCTGGGCTCTAAACAAAATTTAGATGCATTATTAAACCTGGCAACTTTGGTGTTCTATAATAGGGACCAAGAGGAACAGGCCCAAAAGGAAAAGAGAGATCAGAGAAAGGCCACAGACATGGCCCTCAGACAAACTAACCTTGGTGGTTCAGCGAGGACAGAAAATGGAGCAGGCCAATCACCCAGTAGGGCTTGTTATCAGTATGATTTACTAGGACACTTTAAAAAAGATTGTCCAATGAGAAACAAGCTGCCCCCTTGTCCATGTACACTATGCTGAGGCAATCACTGGAAGGTGCACTGCCCCAGAGGATGAAGTTTCTCTGGGTAAAAAGCCCCCAACCAGATGATCCAACAACAGGGCAGAGGGTGCCCAGGGCAAGCGCCAGCTCATGTCATCACCCTCACTGAGCCCCGGGTACATCTAACCATCAAGGACCAGGAAATTGACTTCCTCCTGGATACTGGTGCAGCCTTCTCAGTGTTAATCTATGTCCTGGACAACTGTCCTCATCCGTTACCATCTGAGGAATCCTGGGACAGCCTGTAACCAGTATTTCTCCCACCTCCTCAGTTGTAATTGGGAGACTTTGCTGTTTTCACATGCCTTTCTTGTTATGCCTGAGAGTCCCACACCCTTATTAGTGAGGAACATATTAGCCAGAGTTGGAGCTATTATCTGCATGAATATGGGGAGCAAGTTACCCACTTGTTGTTCCCTACTTGAGGAGGGAATCAACCCTGAAGTCTGGGCATTGGAAGGACAATTTGGAAGGGCAAAAAATGCCCGCCCAGTCCAAATCAGGTTAAAAGATCCCAATACTTTTCCTTATCAAAGGCAATATCCCTTAAGGCCTGAAGCTCATAAAGGATTGCAGGATATTGTTAAATATTTAAAAGCTCAAGGCTTAGTAAGGAAATGCAGCAGTCCCTGCAACACTCCAATTCTAGGAGTACAAAGACCGAATGGTGAGTGGAGACTAGTGCAAGATCTTAGACTCATCAATGAGGCAGTAATTCCTCTATATCCAGTTGTACCAAACCCCTATATCTTGCTCTCTCAAATACCAGAGGAAGCAGGATGGTTCACTGTTCTGGACCTCAAGGATGCCTTTTTCTGTATTCTTCTGCACTCTGATTCCCAGCTTCTCTTTGCCTTTGAGGATCCCACAGACCACACATCCCAACTTACATGGACAGTCTTGCCCCAAGGGTTTAGGGATAGCCCTCATCTGTTTGGTCAGGCACTGGCCCAAGATCTAGGCCACTTCTCAAATCCAGGCACTCTGGTCCTTCAGTATTTGGATAATTTACTTTTGGCTACCAGTTTAGAAGCCTCATGCCAGCAGGCTACTCTAGATCCCTTGAACTTTCTAGCTAATCAAGGGTACAAGGTGTCTAGGTCGAAGGCCCAGCTTTGCCTATAGTAGGTCAAATATCTAAGCCTAATCTTAGCCCAGAGGGACTAGGGCCGTCAGCAAGGAACGAATACAGCCTATACTGGCTTATCTTTACCCTAAGACATTAAAACACTCGTGGGGTTCCTTGGAATTACCAGCTTTTGCCGACTATGGATTCCTGGATACAGCAAGATAGCCAGGCCCCTCTATACTCTAATCAAGGAAACCCAGAGGGCAAATACTCATCTAGTAGAATGGGAACCAGAGGCAGAAACAGCCTTCAAGACTTTAAAGCAGGCCCTAGTACAAGCTCCAGCTTTAAACCTTCCCACAGGACAAAACTTCTCGCTATATGTCACAGAGAGAGCAGGTATAGCTCTTGGAGTCCTTACTCAGATTCGTGGGAGAACCCCACAACCAGTGGCCTATCTAAGTAAGGAAATTGATGTAGTAGCAAAAGGCTGGCCTCACTGTTTCCGGGTAGTTGTGGCAGTGGCTGTCTTAGTGTCAGAGGCTATCAAGATAATACAAGGAAAGGATCTCACTGTCTGGACTACTCATGATGTAAATGGCATACTAGGTGCCAAAAGAAGTTTACGGCTATCAGACAACCGCCTACTTAGATACCAGGCGCTACTCCTTGAGGGACCGGTGCTTCAAATACGCACGTGCGTGGCCCTCAACCCTGCTACTTTTCTCCCAGAGGATGGGGAACCAATCAAGCATGACTGCCACCAAATTATAGTCCAGAATTATGCTGCCCAAGAGGATCTCTTAGAAGTCCCCTTAGCTAATCCTGACCTTAACCTATATACTGATAGAAGTTCATTTGTGGAGAATGGGATACGAAGGGCAGGTTACAACATAGTGTGAGAGGATTCTTCAACCTCTGTGGCACTGGTCAAAGGAAGGCAAGACCCCCTGAATGCAGAGCCAGACCCTGCCAGGGGCTTCCCTCAAGGGAAAACCCAGCCATCCCCTCATGCACTTGGTTCTCTTCACCACCACACTATGATGTTTGTTGGGTCACATCAGCTAAGGCAACAAAAATAAAAAGGAAGGACTGTTCTTTACGCAGATTTTCTCTAAAAGGGCAAGGAATAAACCTTTTGCTCCAACTCTAAACTTACCTCAACTAACAATTTAAGTTCGGCATAAATCCTGGGAGGTTTGAAAGGCATTTTTCATGTCTAGCAGTAAGGTACATTTCAAGAGATTACACAGTTAGTACTGAGATAGAAAAATGTTCCCAGCAGTGCAAATGAAGAAAAGTGTGTGTGATTTGTGCTTAAGTCTGCATGCCATGTCTAAGATGCGTATCATGTATTTACTCTAAGGAACTCAGGGCAATCATTTTTTACTTTAGAAGAAAATACTGATACTTCATCCTGTTTCTAATATTACTAAACACTTCACATGTCACAGTTAGGGAAAAAATTTTAAAAAACAAGTTGCACTCTGAGGACTCTGAGATAAACCAAAAATAAAAGGGTCACACTGACTGGCTCTGTTCCCACAAATAATAAACTTTTGAATATTTCCCATTAAGTCAGTTGCAATCATCATGTAAGATAGTTGCTGTTTTTCCACTATGAACAGACTAATATAAATTTAATAACCTTGGGAATTCCACTTTTTGTTTTCTTTAACTGCTTGTTTTTTTTAGTTGGGGATGGAGGCTTTCAGTCCTTCAGCAGTCTTTCTCTCTTACTCATACTGATGTCTTGATGTTTCTTTCTCTGAGTCTTCCTTTTTTAGTTATTCCTGGAGGTTCCATTGAGACAACCCAACTGAGTGTAACCTGTAACAATTTATTCTCTTTCCTATCAGAATATACAATTGGGTACTTGTGATTTATAAAATATAAGCAAGCCCAAAAGCTCATTTAATTAGGCTGTACACACTTGCTATTAAAAAATAAGGAATATGCTTCACAAGTAAAAATTATATCTACAAAGTCCTCCCAGTAAAAGTGGTCTGATACTAGCTCTAGGCTTATGACATTTACTTAAGAAGAGAAAGAATGTCATTACCTGCAAGCCTAGAAAATAAACAAACAGAAAGGACATCCTATCAGTTTACATGTATGGCAGGTGCACCCTACAGAGGTTTCTAAGATGGTTCTTGGTTCTTAATCTCAATAGAGCTAATAAGGACAGTAAGATACTTCCAACACATAAAAGTAAATTACAAACCCAGGGTCTTTAAAAAATTCCAGTCAGAAATTAATGTTTCAGTTTAACATCATGTGTCCCTACTTTTGTTAATTATACAAATGATGTATTTAAGTACTAATATCTCTTATGACACCTACAAAAATAAACTATTTTTAAAACAAAAATTAATGACACAAAAATCAGAAAATTTATTAGCAACTTATGTGGCCAAATCCACATTTGATGGCAGGATATTGACTAGGAGAGGGAATTATAGAAGTGAAAAATGATACTTGTACCACTTCTAATATGACTAAGACCCTCACAAACCCTAGACCATAAGCTTTGTACCTGAGATTATTTATTATTAAGATAAGGTACAGCAGGTTCATCCTAACTTGGTATGAACCTCAAATAATGAAAGCTTCACTCATTCCCACACATCTGAACTCCTTTACAAAAGCATTTATATTCTTGATCTTTGCTGTGCTGATGTCTGAAAGTATGTCTTGACATTTGTAAATATAATAGTGTTAGACAGCTGTTGTTTTTGCCTTGAACAGACAAATGTTACTTGGCAACCTTGGTATTTTTGCTTTTTTCTCCTTTAATTTCTGATTGCATTTTTTAAAATTTGGTAATATAGTCCTTCTGGAGTCTGACTCCCTTATGCTCATTTCCTTTATAAATGTTTCTGTCTCCGAGTCTTCCTTTGACAATCCACAATTACAAGCTCAAGTATTTCTTAAATGACTAAATGAAAACCCACCACTTATCCACAGTCTAAAATAGTTACCTAAAGTAATTTCAGATTACACTATTTTTTATAATGGAAGACCTTTATTTTTCTGATTAAAAACATCATGCAAGTACATTTTTAATTAGAGAACAAAAAAAGTATAAAAAGACTGTAAACAACCAACCAGAAAAAACTTTACTAATATATAATCAGTGGTGTGTGTGTGTGTGTGTGTGTGTATTTAGCATAAATGTACGGGTGTACATTTATGTTGTGTTTACATTTTTACCAAATAGGTTATTCTTTTGTTCTCTACCATAATCCTGTTTTGTCTTTTTTTGTTTGTTTGTTTTTTGAGACGGAGTCTTGCTCTGCTGCCCAGGCCGGAGCGCAGTGGCGCAATCTCGGCTCGCTGCAAGCTCTGCCTCCCAGGTTCATGTCATTCTCCTGCCTCAGCCTCCCGAGTAGCTGGGACTACAGGCGCCCGCCCCCACACCTGGCTAATTTTTTTTGTATTTTTATTAGAGACTGAGTTTCACCTTGTTAGCCAGGATGGTCTTGATCTCCTGACCTCGTGATCTGCCCGCCATGGCCTCCCACAGTGCTAGGATTAATCCTGTTTTATTAAAACTTAATTAGGAGGTATGATACCTTACCTTTTAAAAACTCAACCAGGCAGAATAATTTTGTAGATTATACACCAGAAGATAACCCTTAAATGCAAATCCTAGAGGAATGGATAGATACAGTTGTAAAAGTTCCAAAATGAAAGTGACCATTAGATGTTTAGGAAAATCACTTTTTATAATAACTGCTGGCAGGGGTGTAACTGGACACAACAAGTTATGAAGGGTAATTTGATAGCATATTTTTAAAAGCCTTCAACATGGGAAGAGCTATCAACTTAATTCTAAATCCAGGATATGTTCAGGCTTCTTCAAGGATGTTTGTGATAGCCTAAAAATTCACATGAGAAAAATATTTTTAAAAATATCCAACAAATGGCTATTATTAATTCTTACGCATCTGAAACTTCGTTCCCACTCCTTATTTTTAAGCTATAGTTAAAAAAAAAAAAAAAGAGAATTGCTGAGAAAGTATTTCCAGAGTTAAAGCATTTGAAACATAGTCTCGAACTGTCCTGCATAAAGGTTGTACTAATGTATATAATTATGAAATACTATGCTTCCCTATCTTTGCCTTCATGGTATTAGAAATTTCTTTTACACAGTTATATTAAATCTGTCTAAATAAATTATGATATGAATTTTTAATGCTGGTATTTGGCCACATTGGAAAAAAATTAAAATATATGTATGTCTGGTTTTATTTACAAGTATATTATCAATGTTTATTATAAATAAGTTCTCATACATGGCAGCGTTAGCACTCAAAAATACCTTAGTATTCAAGATTTTATACTTCTGAATATACTTACAGAAATTCCAACATTTTTACTAAAAAATAGTTATAGCTACTGATAAGCACATTAAGTCACTGTGACTATCATTTAAGGAAACAATTATATTTGGAAATAGAAGTTTTAATCAAAACCACATGTGCAAATTTGCTAGCTATTCTTTCCTACTGTGTCCACTGATTGCCACTTGAGTTTTAGCTCTGATATATATTAGGCCTATGTATATTGCATGTATAAATATACAAAATCATAGTCGTGGTAAAACCAAGTCAATCTTGAATTTTGATTTTCTAGGGATTAAGCTGTGGGGTCCACATTTGTGCTAAAGGTCACGCGAGTTATGGGATTGAGTAATAAATATTAACTCAATTTCCTGGTTGTTTCTCTTGTACTAAAGAGCTGTTGATAACTGGGCAATACAGCGGCACCTTAGAGCTCTAATATTTCAGTAAGCCATGGTCCCTGCTCGCTCATCCTATGCTAACACGCACAATACACTTTAAAATGAACCAGATGTGGAGTGCTTGGCGAGGGGCTTGTGCAGAGACTGCACATAGTGGAGGTTTGCTTCAGGGAGTGCCTTACAGTATTACAAGTGGCCAATTAATTTCCTTACAGCATTATGCAAAATACTATGAAATACCAGGAAATCGGTTGGTTTTCTCTCCCTGTAATACTATGTTCACACATTTTATGAAACACGGCTTTAATAAAAAAAAAAAAATGACAACGTAACAGTGGAGGTCAGTAAGGTTATCCACATCGTACTGGGGTCATTCTGAATCCACGTTAGGCATTAATGTGGCCCATGTCATGGAGTGATGTGTGTTAGTGAGCACTAGGAGAAGCATGGCAGGATGAAGAGTTTGCAATGTCTTTGTTTACCCACTGGTACTTGTAATCTTTTCAAAGCCCTGTAAGTGTTTTCCTAAAAATGCAAATAAAGTCACAAATTGAAATGTGAGAATTCCAGAGACACACCAAGAGGGTAAAGTAGTCACACTTGACTTCTAGGTGCCTTGTGTTGATTAATTAGCAGAAAAACAAATAAAACCTGATGATTGAGGAACACATAGGTTGCAACTTGAATGAAACAGAGGGCATTCCTGTTTTGAAAAAACAAAATAGAGATTTATGCTCTTAAGTGATAGAACTTTTGAAACAATTTTTACTAGTATTCTTTTTGAAAAAAAGCTTTTCTTTTATTTTGTCTCCATTTTATCTTTCCTGTGTGGCAAGTTTTCAATAAGGAATAAATTCTTCCCTTCTAGGTTTTGCAGAATATCCTTCCTTACTTTTTTATGTGTCTTTTAATTTTTCCCAGCAATGTGGTATTTTGATATAAGTATACATTGTGTAGTGACTCCCACAGTCAAATGAATTAGCATATCATCTGACATACCGTGTGTGTGTGTGTGTGTGTGTGTGTGTGTGTGTGTGTGAAGAACACTAAAAGTTGATTCCTTTTAGCAAATTTCAAGTATTTGCAACAACATAGATGAACTTAGAGGGCATTATGCTAAGTGAAATAAGCCAGGCACAGAAAGACAAATATTGCATGATCTCATAAATATGTAGAACCTAAAAACGTTTAACTTAGAGAAAGAGCATAGAATGATAATTGGCAGGTGCTGAGGGGCAGGGGAAAAGGGATGTTGTTGGGCACAGGCTTTCAGTTAAACCATGAATAAATTCTAAAGAGCTAACGTGCAGCATGGTTACTATAGTGAATAATGATGTGTTAGATGCTTCATGGGTTTAGAGATAGTGTTCATTCCTGCTTCCTATTCACAGGGGTTAGAAAGTCTCTTGAATAGCACACACACACACGTGCGCGCGCGCACACACACACACTATTTGCTCTCTTATCTTTACCTGACATTGATTTGGAAAACACTAGACATATTGTTTGCTCTTATGTGTTCTATAAAATAAACCAAGTGAGATTTCTTAAATTGTATTGACTAACATGAAGGCCTCCACTCTCAAAGGTAAGCTGCTAAGTCTGACATCCAAGATGCTCAGGATGAAGCCCTTAGGTGTTTCCAGAGTTGACTCTCATCACCTGGCAGATCATGTACCTGGGTCATCTACACCATAGCTCCTCTGCCACTCCTTCCCCTGTTTTGGTACAGTCGTTCTGGAAAGCCTTGATTCCTTCTGCCACAACACTTCTATGAAGCTTGCGCTTCTCAGGAGCTCCAGACTAATACCCCCAACTGCACACCTCATGTGCCAAAGCACCTCACCCTTGATGAAAATTGTAACCCTCCCCCGAAATCTGAGTGCACTTATCCATTCTCTGATCCCTTACATTGGTCCCCATGATCTGGTCCTGCCTCTCCCTACAGGGGCCCTCCCTGCCACTTGTCCAGCCATTCTACCCTCCAGGCCTGCTGACATTCTGGATGTTCTTAGAATAGATCTCTTGCTAGAGATGTCTGTGTTTCTGCTCTGCCAGGGAATTTGCCCGTCCTCAAAGTCCGTGTGATGGGAAATGCGTGGCTATGTATCCCACTGTCCTCCGGGACTTAGCCTGTTCTTGATGCGTGGACTGAGCTTCCAACTCTACTTCGTATCTCACCTGGGACACAACATGCCTTTGTTTGCATATTTCCATTATCCTCTGGAAAGTGATCTCTGCAGGAGCAGACCATGTCTTATTCATCTTTGTGCTTCAGCCTCAAACCCAATGCTGTCACTTACTTAGAAGATAATCCAACAGGATACATACAGTCTTTCTTTCACCCTGTAATCTAAATTAATCTTTCCTTTAGGCTCAAAGATGTGAGTCTGAGATCCTTAATATTCTCTGCACAACTGCCTTATATTAGACTTTACTGCATGCATGTTGGCTAAGAGAATATCAAACTCTCGTAAAGCTTAGCATAATATGTTGCATCTAGGAAGCACTCACCTGCAAAGTAGTGGACTAAATAGCAAGCACTGCATCAAACCATGGTTTTGCATAGTAAAGAGAATAAAAATTGAAAAACCGCATCTTGTAAATGTATTATAAACATTGATTAGTGATTAATTAAATATTTAATAACTCAATGATTAAACTATTAATTTGTACTAAAATGCTTTATGAATTCTCTTTATGATAGGATGTTATTAGAGTGCTCCCAGAATTTATTTGGAAAATACTATTTATTTTCAAATAGAAAACTTGAAGCTGCCTATCATCATTCATTTACCCAAGTTTTGGGTTTCTGTTAAGTGCCAGGATCTCTGCCAGACACTGGGAAACAGCAGTAAATAATTTAGACTCAGACCTTCTCCTAGGTCCAGGGAGACTGATTAGAAAACCAGAACATTAAAAGAGCATGCAGACTGATTAATGAAAGCAGAAAAAAGCAGAACCTAGCCTTGGGTGGTCACGGCAGGCATCGTCCAAGTAGAAGTGGTATTAAATCCTTGAACTATAACAGGAAAATATCTTACTCTTGGGGGAAAAAAGCCAACTTTGGAGAAGTCCTAATCTCCAAGGTGACTGGGCCAACCTACATATGCTTCTGTGTGACTTTACAGCCCTTAAAGTAAGTCTAATCAGAGCAAACATGCGACAACAAATTAACTCCTCATGTAGAGCCTGCTTGACTTCAGATTTTTTGGGGGTTTTTGTAGCACAATTACCTTTATACTTCGAAGAAACTAAAGGAAAAAAATCATATTTAAGAAATGCCATCTTCAATAAAATAGTATTAACATTTAAATCATTAGGGGATAAACACATAATAAATATTTTTGCATGCTTTATTTCACCTGAATATTACAGCTCCATTTTACCGTTTCAAAAATACTCTTTTATAAGACGTAGGCCTTTCCAATCCCAAAGCCAATGCCTTCAGTTTGCATACTATACTATCTCCTTCTAGTTAATGGGAATTGTGATTTGCCCTCTCTCATTAAATGCACGCTCAAGAATCAATAGTGCTAGCAAAAAAGGTCTAGATGTTTATATATTTAATATTTAAATAGAATATTAAAATGATGCCTAAAAATTTTAAGACTTAAAATTTATAATTGGTTAACTCGATTTACATAGTCTTAATCTCAAATGTTTGCAATAAAAAACTCAAACTAGGAATACATACTACCTAGATGCAATTAAAGTTTGAAAACTTTAGCTGTGTTAATCCAGAAAGCAAAGAGGATTCAAGCTGTGAAACAGAAGGAAAGGATATTAACACAGGTAATGATAAGTCTAGGGACAGGAGGCAAATGTTGACAAGGAAGACTTCCTTTCACTTTCCAGTAAGATTTCACACCCTCTAAGCAAAGAGTAAGTGATATATGCCTTCTATAAATAGTAATCTTAAAATTTAGCCTGTTGCTTTGGTCATAGATTTATGCTAATTTTTGCATAATCTGAAGGTGATGAACACTTTATTCAAGCTTGCTAACGTTTCATTTGTCCATTTATAAACTCTCTAAGTTTTAAAAGAGCATCTTTTAAAATGACTAGACAATGCTTCTTCCCAAGCCTTTCCAAGGCTAATTGAAAAAATGAAACCCATCATTTCTTCCTCAGAATATGTTTCTCCCCACAATTGGGCTAAACATGGTAGACCACATTTGCTGTCACACAGACCCTTGCTTGCAAGTCATGAGTGGTTCCTATTTTCTTCCTTCCCCCAGTGCCCACTTGGCCGTGAAATCTGGCAGACATAACTTTGCAGTACTCCAATACCCACCAGCTGCCCCCTGGCTCAGGCAGCACCGTCATCATTGCTTGCATCCCTAGGGGAGAGCTTGATCATTTTTCGTGTTTCTCTGGATCTCCGGAAGGAAGGGACCCTCTAAACACTCAAGCTGTCTCCACCCCTTTACTACACTTTCGCGGGTACAGAGAGTGACTTTCTTGATTAGTACCTTTGGGAAGACTCACTGGGCTTACATGGCTCAGTCCCAATTTCCTCTCCCGTGGAAGCAAGCTACTCTCCAGGGAACCTTTCAGGTGTGTTCTGCCTCTGCAGGGGATGCCTATGCTGGTCCAGCACTGTGGAGACCGGGCTAAGTCCAACTGATGCTGGTCCTTACCAGCCCACCCACCTGTCTCTCACACAAAACTGTATTCTCCAATGCAATTGTTATTAGGAAGAAAGGTGATTTGTCTAAATTTCCAATATGCCTTCTTGGTTTTGTTTTTTTTCAATTTGTGTTGAACTTAGACATGAAGGTGGATATTCTTTTATTTATTGGGTACCACCTTAGAAACCCCAAACATCTCTACTTCTGCGAGAAAAATATTCAATATTCTTAAACTTTAACAACCTGAGAGGCACTAACATTATTAAAGAATGCATTCTCGGCCGGGCGCGGTGGCTCACGCCTGTAATCCCAGCATTTTGGGAGGCCGAGGCTGGTGGATCACAAGGTCGGGAGATCGAGACCATCCTGGCTAACATGCTGAAACCCTGTCTCTACTAAAAAAAATACAAAAAACTAGCCAGGCGCGGTGGCGGGCGCCAGTAGTCCCAGCTATTCTGGAGGCTGCAGCAGGAGAATGGTGTGAACCCAGGAGGCGGAGCTTTCAGTGAGCTGAGATCGTGCCACTGCACTCCAGCCTGGGTGACAGAGACTCCGGTCTCAAAAAAAAAAAAAAAAAATGCGTTCTATGAGGTCAGTCAGACCAGGGTTTGACTGGAAGCACAATGACTTTGGACAAGTGGCTTGACCTCTTTAAGTGTCAGATTGTCATCTTTAAAATAAAAACCACCCACCACATAGGATTTAATGCAATAAAAGTCACACTGTGTTTAGCACAGTTCGTAGTACATAATAAGCATTCTTTACATGATAACCAATAAATTAAAAATCAGCTTTTTAGTTTAATATTTATGACCTTCCAAAATATATTCCTAATCTGTACATCCAACCTCCTCCCCCACTATTCCTTCACCAAGGCCATTCATTTAGGAACAACTTATCAAACACCTACTGTGTGTTTTGGTCCCAACAAGACCTTGAAAATATGGCAAATCAGACACAGTCTCTGTTCTGAAAATGGTTTTTAGTTTGGTAAAGGGAAATACAGAAATAAATGTGTTAGAGCAAGCATTATATATACTTTCTAAATATACATATAGTATATGTCTGTGTGTGTGTGTGTATATATATATATTTGTAAATGGAAGCATCATAATTTTATACTCACAGTAAAGAACAAAGCAGGGTAGAGTTCATGTTAAATTAAACCAGAAGAAGGAAAAAGCAGAGGATGTGATACCTGAACAACATCTTGAAGATGCATAGCATTCTTCAGGTATTCAAAGACATTCTAGCAAATAGCAGAATCAGCAGGCATAGAAACACACCCAGCTTGAGAGTTTGAAGAAATACAAGTAGTTTGTGGTCTCAAATTTTAACATGCAAATGTGTCTCCTGTGGGTCTTGCTTAGTAATGTAGATTTTCAGTATACACAACCAGAAATTCTCACACAGTAGACCTAGGATAGGGCTCTGACTTGACTAGTTTATGGTCATGACTGTATAAATATACATAGTTATGGTTCATGCCTGTAATCCCAGCACTTTGGGAGGCTGAGGCAGGCAAATCACGAGATCAGGAGTTTGAGACCAGGCTGGCCAACATGGTGAAACCTGTCTCTACTAAAAATACAAAACATTAGCTGGCCATGGTGGCGGGCACCTGTAATCCCAGCTACTTGGGAGACTGAGGCAGGAAAATCACTTGAACCCAGGAGGCAGAGGTTGCAGTGAGCTGAGATCATGCCACTGCACTCCAGCTTGGGTGACAGTGTGAGATTCCATCCCAATTTAAAAAAAAAAAAAATATATATATATATATATGTGTGTGTGTGTGTATATATATGTGTGTATATATATATAAAATGAGAGAGTAAGTATAATTTACATGCAATACAATGCACACATTTCAAGTGTACTATTCAATGCGTTTTGGAATATATTAACACACGTAGCCAATGCTCACATAGAATTTTTCTAGCACCTGTATTTTTAACAGCAACTACATAGGTGACACTGGAGTATAAGGTGATGAAGTTTATAGAGAACTTCAGATTGGAGGGGTTGCAGAGGCAGATTATGGGGACCCTGTATGCTCAGCTGAGGAATGTGGAAAGCTCTCCACAACAGTCCAGTGGAAACGCTTTCCAATAACATCTTAGGCAATAAAACCATGCCACAACTGCAAATGGACTACTATGCCATCAGGAAAAGGAATGAGGACTGCCTGTAGGCCTTTGGAGGAAATAACCTCTGAAACATATTATTAAATGGAAAAATAAGGTGAAGGAAAGCATTATAGTATAATACTATCCATCTAAGAAAGGAAATAATAAAAATATATACATAGACATATTTTCTTATAATAACTAGTTCAAAAATTGTTTTTCTATAGTAAACCTAAAATATAAATACATATTTTCTTACATTAACAAAAACATTTTTATATCCAACATAAAATAATGAAAGGATAAAAAAATTAACTACCTTGAAAGGTAGAGAAACAAGTGAAGGAAACAGGGAAAAACTAGATGTGTCTGAATGTACCTTGTTTTGTAAATTTGACTTTAGAATCATTTAATATTTTGTATAATTATGAAAATGGAGAGCAAAATTGGATATCAGTTTGGTAGTACAATTGCTCAGAAAGAATTTTTTTTTTCTTTGAGATGGAGTCTTGCTCTGTTGCCCAGGCTGGAGTACAGTGGCACAATCTCAGCTCACTGCAATCTCCACCTCCCGGGTTTAAGTGATTTTCCTGCCTCAGCCTCCCAAGTAGATGGGATTACAGGTGCCCACCACCACACCCACCTATGGTTTTTTTTGTTTTGTTTTGTTTTGGGTTTTTTTTGCATTTTTAGTAGCGATGGGGTTTCACCATGTTGGCCAGGCTGGTCTTGAACTCCTGAGCTCAGGTGATCCTCCCGCCTCAGCCTCCTAAAGTGCTAGGATTACAGATGTGAGCCATTGCACCCGGCCCAGAAAGAAATTTGATTGTTTGACTATTCATTCTTAGTGGGATATTCCCTAGGAACCAGGAAAAAAAAAATTAACCTGTTTTCAGAAAACACTGCCAGTGGTAGTATTTATATTATAATTTTGAGACTGTGGAGTGCCCTTCTTTGGATAAAAGAAATGAGAAATGATACTGGTTTCTTCGATAGAGGGGATGTTCAGTGTGGGTGACCCTTGGTCTATTGATGAAGTTAAGAAAAACATCTGTGGTTCTGAATTTGAATTGAAGCATTAGTAGGAATTTATGAAGTATTTTATCTTAGAAACATTTCCTAGCTCAGCTAACTGATAAGCCATAGAAAATCAAGACCAACTAAGTAGCAAAGATTACCCTTCTGTTTTCAAATGAGGTCTTTAAATAGGAAACCAGAGTTCCTTGAGTACACAACTAAGAATAACAAGATCTAAGAGAGGTACATAAATGCGCGTATACACACATACACACAATATGAAGACAAAAACAGGGATATAACTATAAGAGATATTTGTAAAATACCAGGAGAGAATATTCTTACCAATTATATGCATATGCCAATAATAGTTGAAGAAATTATAATTTACCAAAATTGACTCAGGTTATTAAAAAAACTTTACCAGATTTTCAAAAAATACATTTTGTGTAGTCAAAACACAGCTATTCAAAACTATAAGGATGTAACTTAAAATATAGATTATTAACCTCCACATGGTTAAAATTGTGAGTAATTTTTATATGCTTCTTGCTTAGAAGCATTTTTTAAATTCTTAAGTATACACATATATATGCAGTCAAAAATGAATAAATCATTAAAAATTGACTTCTACAATTTTGAAATATACAATACATTAACTGGTCATCAGGTAATTAAAAATAAAAATTGAAAAATAGTAAAACAAAATAATACAAGTTATTTTTAAAAACCAATTTTTAGGATACATTTTGTTCCTTAACTTTCTTGGCTTATATTAATGGTAATTCTACGGTTCTGCTCATGACAGCCTATTCCTGAGAATGACTCAGTTTAACTTCTCCTGGAGACTCAAGTGCACTTAAAGTACTATTTGACAAGATTGCCCCACTTCACCCAGAAGATCCGGTTCCCTCTTGGCTTCGGTACCTAGAACACCTCACACAGCCTGCCCTCCCTCTTGCAGGTCTCCCTCCTCCTGTGACTCCTCACCAGTGCGTTCTGTTCCCCCTAAGCTGGAGAAGACACACTCTTCCACCTCCGCTCTTCCTTAACAATGGGATCCTAGCCCAGTTGGCTCACTTGTCCAAACCTCAATTTCTTCAAAAGGGACAGCAACCTGGGGTGAAGCTTAAAGATGGAGTTTTCTGTAAAGCAACTAGCTGCCTTCCTGGCCCAAAGCAGATACAGAATACATTGTAGTTAATTTCATTGTTGGCTGCAAAGGGGCATGGAAGAGCATTTAGCACAGCTCCTCTGACCAGTCTCCCACTGAGCTAAGTGTCACAGAGACTAAAGTAAAGGTCACTGAAAACTATCGAAGCTGGAGAGGACACAGCTTTTCTTAGCACAATGGTGGAACTTCACCCCTTTGAAAGCCAGCAATGCATGGATTGCCATCAAGTGTGTGTGTGTGTGTATATGCCTGTGTGTATAAATACATTATTTATGCCCAAGCATTGAGCTACGATTCCCGTCATCTTTTGCCTGGAATACAGGAGAACATTGGGGGCCAATGATAAGTTTAGTCTACCCACATTAAAAACATTTGACCCTGTTACAGTATCACCCAAATAAAACAACAGGAAAGGCCAGGCCTTTCCCTGCCGTCTCTCTGGAGCTCCAGCCAAGCTGAGAGTGGTAACACAGTGATAAAAAATTGACAGCACGCAACTCAGAAATGATTGTTCAGAGAAAACATCCGTTTCATAATAATCTTATTAGGGGAAGAAAGTATTTTTTTGGTCTCTCCTTTGTGAGGAGCAATTTATTTTTATGGGTAGTGAAAGGAAATAAATTTTCCTAAAATGGTTCCTTGGTGGATCAGGGTCCACACAGCTCATTCTGCATTTATAGATAAGCAAAAGGTCAATTGAATGTTATGTCGTTTATATTGCTGCGTGCTTAGACGTTGCACAGTGCAGCGTGGGGAGAGAGCTGGCTGTCTACTTCAACTCTTCTTCCAGCTATCTTTCCAGACTCGATCGAGGGCAAATTTCTGTGCCAGAGGCTGTCAGAGAAAACACCTATCAATCACCTGTCATAAGGCATTTGTTTTGCTGGTGGAATTTAATTCACTGTAGGAGATTAGAATGTGCTGCTTTTGTCACCATGCAAAATATACAGATAATTTTTGGGGCACACACTTCACAGGTTCCAAAGGAGTGGCATATGTGCCTGTGAATGATGGCTTGGTCCTGCGCTGCTGAGGCCGTGTCAACAGTTCCTTAAGCTTTAAGCAGGGACTTGTTGGGAGACAATGGAGAGAATGGGGGTCTACTACCCATTCTAGGAAAGAGACAGAGGGTTGTCAAACTCCATTCTTCTCCAGACACCCACAGTGTAAAATCACAGTTAGCTGTCATGTAGGAGTTTCCTCGCTTTCCTGACGACATGGCTCATTTATTTAACAAATATTTAACTAGTAGATGGCATGCACAAGACTCTACATGCCAGACCCAGAGAGGACTCTGCCCTTGAAATGTTTAATTTCTAATGCAGGAGGGAGGATTAATTCAATAAGTGTGGAATGTCTTTTGTATGCTCACTTCGAGACTCTAGCAGGAAAAGCAGCAAGAAAGGTCCTTAATTCTGAGCGAGCACCTAGGATGGCCCAAACAATATACAGTAACAGGCATCTGCACAAGATTTTTTCATTTTATCTTTATAAATATTCATTTCTTCAGGTAAGAAAAACAAGACTCAAAGATATTTTGGCCATAAGAGGCTATATCAGGATCTAAACCTAGATCGTCATATTTCAAATTCAAGGGTACCTTTTTGTACCCCATGCTGCATTCAAAAGTAAAGTGAAAAAAATAGGCATAGCATTTCTACGGACGGGAGGCTGCCAGTGAGAGTTAGGGGGAGGTGGAGTTAGGAGGTAGGTGTGGATGGCGGAGGAGGGGTGGGTGTGCACAGTGGGGAG